>NC_089325.1:20388830-20698830 GCF_036669915.1 Pocillopora verrucosa
AAAACTACATCGGCCGCCCTTCGAGTGAAAAAATAAGAGCTTGTTCTGATATCCTTTCCGATGTGTTGAGTGGAAAGTCACTTCAGTCACTGCAGCCGAGTTTTGCGGCGCTGTCATCCCGAGCGACCTTCATGTTCCGGTGAATTCGGCTGTCGTTCATTTAAAGAACACTCGCCTTGAACAGTTTGTTTTCTACCTTGTCATGTGAAAAAACTCGCGTGTTTTTATGAGCCATAATTCGGCTGAAGTTCACTGAACATTTCACTTCAAGATTCTGTATTAAAAACTTCAGGAAAAAGCCTTAAATTTGACCTGCCGAACTATTTTAGTTTGTAAACTATCGCAGATTGTGAACTTTGATGGTTTTTGAACTTTGATGGTTTGACACTTTTGACAGCTTTTGTCTTGTACAGCCAATCAGATTATTTGAACCATTCTAACAGGGATTCTGATTGGCTTATTGTAGCGTGCTCTATGAGAGTATAGAGCATGCTCACGACACTGTTGTTCGCTTTGGAAATAAAGTTTGTTTTGAAAATTGAAAGTAATGCATGGGAAATTTAACGGATTCTTTATTATAAAACAAATAGAGAAGCCTTGACTGTGCTCTGTTCTTAAGAAGTGGGGAGAAACACTCGACTACGTCTCGTGTTTCTCCCTACACTTCTTTCGTGCTCTAGCCGCTTCCTGCGTGCTTTATAACAGAACAGAGCACAGTCCAGGCTTCTCTATTTGTTAAATAAGAATAAATAATTCACGAACCTGTTAGCCTAAAAATATCAATTCAGACCCCCTTTACATAAGAACCTATTTAGCCTAAATTTGAAACAGGTTCCTGTTTTAGAAAATAAACCTTAAAGATCTTCAGGCAAAGATAAAAGACATGACTCTCAAAAGTAGTGAACTTAAACATGTATGAACTATAAAAATCTCTAAATTTGGTATAAATAATGTATGAAAAACATAAATTATAATTTATATTACGGGTGCTTCGCGGTTCACATTCTATATCTATATCATTTTGAATACACCGAGCAGTAAAAACAAATCGAAGGTTTCCGAGAAAGGTCCAATTTCTCGTATTTTACTTTGTTTTTACAAATCAAAGGAAAGAAAGTCAATTAAGCTTTCGCTAAAATGCATGCGATCAAAAACCATTTCCCATTTGAGTTTTGGAATATAATTTTTTTTTTTGGATGACAAACTGCAGTTATCAGTAATGCTCCATTTTGTCGGACAAATATCTCGAAACAGTTGTATCCCTATAAAGTGGATTTACAAAGCTACGGAACCTAATACGATCTATATTTTCAACCGTCACCACCATTTAGTACACCAGCGTTGAAGACTACATCATCGGAAAATGAAATTTCCTTACTCGCGGTCCAATGGGAACAAACAGTGTTAGAATTGTTTTGACGTTTACTAAAAACACGCGCTTGATATAGAATGAAATAGAAATCAAAACTTTATGAGTGCGGCTGAAAATATTGCGAGTTCACTCTACCGACGTCCCGTTTGCCGTCATGTCTCAAACTGGAGGTTTTTAACCCTTTAAATAGTCGAATTGTGTGCTCTTTATCGACAGACGGTGACACTTTTTTTTAAAGAATAATGACAGCGGCGGCGGAAAAAAAAGTTAAAATGCCATTCATTGTCCAATGAAATAAGCTTCCGAAGCACAGATAATAAAACCAAACATAACCTAACCTTTGAAAAGGGTGTAGTAAGTCTCCAACGCAATAAACATCGTGCGTTGTAGATCTCATAATTTTTATCTACTGTAAGTGAACACAGATCCTTAATTCTCACACCACATCTATCTCCGGAAAGTAACAGGCAAAGTCAATAGGTTGAATATACTTGAAAAACTAGAGAGGGTAAAGGACCGTGCACTTAGGTATGACATGTATTTAAAGCAAAGACCCTTCATTAAGAAAGAATGCTCAATTTGATTGGTTTACAAAACACATTAAAGGGTCGTCTCACCCAAGATATGTTAATTACGATAGACAGATGTTTTCAAAAGAAGACACCCACCACTACAGCTAATTCATTTCAAGTAAAGAACACGCATCGTAATTAAAGGGGCAGAAATATGCTTTGATACCTAAAGTAAGATGTACAAAACATGGTCTAAGGTCTCTTCGTTACTTCGCCGCTGTAAGGACTTGGAATTCGCTGCGAGAGACGATACGCGCTATGGCCGGCACAAGAGAAATTTAAAACTGGATTCCAGACACGCAATTTACATCTAAATTATGAGGTAATCATATTACTTATTAGAGTTTTATATCTTTTATCATGGAATAAACCCTCCCCCCGGGGGGCAATGAATTATCGGCCAAGTAGCAGTGAAGTATCGGTGAAGTGTCGGTCAAGTATCGGTGAAGTACCGGTGAAGTATCGGTCATGTATCGGTCAAGTATCGGTCATGTATCGGTCAATTATCGGTCGTGAATCGGTCAAGTATCGGTCAAGTGTCGGTCAAGTATCGGTCAAGTGTCGGTCAAGTATCGGTCAAGTGTCGGTCAAGTATCGGTCAAGTGTCGGTCAAGTATCGGTCAAGTGTCGGTCATGTATCGGTCATGTATCGGTCATGTATCGGTCAAGTATCGGTCGTGAATCGGTCAAGTATCGGTCAAGTATCGGTCAAGTATCGGTCAAGTATCGGTCAAGTATCGGTCAAGTATCGGTCAAGTATCGGTCAAGTATCGGTCATGTATCGGTCAAGTATCGGTCATGTATCGGTCGAGTATCGATGGTTTAAGACTATATCGGTCGACACATTTATCGGTCGACTGTCGACCGATATATCGGTCGACTATCGACCGATAGTCGGTCGACAGTCGACCGATAGTCGGTCGATTGTCGACCAATAGTCGACCGATAGTCGACCGATAGTCGACCGATATATCGGTCGACTGTCGCCCGATATGTCGACCGAGTCCACCTATAGTACACATGATCCTAATTATCAACTGCTACTTTTTACGATCCTTCCAACATATGAAATGTATCAAACAATTTATGTGTACAACTAACAAATACATAATTATAAAAGTTTGGTAGGAATTGGTTTGAAATACCTTTCTAAAATGTCTGCTATAGTGCAAGCATACAACAGAAGTCCTTCAGGGAACTGTAAAGCCTCTGATGATTGAAAAAAAAAAAAAAGAAAAAAAAACAGAACATGAAACTGACATTGATTTATGCCTATTGTGGTTGAAGATGACATCATATTTTTTCATTTTTTTTTCATGGCACACTGACTTGTGCTTTGAAACTTATCATTTTGTACATTTATAGGCCAAGGTCTGCATACAAGATCAAATGACAATAGCATGTATTGATAAGGAGTACTGCATTTCCACCTCACCCTTTCTTTTGTACTCATGGAAGATGCCATTATGCTGTAGCATAATGGTTAATGCGCTGGACTCTGGCTGGAGGGGTCTGGGTTTGAGACCAAGTACTGGTCTGGCTTGGTCATTCTGTTGTGTTCTTTGACAAACCACTTTATTCTTACAATGCCTCTCTCTACCTAGGAGTATCAACAGATACAGGCCAATTGTCAGGGAAGTCAGATAAAATGCTGGGGAGTAACCTTGTGATGGACCAGCATTCCATCTGGGGGGAGTTGTAATACTCCTTGTTGCTTCATGCTAAGAAAACCCACATAAGCTCCACTTGAATCAGGGCCACTTGGCTAGAGTAAGGACTTCATCTTTTTTCCTTTGCACTTGGGTGGAGAAAGGCATTATAAGGTGGAGTCAAGTGTGTTATCTAAGAACAAGCAACAAACAAAAATTAACAACTAATGTGGCTTATTTACCTCTTTTAGCATTTATTTCTTAACCCCTCCACACTGACTTGAAGATTTCAAAATTGTAGTTAGGAGGTAACTGTTGCAAAAGGAATAATTACCTCAGTCAGAAAGTAATATTTACTCTGATCTCTATAGGTGTAGAATCTGATATATAGAAAATGAATTGTAGCTGGTTGGTCAAACTATTGTGACCTGTTTTTGATGATGACCATTCCAGAAAAATAACAGTTACCTAGAACACACTCTTTGTAAATGCCTCACATTTCAAATACATGTAAAAAAAGATGCAAAAAAAAAGTGAATGGACAAGGATGGTTAATTTAGTACACAGACTGCAAAATTAAAATAAACTTGAAAAATAAGACCTGATTCTTAAATAACAATCCTAGAGGCCTCAGTGACATCATGACATGCTGAAAAGGATTTAAGTTTCTGGAGAGCAACTTACAATGCATTTATACTTGAAGAAGTCACATTTCAATTTCTTTCCACACTCAGTCTGCTGACTGAAAATCCCAATGATGAACCTAGTTGGATTTTATAAAACAAAACTGTTGAAAGGGGCTTTAAAGTAATTAACATACTTTTTCAACCCTTTTACTCCCAAGATCTCATTAGTAATTCTCCTTACTGTCTGCCCAACAATTCTTTTGATGTTAGTTCTGAGAAGTTGGATATTGGATCAACTTATAATCCCCTAATTGATATTTTTCTTTATTCTCATCACTTTTCTGCTTGATATTGTACTGATATTGTAGAGAGAAATTCTGTCCTGGTCACTTATGGGGTTAAAGGGTCAAGTGAACCCAGGGTCATGTGAAGTTTCTCATTATTTACCTGTCTCACAGCATCTTGCAGCTTAAGATCGTTGACAATCTCATCTGGAATCTGACGAACAACTCTTCTCTTATTTGCTCGTATTTCTTGAACAACAGAGAATGTAAGGCATTTCAATAACAGTGACTATTTTTTTTTTAATTCCTTGACAATATTTGCTCAAGGAACAGAAAGTTTGATCTGAATATTTCGGCAAGATTTCCGTACAGCCCCATACAATTGTAAAACAAAGGTAATCTATTGTTTTCGCCATCGTTTTCTTTCAGTTATCCAAGATATGTATGCATATGAAGAAGGAAGCTGAGCAGAAATCTTACCATATTATCCCCCAGACTTAGGCATGTATATTGGGTACAGGGCTGGGGATTTCGACTAGTATATCAAATTATGTGTAACAGTGGAAGGTTACAGATAAGGAAATTAAAACAAAACAAACCAAAACAAACAAACAAAACAATTTATATTTATCCATTTATTGGGCTTATATAGGATACATATTAGAGTACGACATGAACGTAAAAATTATATTGTGTGCAGCTAAAGGAAAGGAATACGACAAAAAAGGAAGAGAAAGGAAGAAATTGCGTTAAAAATCGGTTTGAGTGTGGGAACGATTACGATTCTGTCCCTTCGTGCATGGTGAATTACAAGCCGATATCAATTACAACGTACCTACGAGTTTTTCAGTCACCTTTCCAGCATTAGACTTAGTTCCCACAAATCTCCTTTGTGCTAGGCAGAAACCCGAGTACAACTCGCTTTGTCCTCCAACGTGCGGCCATCTGATGCCTCGGCCATGTTTGATAAGTAAACTATGTTTCTCACCGCATATCAAGCCTTTAAGGCTGTGACCTAAAGTAACATTATGACGTGGGGACTAGGACTCGGGGACGTGGGACTCTAAGACGTGGGACTCGGGATAGTTTCATCGCAAGGGATCTTGAAACTGTTAAAAACATCGTGGGCAGCTATGGAGGACTTTCCTGGTAAGTAACTCTGTTAAATCTAATAACAAATAATTGCCTTACAAGTTAAATCAAGGCTAGAAATGGTAAAATTTAATACTGAAATAAATTAACTAAGCTTACAGCATGACAGTTTATTAGCAACAAATAATAATTAATTTTCGTGAGTATTCATTCAAGAATATCCTGAACAAAAAGGAAGAAAAGCTTGACAAAAATAAGTTCTTAGCTTTTCAACGAAGCTGACTTTTTCTATGTCAAGGTGGACTCATGTAGTGTCTTCGTCGTCTGAAGAGTCAAATATGCATTTTATTCCTCTATAAGTTTGTTGTTTATGTGCTTCTGTTGAAGACGAGGACGAGTTGATGTTGAAATTTCTTCCGTAAAGCACAGCATCCCCGAATAGCTCTGCTGCTGTCGGCGTTGGACTTTGTTGTTATGTTCAGTTTCGACAAGAGAGTGTGTTTCAGTTTGAAATATTGAAGTCGAGCCACTCAGTATTTTTGACATACTTTTCCGTTGTTTTTTGTGAAACATGACTGTAGTTATAAATACTCTGCACATTTTTGTGTCCTAATAACTGCATTATATATGATTTGGAGGATTACCGTTATCATTCAACGTTTGAATCATTCGTTTTCACGCACTGTGGTTCGTAAGGTGAGAGTTGTCAAGACCGTCTTTTTCAGCTGTTGTTTTCATGATACTGTTAACTCCCATTGCATTGGCTTTGAACCAACTTTCACCAAAGTTTTTTGTAGCATGATTAACACCCAGATAAAGGGACCGTGAAGCCTAAGGTTCTCTGATAAGAGGAAATAAATATTTCATTTTTGCATGCTCAAATCCATCTGAAGTTGTGAAAGGGTGATGGGCAAAACCGAAATAGATTCACTGCGGAGTAAACTGCTGATTGGTTTTCCATATCAGTCTATGAAAAGTTGATGATCGCGCACAGATAGCTAATCGTTCAAAGAAAGAAGCTATGGTTCTACTGGTATCGATCTTGGTATAAAATCTTCCAAAGGGATGCATATGGACACAGAAGCCTGACGTTTCCTGCTAAAAGGAATGAAAAAAGTTATTTTTACATTGGTTATAAAAGTGTGACGTACAGAACCGAAATTCATTCGCTAGAGTTGGAACACTTTAATCTTCTGAGTAAATGCTGATTCGCTCTCCATATCTCTCTCTCATTAATTCTCCCTTATTATTTTTTCTCAGAGGGCACGGTAACGTATCCTGCAATCTGATTGGTTCTTAGCGCGGTCCGTATCCGTTTTTCCCGACGGGTAGTATTTCTAGGCAAAGACGTTGATCCCTACCTCAAACCTATAACTAACTTATAAATCCTCTCTTTTCTCTCTCTCAAATCACTTTGGTTGACATAAAGTATTGGTTTCGAAATTAATTTGTATAAGCTAAAGTGCCATTAAATTGGCTGACAAGCGGCCTAAAACCCGTCTGTAATTAATTTCAATCTTTCACAAAAAAATACCTAGAAAGTTAAAACGTGAGGTATTTGGTCAAAATTGAATTAATCGATGGAACCTTCATTCATTTAATATCTGAGTTGTCTCAGACAATTTGTTCGTTGTTAAAGGACGAGCGAAATTTTCAGTTCTACAACAAATATACGCATTAAATCCCCTTGTGTCTTGAATTTAGATTTGTGTGAAGGAAAGACTAGATTTACACACGCCATTGCAGCAAACAAGCGAGCAAACTCTCACAACTTCAAAATAGAAAATTTGAATTTACTTGCAATTATTTTTCTCGCCATCTACTTCATGAGCAGCAGTAAATCTTCGTACATGAATTAATCGTCGACGAGAGTGAATAATAATTTCCGTCAGATCATAGACTGTTTTTGAAGAAAACATTGTCGTTACAGTCCTTACTAAACCAGTTTGATTGTTTTTTCAAGAGTGTACATTCCCTTTTTTTCTTACGCGCTCTCTGATTGACATGTGTCAGATTATGACAGATACTTGTAAAAATAATGTTTCAAAGTTTGTTAGGAAGCCTTTTAAATCACCTTTGTCTTATTCATTACGTACATGAAAATGTTTTGGTGAAGCATCTCTCTTTAATTTGCATCACCTCTATTTTAACTACCATTTACCCGCTCAAAATATTGCTCAATTTATGGAGGATCCTGCTGTAATTACAGCCCTAAATCATTCGGATCTTTTGGAAGGAATTTAGTTAAGTTTAAGGAAAAAAATGAAGATGTTATTCACCAGTCTAGGTCAGTCCGTATTGGGAAAAACTGTGCCTACTGTCTTGAGTACCGCCAGAGGCCGTGGGCTGGCGAATAACATATATTTATTTGATGCTACTTCAGCAACACCGAAACCAACCTAAACTGATTTACACCATAAACTCCAGTGTGTCCGCGGACTCATTGTAGTTGTAGAAAACATAGTAATTTCTTTTGCCATCGAGTATGATCATGTTGGAATACATATAGTACATACTACTACCCTTTGTGGAAGCCACAAACAGCGCTAAAATACACAGATGAACAACAGCCATTTTCCTCATCAAAGAGCGGCCTCGCCTTCACTGAGAAACAGCAGCCTTGAATAACCTGTACTTCGTAATTTTCGGTTTTCTAGCCTTTTTTCTAATCACTTACGTAGCCAATATCTGTCGGTGGTTGTTTTGTATTTTTATCTTTATTTTGGCTTCAAAACAAGCTAAGTGTGATAACAGAGAACAGGAAGCAGCAATTAGGGAAAAAAGATAAAAAGATACACGAAGAAAATGTTCAAGTGGAAAGTTTTCAGTGATAACAGGATGGAAAATCAAGGAAACCAGTTGTTTTGTGACTGAAATATTTCCTTTTACGGTGAATCTGAATAGATCAGAATTGAATCATGCAAAAGCTGGAAAGATTTGTTAACTTTAACAGATAAGCACGGATATCTTAAAGAAGGGTGGAAAATATATAGGTAAAAAAGTGATATCTTAACAAGGTGAAAATCAGCCAGTGATATACGAGAAACATCCAAAAAGCAAAATCTATCTAAATTTAGGCAACTGGTCGATAATTTTGGACCTACTTATAACAAATAACAACTGGTCTTTAAGCGTGAGTCCAGCATTGGAACAGTATTGGCCGAGTAAGGTAAATTAATCAACTACTTTGAACTCCCTCGACGAGGCCGTACAGCTCATGATCATAAAGGCAGGCAAAGCGCTAGTCCCTCTTTTTCCTCCTTCTGGTTCCTCACTGGGGAGGGGCATAGTAGCCAAACCCCACATCAAAAATTGGCAAATTTTTCTCCAATTCCGATATTTATTATTTGAAATCACTTTGTGAGTATTGGAAAAACTTTGAGTTTGAAATGTTTTCAAATTGCGCCGACAAACATTTAAAGTTTGACATCCAAACATGCTGTGTTTACATGCTCTCATCTAAACTAACTAGTTGACCTATGAGAGCGTGCAAACTTTCTCAATTATTTTATAACCATCATTAGTTATAAGAATGTGACGTGCCAAACCGAAATACAGTCAATTGGTTTTTTTTAGTAGTTTTGGCTTCGATCATGCAAATCACACTCACTAGAAAATGAAAGGTTCGCAAAGACAATGAGTTCGTTATCACGCAAAGACAGCTTAGCATTTAAAAAAAGAAACTTAGGTTGTACTGACCCTGAGCTAAATATTTTCCCCACTGGCCCCACCAAATTCGGTCAATAAGAATTTTATCATATGACCACTAACTGTTGAAAATTTCAACCTAAATGGGACGCGATAGACGGACATAAGAGCACACAAAAAATATGCAATTTAAAACTCTTCCTTTTTATTTCGATTAGCCCAGAGGGGGGAAGGGAATAACCTAAAGACACGTGATCTGGATACCTAAAACATTGTGACCGTGGAAGTTCGGAAGGTTGGGAGGGTAATTCATTATTTTTGTTGTTTCATTTTGGAAGGATCAACCACATTGTCAACATCTTGGTAAGTGCGATTGAAAATCTTTTCCAGTCACTCAGTTTTTATCAGTTTTGGTTATTTAGTAACTGTAGAGGGGCAAGGGTCTTATGGTAAACCCAAGTAACTGCTTTTTTTATCTTTATGTTTGCAATATGCCATGTTTCGAGTGTTAACCCCTTCGTTAGAGCGGTTGATGACGCGATTGGATCGTCACCACAGTGAGATATATTGGTTTTACGGCCACTTTTTCAAATCTCTGTGGCTCTATACCGCACAATTTATCCCCATTAATTAAAATAAGGTGATATAGTATCGTTCAATTTGAGAAACTGATGATCGTAAATCTAAATTCAGACCACTATTTATGGTGTGGACTGTCCCACGCTGATATCATAGGAAATCCGCAGTGCTTCATTACGTGGTTTTCTAGTGGGCTATGATCTGCACTAGCTTGTAACTTGACTTTGTTTTAGGAGGCTTTATCGTTTACTGATTCCGAGATCGCGGTAGATTCGAATTGAATTTCCGTTTTCTTCTTGTACATAAGCGTTTCATGGTCGAGATACTTTTCACTTAATTTTCGATGTTAGCGGCGGGTTCTACGGTACATATTTTTCTAAACGCCGTAATCCGAATTTAAGAGATCCTCGCAGCTAAGAACACTACTGAACTAGAAGTTGAAAATAGGACCTGAAAAAAAAATTCAGGGATTTGAACCCATGACCTTTGCGATACCGGTGCAGCGCTCTACCAACTGAGCTAACAAGCCAGCTAGGAGTTGATTAATATGATGGGTCCAAATAAACCATCCAAGTGATGAATAATGATTTTAGATATATGAAATTCATATATTTGCACTGTAGTGAAGAAATGAATTTAAGAGATCCTCTCAGCTAAGGACACTACTGAACTAGTAGTTGAAAATAGGACCTGAAAAAAATTCAGGCCCGTACGGGATTTCAACCCGTGACCTCTGCGATACCGGCGCAGCGCTCTACCAACTGAGCTAACAAGCCAGCTGGGAGCTGGTCGAACTAATAATAATCAATTTTGTTTTGTCTGTTTAAGGGCCACAGTCTAAATTATGACGCTTCGCGCTCATGAAGAGAGATGTTTTAATTTTCTTAGAGAAACTGAAACTTTCTCAAATTCACTGTTATTGCATACATAATATAAGCGTAATTCGAGAAACTGATGGTTTCCACAATCATGTGATCAAAAACTAGATTCATTCCTATATCAAGACATATTTATAATGCAGAATGTCTTTTACTGATGTCAGCAGGGCAGTCCAAGCTCACGCCTCGAGAAAAAGCAAACGATTAATTCATGTATCACACTCACAAGAAAACGAAAAGTTCATGAATACAATGAGTCAATTTTCACGCACAGATAACTTACTGTTTAAAGACAGAAGCTTTAGTTGTACTCTCGATCTCGTCAAGCAAATCCAATGTGAACACTGAAGCCTGACGTTTCAGTTAAACAGAGTAAGATGTTTCCTTTTTGGACGCTAAAATCAATCATTAGTGAGAAAAGTGCGATGTGCTAAACCGAAATACAGTCACAAGTTTTTTCTTAGCAATTCTGGCTTCGATCATACAAATTACACCCGCTAGAAAATGAAAAGTTCAAGAAGACAATGAGTCGATTATCACGCAAAGATAGGTTATCGTTTTAAAAAAATAAACTTAATTTGTACCGTGACCAATCTTGTGATGTAAATCAAACCTTTCAAGGAGTGAACACTTAAGCTTGACGTTCCCCATTATTATAGAATAACACTTTTCATTTTTCATGTTCATTTACATTATTAGTGATAAAAGTGTGCCGTACAAAACCCAAATACTGTGTTTTTATTGATTGAGTGGTAGGAGCGCAGTGAGGTCCTTGCTTCATTACCGAGAGCCAATATTTTCCCGTTCGGCCCAACCAAACTCAGTCAATAAGCATTTTATCATATAACCACTAACTGTTTAAAATCATAGAACGCGATAGACGGGCATACTATCAATTAATCTTGTTTTTTTTGGTCTGTTTAAGCGCCAGAGTCTCGCACAAGAAGATAAGTCACGACGCTGCACACTCACGAAGAGAGATGTTTTAATTCAGTTCTCAGAGAACCTAAGACTCTTTTAAATTCAATGTTATTGCCTACATAGTATAGGCGTACTTTTCCATTGAACGGTTGCTTCATATCTCCAGCGTTGATATAAATTGCTTTCTTCCAACCGTTATGGTTTTATACAATATGTTTCAGCCTCATTAGTTAAGATTGTTAGGCATTGTTTAATTAAAAAAAAAAACGGATGGTTTCAACAATCACTTGATCAAAAACTAAAATCAATCCCATGTTAAGACATATTCATAATGCAGGATATCCTTTAATGATGTCAGCAGAGGGGGTCCAAGTTCACGTCTCGAGAAAAAGCAAACGGTTAATTCATCAGTGTCACGGATTGTGTGACTCGGTGTTAAGTTACAAGAGGAACAGTTGAGAGTTTGAGCACATTATAAAGAATAGAATGGGGAACGAAATATGGTCGATTTACAATGATAAATATTTCGAGATATTAACATTTAACAAATAAAATCAATAAAAATTACACACATCTTGTGTGTCCAATGTAGTTTCAGGCGATTTCTGCCGTTTTAAGCTTGCTTTGCCATCACTGTTATTTCCATCCCCACGGTGACACCTCGCCTTAATCTATCGTCCCGATCAACCAATCAGACAGCTGTCCCCGTGATAGGTCTGCAATTCCTGATCCATAATAATATTTACAACGCTGCATGTAAGACTTCACATACAACGTGAGCGCTAATAACAGTCAATTTCAGGTGGTGAAATATCTCACCTTGCCATGAATTTCAAAAGCAATCTATCCTTAGGCAAAAATAATATATATATCGGACTCCGACGTCAAACCTGCAAAAAGCTATAATACCAAAATATTTATCTTAGGTTCTCAGATGAAAATTTGATCGGTATTAATACAAGCTTTTCGCCCTTGATTTGAAAAGGGATAATCGATCTCCAAAGTTCCAAAAATGAAAGCTTAGGTTATTCATCTTGAACCTTTACCTTTGTTTACTCTTTTATGATTCGCTTCGCAGTCAATTCACCGCATCTCTTCCCCTTCGACAGTTTTTTTAGAGAAAATAATTCAAGCTTTTAAGCAAGACATTTAAAAATGTCTTGTATTATTCATGAACAAGAAATAAGGATGCTTGATCCTGGGGAGTTTCATTACATATACGTTTTGACGGCCGGAACAAAAAAGTTTTCGAGTTTCCTCACGTGATTAGTAAAACCGTAAGTTCTGTTTCGATCATGAAAACGATGTCAAAGTTACTTATTCTTAACAGTGTCTACACCTGAGTGAGTAAGTGAGCGAGTGAACATTTGCATATCAGACTCTCCACAGTAAACCCATTTCTATGTATCGCGTAGCCACAAGTTAACAAAATAATATAAAATCACAGTTAAATGCCGGCCATCAGGGAGACTTTTGTGAATTAGATTACTATTAGGATTTCAGCTAAAGGTTTACAAATGCTTTAAGATGTCGAAAAGGAAACAGAATCCGATAGAAGAATGGTTTTAAAATCTAACTGAATAGGCCCTCAGGATGTTATGAAAGTCTGCGTTTTCACCTGGATCACAAAATGGTCGCAGTTAAGGTAGGTCAAGAGCGGAGGTTTTGAAATGTAAGGAAAAGTCATAACTGTCTTTCATTCAAGTCTTTTCTGTCGTTTCACTTTCAAAAGCATCAAGCACGAAGTCGACAACTTGGTAAGTGCAAGTAGAAGGATATCCAGCGTTCTGTCATTTACCAAGTAAATAGTAATAGTATATTGTTATTTAAAGTAATTTTGCATGAGTATAACGTTTTAATAAATGGCAAAGCCTGAAATGAATCAGTCCTGTTCTCTCGGTTAATATGTCCTGTCACTTTAAAGTAGTGTGGCGCTGTATAAAATTCGCCACCGAAGTTAAATGGATTTGTTATTAGGCGGTCATGTCAAACCTTTGGGGTTTCACATCTTATGAATGATCCTCATCTGCTAAGAAAATATTCGTTTTCACGGACATTCGTCTGATAAATGCGCGCATTGCTTTTAAAATAAACAATCTTTGCAAATGTTGCCATATTGCGGAATGTACACTGCAGCGAGAGGCTTATCATTCTTATTAGGCTAAAAATTTAAACGCTTAAAACTCGTGGAATGCTAACTTCGAATCAGGATTCAAAGTAAAATTACCACTGAGTTACATCTTTGATCATCTTTTGCGCTTTAACAAAATGGTAATGAACCAAAAGAACGATGTTTCGATGAAATAGAGCGAAGGAACTTCCAGTAGAGAAAAAAAAGAGAAATAAAGTCTATATTTGGCCTGGCCTACACTTTGGACGGTAGATTATTTAAACTGTCGAATAGTTCTCTAGAAAACTAGAGCAATTTTCTCATTAATCATTCTTGTATCATTCGTGAATAAGAAATAAAATAGAGAGATCCCAAGGGTCTGCATTGCAAATGCATTTTGACAGCTGATATAGAAAATCAATGAACTAAGAATGGTGAAACTAGAACTTATACTGTAGACTATTCCTTTCTGATTTATTCTGATTTCCATGGATTTTCCAATTTTAGATAGTATGCTTGGCTTGTAAGGGTCATAGCTTTTTAGTGACTGGCCGAGGGGGGACTGGTAAGTCTTCTGTAGTAAAGGAAGTCATCAGCAATTTTCCTTCTTTTGAATCAAAGCGAATAATGCCTCAAAAATAAACCAGCGAGTCAGGCCATGACATATGGCAGCAATTTGTTTCCTTTGAGAAAAGGTAGCTTTCATACTTCATAATACATGATATGACCAAGCTTCTTCTTCAAGCTTCTTCATTGATTGAATCAATGAGCTTCATTATTAATTATGAAGGGGCTCTCTTTTCTAATTTCTATTCTTTTTCCGGTTACCTAATTGTCTGTCTTAAGAAAGTTGAGACACTGGAAAGAGAAATTTTCTGAGTTTCCTCATGCGATTAGAAAGACCAGAAGTTCTTGTTCGATCACAAATCCTGCTACAAATTCTTGGTAACAATGACACTTTTTGAAATTACCTCTGAGCTCGATATAAAATGATTTTCAAATATGAATTATTTATTTAAGTTTAAATCAGGCACAATTTTCTATCACTTAAGTAAAATGTGAACAAAGGTAGAAAAAAACTGAATATTAAAACCAAAACTGTTAGAAATTTAATTTTCTTTTATGTCATTGTCATTTGGTATCTATCTGTTTACAACCAGTATAAGCTTTCTTAAAATTGATTTATTATATTCCAATTGTAACTGTTTTAAAACTACAATTAATTCCGTTGTCATTCCTTTTCGCCCATTTGCGGATAATCTTCAAGTTCGCTTTAAAGTTTGTAGGACTTGTCACTAATCCTCAGACTGTTCCAACATAGAGAATGTACACAAATAATTTTCGCTTTTAACGTTCACTCACAAAAAGATGAGAGACTGAAATTGGTGGGAATATGATTCAATCCAAGGGCAAATGTTTCTTTTACATCACGTGACGAGATGAACGAACCAAAAAAAACTAGATCAAAGTAACTTATTTACGACAGTGTCTACACAGAGTGACTCAGTGAGTGACTTAACATTTGAACATCATAGTCCCTACTAAGATCAGTTTCTGTGCTTCGCTTACGTGCGAGTTAACAAAGTTGATGTACTTCAACACGAAAACTGAGTCAGTGAAGTAGTAAACTTGGTCTCCTGTCATGTCCAATTCTTCTCGAATAATCCTGGAGAGCCTTACGGAGATAACACTGGCTGTCAGTTCCAATCTTTAAATTGAAATTTTTATGTATGAGACCACATCTTGCTTTTCCAATGACAAATGCACAGTGAATTTGGTTGGTGACATCTTTCAAACGGAGATAAGCGACGGCTGAATATCATTGACGAGAAGCTTCTGAGAAGAGGTGTAGTTGTACTTCTTTAATTTCAGCAAATCCCTTGGGCTTGAAACAGCGGAGTACTTGCATTTCTTGCTGCTTTAGTAGATCGTCTAGCCATAGCTTCCATTGCTTTTTGTCATCTTCCTCTGTTGGGTCATCCCTGCCCAAACTCTTTCTACTGAGTGTTTGCAACACCTGAAACAATCCCTCTTCGTGTTATTGGTCTCTGGTTCGTTAGCTGCAGTATCTTCTCCAATACCTTCCATGCAAACTTGTCTTTCTCTGTATTCCACTTGAGGCCAGGGGCACTCACTGTAGGAAGTCGTTCAAGCTATACATTAACCACAGATTTGGCTCTTTCAGACTCTCGGATCGCAGCCACCACTGCCTTCCTCTAACAACTTGCACAGTTGAAATGCTAAATTTATTGCTTTCTTTGGGCACCTGCTGACTTCATCATGTCATCTACATACATGCTGCGCCTTACTGTCGCTTCTACTTTTGCATCAAACCCCTCCTGGTTAAACTAGGCTGTCTTCCTAGAACAGAAATAAGTAACGCTTGGTGAAGATGTAGCACCAAATAGATGTTTCACCATTCGATACTCTTCCATTTCCTTTGTCAGGTACCCATTCGGCCACCATAAAAATCTTTTAAGAGTTAAAAAGTGTCACAATCTTTTGAGTCCACTAGGAATTGGCGAAACATTGCTTCTATGTCAGCAACTACTGGTGATGTTAGTCCAAACTTTGCTGCACAATCATGAACCAACCTCACCTTTCACGGGCTTTAAGGGATGCGTTACTGGGTAGTGAGGGAGGTACCACACTCGTTTATCCCTTGTGCTCAACTCTTCTTCAGGAATTCTTTCTGCATGTCTTCTTTCTATGTAGTCTTGTCATTGTCGCCCGATACTTCCTCGACAATTCTTCACCCTTCATAAAAGACACCTCTTCAAAAACAGAGCTCTTTGCTCTGCCATAACCTTGTTGTTTAGTTTTTATGGTGGGTCGTGTTGCCAGGGCAAAGTAACTTGAAAGTGTTCATCGACTTGCTGCAGAATCCCTCCCATTATCTTAAGGGCTCTCTTATCTTCGACTGATTCGCAAACTTTGGTCTCTACTTCTGTGTTTTCAGCGTATGCTTTCCATAGCCTTTCTAACTGCTGGTGTAATTCTTCATTGCGAATCTCGTATTCAGGTTTGCTGTCCAATAACATACTGAAGTCTTTCTAAGTCAAGTTATCAACGGATTCTTCTAAATATTTTTTTTAACATATCGAGAGGTACCCGGTTTCTCATCATCTATAACAACTAAGTAACTTACCTGAATTCAGTGTGATCATACACGTACCGGTAATAGGACTGAGTGGAGTCTGTAATCATACGTTGATGGCAAAGTCGGACGACTGCGCAGCGGTAGTCCGATTTGTTTATCACGAGTATGATTATAGACTGAACTGGACGACACAAAGTCTTATTACCAATTAATCATAAATTTTTACAATTTCCTCAAAAGAAGAACAGCTTGGCTATGAAAGAAAAGAAAAAAATTGCATTAAAAGACTGACAAAGGAGGCGTAAATCGTTCGATTGTTTGATTGGTTGATTTAAACAGCAAATTTGAATGTGATTGACTTATTGAACTGTCCGATAACAAACTTTTTGGATAACAAACTGTTCGATAACAACTTGGCAAGTGAATTAGTGGATAATAGGAGTTTTTTTAAGCCACTCACAATCGAATAAATTGCAATTTTTATGATTGGTTATGGTAATAGGGCCGAGTGAAATCCAATTCAGTCTGTAATCATACGAGTGATTAAAAATTTCCGAAAAAAAAAACAAATACATTCAGGACAAACATCTCCGGTGGAGACAATGTGTAAAGTAACAAAGTTACTCCATTTTGGAAATTTCCCCAGTTTTCTTTTTCAAGATAAGTGTTGTTGTCATGGTTATTAGGATTAATTCCGTGATTGGTGGATTAAGCTGAGCGGACTTAGTATGATGCTGCTTCAACTGTCCGATTACAGCCAACTGTGCGATTATATTGTCCGATCACAACTGAACAGAATGACTATTGAAAAATAATGCAGCCAATGCACCAGTCACATTTGAGGAAATTGTAATAGTTATGATTAATAGTGTAAAATCAGTCACGTTGTGGATCACCACACTTACTTTTTAGTTGGAAGTACGCATATTTACCCTTGCCTTTAAATTGATTACATTGTGCTATTGCGCTATACAATAAATCCAAATGAAAGCTGGAGATTTTTTTGTGCTTTTCTTTCTATTTCTGACTAACTTACGGTTAAATTCCACCACAAATAAGATATGAGGGGAAATTACAATTTCTATTAGTTCCGTTACGTCATCAGACAAACTTCTCAAGTGTTATTTTAATCAAGACTGAAATTCTGACCAAAAAGGTTACGTTTCTTTTAAAAGGTGTTAAACGAACTAGAATCGTATTGAATGGTTTTAATATCTTAGCATGCCTTCACGATGTTTAAAATGTTTGTGTTTTAATCCATTACTTTAAAAAAAAAGTCACGGAAAGGGTTGGCCGACTGACCGAACAGTTTGGAATGTTGGGAAAATTCCCAACTATCATTATTTTTGCAATTTCACTTTCAAAGTATTAGCCAAGAGGGGATACCCAAAACAGAACTGATCTGGACACCCAAAACAGAAGTGGTCTGGATACCCAAAACGTGGGGATACCCGAAAAAACTGTGACAGCGCAAGTTAAGAATTGTTGGCAAAACTGAATTTTTCTGTTGTTTCAAAAGCATCAGCTATGAGGTCAACATCTTAGTTATTACAATTAAAGGTCTTTTGTAGGTACTCGGGTTTTATCACCTATCGTTATTTAGTCACTCTAGAGAAGCAACGGTCTCATGGGAAAGCCTTATGAATGCTTTCCCGATTTTTATGTTTGCATAGCACGTTGTGAAGAATCAAAATTGAAGAAAATGATGGTTTTGACAATTACGGTATTATTATTATTTTTTTTTTAAAGCAAATCTATTTACTCCAGTGCTGATGTCATAAGGTAATCGCGGCGTAAGAGTTCGTGGTTATACATTACTTTTTAACTTGACCTCGTTTACTTCTTGTTAAAGCGTCAAAGTCTTGCGTGGGAAGATAAGTCAGCGTATGACGCTGAAAGTTAACGAAGAAATGTAATGTAATTTCTTTTAGGAACAGAACGTTACTAGACTGATTTCCTACAATCTTGTTTATAATCTTTTTTTTTTAAGTCGTTTCCTGTCCTGTGACTATCAAGTCATGTTATGTTGTGCAAAAATCGCCACCGGATGAAATGAATTCGTTACAAAGCCGGACTTTGTCAAACCTCTGTGGCTTCACATCTTGTTCATCATTCTCATAAGCTAAGGATAAATTCCTTTTCAGTGACATTCATCTGATGAGTTAGCTCGTTACTTGATATTTACTTGCTACAACAATATTTTCAAATGTTCCATGCCATATTGTGGAATTTCGGGAAATGTTCCGGAGAGTTGTTGTTATAGGATATTTCATGGCCGCTTGGGGATACGAATTGTTAGCGTAAGAATTGAAACGCTTAAAACTTGTATGCATGTAGCTTGATCCCAATGGGCATTATTGTAAATACGTTCTGACGGCCGGTAAAAACGCAGTTAAAAAACGAAGCATTATGCTGATACTGCAGACCACTCTTTGCCAGATTCTTTGTGGAATACTGGCAATACATCATCATTGATTCTTGAAGATTATCAACTGCTCTAATGAAGGGCTAACGCTCGAAACGTCAGCTTCAGAAACTCATTACGATGGCCAATTTACATTGTCATTACATTGGTAACAAATAGTTTTTAAATACTTCACCAAAGTTTCTTTGAAAACTTACCCCCGTTGATTAATGTTGTTTATAGAAACTGTGCATGAGGAAAGTTCTCATAGCAAAAGTTAAGATAAATGCTGTCCATTTTGTTTATCTTTGTCCTGTGACCTCAAAGTCATGTCATGTCGTGCTAAAATCACAACTTGAGTGAAATGAAAGATAACAAACCGACTTCTTCCCTTAATTTTTGTTTGAAGTGGATATTGGGAATTCTAACACTTTCAGCTTGTTACAAATAGTTTCCGGGTGTAATCGACCCAGCCCGCTTTTGTGTGTTCTTGTTTGTAGTGACTCGTTATTAATCCAGATTATCGACTCATTTAGTACTATGTTACTAAAAAAAAAGTTTTCCTGATAACAGGAGAGGATGGTAATGGAAATATAACAGCAGAAGCCATGATAGCTCCCATGAGCATCGCCTTATTCGTTGCACTGTTCTTGCTCAACTCAGACCGCATTCAGAAAGCCATTGAGATATGCAGCGAATGTTTGATTTTGCTAAATAGCACCGACCAAAACAGCAAAGGCCAATTTGATTCAGTACTGCTACAGTTTTACAGCGATATCTACACAGTTCTTTTCTGCGCTCATCGTCATATCTCTGACTACATAAGTGCGGAAAGATACGGCAGGAAACTGTTTGACTTATACAGAGCGTCTGGAATTATGCTTTATAAACTTGGCCAAAACCTAAAAGCAAAGGAGTATGTTGAGAGGGCCCTTGCCGTGACAACCAAAATTGGCGACAGAAGCGGAGAAGCATCCTGTTACGGAAACCTTGGAGTGCTCCTTCAGTCGCTCGGGGAATGCGACAAGGCTAAAGAATATCTCCAAAAAGCGCTCGTCATCACAACTGAAATTGGCGACAGAGATGGGGAAGCAACATGTTATGGAGAACTAGGTACTGTGTTTCTGTCGCTCGGCCAATACGACAAGGCTAAAGAGAATCTCCAAAAAGCGCTCGTCATCAGAACTGAAACTGGCGACAGAGAAGGAGAGGCAACTGACTACGAAAACGTAGGTACTATGCTTCTGTCGCTCGGCCAATACGACAAGGCTAGAGAGTATCTCCAAGAAGCGCTTGTCATCAGAACTGAAATTGGCGACAGAAATGGGGAAGCAACATGTTATGGAAACCTAGGTGCTGTGTTTAAGTCGCTCAGCCAATACGACACGGCTAAAGAGTATCTCCAAAAAGCGCTTGTCATCAAAACTAAAATTGGGGACAGAAAAGGGGAAGCATCATGTCATGGAAATCTAGGTACTGTGTTTCTAGCGCTCGGCCAATACGACAAGGCTAAAGAGTATCTCCAAAAAGCGCTTGTCATCAGAACTGAAATTGGTGACAGAAAAGGGGAAGCATCATGTCATGGAAATCTAGCTACTGTGTTTCTGTCGCTCGGCCAATACGACAAGGCTAAAGAGTATCTCCAAAAAGCGCTTGTCATCAGAACTGAAATTGGCGACAGAAAAGGAGAGGCGACTGACTACGGAAACCTAGGTACTGTGTTTGAGTTGCTCAACCAATACGACAAGGCTAAAGAGTATCTCCAAAAAGCGCTTGTCATCACAACTGAAATTGGCGACAGAAATGGGGAAGCATCATGTTATGGAAACCTAGGTGCTGTGTTTCTGTCGCTCAACCAATACGACGAGGCTAAAGAGTATCTCCAAAAAGCGCTTATCATCAGAACTGAAATTGGCGACAGAAATGGGGAAGCATCATGTTGCGGAAACCTAGGTAATGTGTTTCTGTCGCTCGGCCAATACGACAAGGCTGAAGAGTATCTCCAAAAATCGCTTGTCATCACAACTGAAATTGGCGACAGAAGAGGAGAGGCGACTGACTACGGAAACCTAGGTAATTTGTTTGAGTCGACTGGGCAATACGGCAAGGCTAGAGAGTATCTCCAGAAAGCGCTTGACATCACAACTGAAATTGGCGACAGAGATGGGGAAGCCTCATGTTATGGAAACCTAGGTAAATTGTTTAATTCGATCACCCAATACGATGAGGCTAAAGAGTATCTCCAAAAAGCGCTTGTCATCAGAACTGAAATTGGCGACAGAGGAGGAGAGGCGACTGACTACGGAAACCTAGGTAATTTGTTTCAGTCGACTGGGCAATACGACAAGGCTAAAGAGTATCACCAAAAAGCGCTTGTCATCAATACTGAGATTGGCGACAGAAAAGGGGAAGCATCATGTTACGGAAACCTAGGTAATGTGTTTCTGTCGCTCGGGCAATACGATGAAGCTAGAGAACATTTCCAAGAAGCACTTGCCATCACTACTGAAATTGGCGATAAGGCAGGGGAAGCAGCAGATCTTTCAAACCTTGGAAGTTTGTCTCTAACTGTTGGAGATTATGAAGCTTCAAAAGTATGGTTGGAGAAAGCTTTATTCATATCAAGAGATATTGGAGATCGAGGGAGAGAGTTCGAAATCCTTAAAGATTATGCCCTTTTGTATTTATGTCAAAATAAAATCAAAGACGCCCTTTCGTTTCTTCATCTATGCATTGAAAAGTATGATAAGCTGAGATATTTCTTGGGCGCCAGTGATCGGTTCAAAACATCATTTCTGGAGCACTCAGGAATATTTCCTTACAAGCTGCTCAGTACTCTGCTTTGTGACACCGGAAATGCTCGGAATGCTCTGTATGTTGAGGAGTTGGGTCGAGCTAGAGGCCTATCAGACTTGATGGCAGAGAAGTATTCGGTTGAAACGTACATCTCTGCGAATCCACAGTCTTGGTTTGGCATTGAGAACATTTTAAGAAAGAAAAATAACTGTACTTGTCTGTACATTTCTTATTTTAGGAATCATCTGCGTTTGTGGATCTTGAAAACAACTGGAGTCCTTCACTGTAGAAAAATATCACCAAAAGAGAATCTAGTTCAGGCTGGGTTGCCCAAAGATTTGTCTTTGAGTCAATTTTTGGATGATAATTTCCGGAGTCTTGGTATTTTGCCCACCAAAGATCATGAAGATCGGTCTTTAAATACGATTAAATTGCAACCTCTCTCCCCCGCACAAAAGAGCTCAGCAAGATTGCGACTCCTGGAGGAGGACGAGGACAAGGACAAGGACAAGGACAAGGAAGTCATTTCAAGTCTATCTTTGTGTTACAAAATGTTTATTGCTCCCGTTTATGATTTGCTTGAGGAGCCTGAAGTCATCATCGTTCCTGACCGCAGATTGTACAAAGTTCCCTTTGCTGCACTGAGTGAAAAGGAGGGAGCCGAATACCTCTCGGAGACTCATAGGATCCGTGTCATTCCATCTTTGACAACACTCAAGATGATTCAAGATAGTCCAGAGGACTATCACAGCAACACTGGTGCCTTGATAATAGGCAATCCCAAGGTTTATTGGCTGCCGCCATTACCAGGTGCAAGAAAGGAAGCGGAGATGGTCGGACGGCTAGTGGGTGTTCCGCCTCTGGTTGAAGAGGAAGCAACGAAGCAGGCGGTACTTGAGCGGATAAGTTCAGTGAGCCTGATACATTTTGCTGCCCATGGTAGTGCCGAAAGAGGAGAAATTGCCCTCTCCTCCATTCCTACTCCCAATAATCAAAACGCTATCCCATCCCCGGAAGCCCACATGTTGACGATGGCTGATGTCTCACGAGTGAAAGTTAGAGCTAAACTGGTGGTACTTAGTTGCTGTCACAGTGGAAGTGGAGAGATAAGAGCCGAGGGAGTTATCGGAATTGCCCGTGCGTTCTTAGGATCCGGTGCTCGCTCGGTGTTGGTTGCGCTGTGGGCCATTCCAGACTCAGCAACAGAGCAGCTGATGAGTCGGTTCTACGAACACCTCGATAAAGGAGAAAGTGCCAGTGAATCCCTTCATCAGGCCACGAAATGGATGAGAAAAAACGGCTTGACCAAAATGTCTGAGTGGGCTTCGTTTACGCTGATTGGAGATGATGTGAGACTCGAGTTTGACAAGCAGAGGTAAGACTCGGTGAGAGAACAGGTATTTCATAAATTAAAGTTAAACCAGATGTAAAGGTAGCTATGACTTACTGGTCGCTGACTGAATGGGGATCCCTTGTTACCTTGAACATCAAAAAAAAAAGTGTATATATATATAAAATCTGTCTTATGATCGCGTAATTGTGAAACTCAGAGTCACAGAAAAGTTGTCTCATTGATTTGTCCAACTTTCAGATATATATATATATATATGTACACACTTTTTTTTCCCTTTTTGGAGAGTAACTATCTTTGCTCTCTGGTGTAAAATATAGAATCTCGCAGGTGCCTCTCTACCAAACAGATACAAGTGTCAGCCATTTATTTTTACATTTTGTGCATGGTATAACTGTATTTGTTTAATATCAAAAATTCTACTTGAGTTAGTAATAAATTGGGGTTTTTTTTTAAAATTTTTTCTTACAGGAAAAAAGACCCCGACAGAGTAAATGATGACAACTACTCGAAGGGAACAGAGCTAAAAGACTTTTAGATGGATAAATAAAATAGAAACAAGTGGAGAAAATACTCTATACGGTATTTGATTGACATTAAAAAAGGGCTATCCCAAGTTAGGGGAGACCTACTTCAATTTTTCGTGCTTTCCAATATTCTCAAGAGGATGCATTGGTTACGTGCTCAAGAACTTTTGTTTTTTACGCAAAAATTCCATTTCTGACAATATAATAAGCACGAAACAATGTTTACGTACGTAGGGCTTTTAAGTAAAGCGAAATCAGTAAAGTCAAAACGGTAGTTTAAGTATAAAACGAACCACTAAAATCTGGTTTGATTTTTGTGTTTTCAAGCCTTTTGTAAGGTTAATTTAAGAAAACCTTCAATGCTTGAGGAATGATTTTAATGTAGCATCTTAAAGGATCCTTGTCAACAACGCCTCTGTTTTTGTGTTTTTGTTAACATACGGGCAACTGCGGAGAAATTCGTTCATATTAACTCAACGCCAGGCAGGAGTCGTGCCGGCCCACTTTTTACGTGGCGTAAAGAAAGGATTCACAGAAGGAGAAGCGTTACGTGTCCAAAAATAAATCCGACGCGCTTCACATTCAATAAAAAACGTACAGAGCTTAAAAATACCACCAAAATAGAGAGGAAAGAGGATACCTAACGACGTTCTGGAGAAATACGTATCTGGAGTTGTCTGCCCCAGTAGCGAAGGATCGCTTAAAAAACAAAGAAAACAGCACATAGAAGAAAATATTGCCTTTTATAATGCAATATTATCTGGCTTTACCAAAACTCAAGAACATGCTTGAAATGTCACCTCATTCAAAATCACATCGCAAAAGAAAAAAAAATCAAATTATATCCTGGTCAGAACTAATCTTTGAAGACAGAAATTTAAAATCGCTTGCGGATGGCAGGAGTGTCTTGCGGGCTTGTCAATACCACAAATTTTAACCTGTCACTTGCCTCTCGTGATATGCACCGTGTGCGAAGCTTGTCGACGCTTAAATGCTGAAAAATCTCTGCCAATTGGCTATGAGTTAGATCTCTGATGCAAGGACTATCCTTCCTGTCATTCGACACGTTGAAATTTTTCGTCTGCTCCATGGCTTTAGGCCTTCCACGCGAAGGAACGGGAGATACCATTGATGGTTCCAGTTACAAACAAAAATTTCTCAAGAAATTTACGAGAAACCACCACACAACTACCCAGCGTAAACCAATAATAATTTCAGAGGGATGCTACGACAATTTTAGACCTCAAAATATATTTAAATCGCTCGGATGCACTTGGATGATAAGCTACAATGGAAATTTCTCGAATTTAGATGGCACGGAAAATGGCGGAATAAGCGCGCAATGTCTTGTGGTTGAATAGGATCGTTTAACAGAAACCCTTTCTTTGGTCAGTTGCTTGAGAGATCGAAAATAATTTGGACCCAGGAAATCGCATTCAAGGTCTATTGTATCGTAAAAATAGACTCAATGCCTTTTTTTGTTGTTGTTGTTGTTTTGGATATGCCTAACTTTAAGTCTTTCTTAAAAGAAAAATGTTCGCAACTGATTATCAGCTATGTAACCATTCCAAATAAGTAAAATAAAATTTGGCTCGAGAAAAAACCCAGGAAATCTTCTATGTTTCTCTTGAAGAGTTTGCAGTGGAAAACAGTAGCAAACAGCTGTTCAAAGTCTCGCCGGATAAAAGATGCAACTGGCGGGATTCGGGAACAAAGTCGGGAATAAAGTCTCTACATGCTTTCAGTTGAGGCTCTCGGCACTGAAAATAAAAATTAACAGCGTGATCGCAGGAAGGCTTTTTCCCGTGCATTTCTCTGGTTGGTTCACCTCAACTCATGTTACTCATCTTCTAAGATGATTCCTTAGGAAAAAAGGTTATCGAGCAATCAGAAATTTAAACTTTCCTCACTTTAATGTTCCTTACCGATGTTTGTTTGGAAAAATACAATAAAAAAGATAGGTCACCGTGCTTAATTGGGAGATTTAATAGGCTAAACTTATCCCATATATGCCTGTACTGGCACCAATCATGCGCGTAATTTCATCGGTTCAAGGTACATTTTGCTGCGGCTGGAAGCAAGGGTTTTTAAAATAAGACTTGAAAAAACTTGATAGGTATTATAAAGGTTTATAGTTAAAATTGGGATAGCGCTTGTGAATACTATGCTGCTAAGTTACGGGCTAAGGATCAGAAAGCCCGGAATCTCTGTTGTCCGGACAAGATCAATGATAAGAGGAAGATAGATAAATTTAGTAATGATATACTGTTTACACAAAGGGAAACGTGAAGCAACTGATGGATGATTCGTGATAACGAGTGAGTATCATTTAGCACTGGAACAAGTCGACTCAAAAGGCATGCGCGTGACTTAACAGTGGAGGATCGAAAACAGGAATTGGCGATATCTTTAAGAACAATTATGGTCCAGTGTTGAAGTGGTAGTTTTACATTAGCATGAAAAAAGAAAGAATACAAAAAAAAAAAGAAACGCTACGGCCCAGCGCAAAAAGTTTGACATATGATCCAATTAAACTCTATCAATCAGTAGTATTCACTGATACAACCACCTCCCACCGCTCCCTGCATACTAATAGTTCGTCTTTCATCTCTCCCTCAGTAACAACAGTCTGACTCTAGCCCCTCCCTGAGTACTAATAGACTGCATCCCACTCCTCCCTAAGTACTAATGGTCTGCCTCCCACAATAAATTGGTCCAAAGAATGGTCCGAAAATTGGTCCAAAGTAAAGGTCCAAAATATTTTACCCCTGGGTGTTTTTTGGATTTTCGTATTAGGCAGGGCATAAATCTAGTCCTGCATTAGTAATCTGTTAATTGTTTTTATCACAATTTAGACTGATTACATACGCGCCAGGACCCGAATTGTATTTTAGTAAGTTTTTGGCTATCACTAGATATGAAGGGTTTTAGAACCAATGTACTTTTCTTGTTAACTCTCGTTCGTAACCTATGAACTGTGTAACTTTTGATTGATATACTACTTTATAGTTTTTTTTTTGTAAGCTCAAAAAATTTTGAATTGTGTTGTTCCAGCAGATATTGATATTGACTGCAACTGGAAAATTTTCTGTGCACAACTGTCGCATATATCGATAATCTTAACAAACTCCTTGCCCTTGGTTTTCATTCTTGCACTATTTATAAGGATACATGTATACACCATTCACAGCTTGGCTGCCATAGGGTGACTTAAATATTTCCTTAAACAACACATGTCAATATTCCTTTACTCTACGAAACTTAGAATAGGAGTAGGTCTCAAAGTTTGCAGCCTAGTTTGGATGAGTTAATACTTAAAGAATTGTTTATTTTTTTTTTAATTACAGCAGTGGTGCCGATAAATTATGCTTCAAAGATAAAAATGTAAATGGTTTGAACCCAGGAGTATCAGTAGTTCGTAAAGTGTGATCGTCCGGGTGAGTGTAGTTCTGAAAAGAACTGTTGTTGGTGACTGACGTTTCGACAACCTGTGCGGAAGTCATCTTCAGAGTCAAGTAGAGAGTAGTTGTCAGTCGATGATGTTATAAAGACTTTATAACATCATCGACTGACAACTACTTTTCATGTGTAACATAGATGCATTGTACTTCTCCTTCTAATAGCCGTTGAAGTTCTATGTTGTAGTGAAGATCTTCTGCTAGCCTTTCGTAGAGTGGAGTTTTTCTTGCAAGTCTATGACCGACTTTAACTCATTCAGAAGAGGTAGGTACAAAGAAGTTCGCAGCTTGGCCAGCGAGGAGTCGTATGAAAATAAATCCTTCGTTTTTTCGGTCAGTTAGCCTATTTAGCTTCTCGCTTTTCTGTGTGTTACTGATGCATATTTATAAAGTCTGTTAACGACGTTGACAAAAATTCTTATTTAAGTGATTTGCCTTTGATACTAATTTGTATGTTAATTCTTGGAACTGTCTTTCAGTAATCGTTACATGTTTTCGCTATTAAGGGCTTCCAATAAACCAATAAATAACAAATCCATTGTGGAAACTCTTAGATAGCCGTTTTGAGGGGTGCTGTTGGACAGTACAATGAAATACGCTCGCTGCCCTACGAGTCAGTGATACCATGCATAAATCAGCCCATATGGTGGAATGAACATGGGCATTATCATTATATGATGGTTGATGGTTCTCAACATTCTATTGACATCTATCAAAGCTAAGCCTCTAAGGTGAAAGATTTAGGAGAAATAATTAGATCAGTTATCAATTATTTGCTCAAAAACTCTAACAATTCTGCGAAAACGTTGGGTTTGGTGATGGGTTATATCCTCAGTACTGAAGGCTATACAATTTTTTTAACAGTTAGGAAAATTAACTTTAATTTGCATTACTATGTGGCAAGGTAGTCTTGAGGTAATTTCCAGCACTGATCTTGTTCTTACTTGTTCGGCACTTTTCTACGGTGATCTTTTTGACAAAGTAAAGATTACAAGTCATATTGGAAGTTGGTCAAAAAGGCTGCTTACAGCTACAAAAATGTTACATTTATTAGCTGAGGAAATCCACACCCAGATACGTAATTCCGTGTGAGATTCAAGATTCACTCACGTTCTACAACGATTCCTAGGCGCTAATTTCCTATGAAACATGGCTTTCTTGACAATCAAGCTGCTAAGTTCCTACGCGCTTAAACGTCCTGCAAATATCTAGTTTCATACATCACTGCTCGCAGAACTAATCTGATTACTCTATGCCGCTCCCAATTACATGTTACTTCTAATTCTAATGTTGACTCTGTACTTTAACGGTAACGAAATTACAACTCACTTAATACACAACTAAATTCATTAAAGAACCAAGGAAATCAATGTTTGCGTGGAAACATTTCACAACACAAAACAACACACCTAAACTATTTACAAACCTTAACTAAGCAAAATTACCTTACCGATGAACAACTGTCGTAAAAATCATAGTTCCAGTGTTCCCTTTTTTTGTATCCTATTCGCCAGCAATCTTGAAAGCAATTCCCATATGGAAATTTTCATCTAGACTTTCCTATTTTTTCTTTTCTTTTCTTTTTTCTTTTCTTTTTTTAAATTTTTTTATTTTTTTTATTTAAAACCATTTCTATTGTCTATGAACGTTTAGCCTGTCGTATTTTTCGGCCATTTACTTTCACTAATTCACCAATATTCCCCCAGCAACAAACCGGTCTAGCACTACCAATTTTCTCGTCAGGCGACACATTTTTGCCAATATACTTCCATGAAAATTGCTTTTAGCGTCGCATACCCTCTACCTGATAAAATCGAATCTTTTCAACACAAATCATCCATTTAAAACGACGAATACAATCTAAATAGAAACGTTGCTTTCTCTCATTTGCGATGCTACATTTAAAATGTACAAGTAAATTCTTAATCAGTCTCTAAGAATCAAACACCATTTATAAGGGCCCGGGTGCACTAGGCAAATTTTGTTCATTATACGGAAAAATCTGTCATCTTTTCAGTGAGACAAGTGCGCCCGGTAATTTTTTATCCTACCAAATTTGCGAATTGTTATCAGTCTCGAAAGGCATTGTTCTCCTGCTTCGGAGCAAGACAAATTTTTGTGAGGCGCGAAATCTGATGGATGTTTCAATCTACGAGCCAGAACATAAAATTAAGAGCGTGTAAATTTTATTTGCTGAACCTACCTTTGAGACTGAGTGCGTCTTTCGTGCCCACCGAAGAGCACATACTTTTGGCGTAAAATACCGTTCAAAATTCAGTCAGGGTATTTCCTTATCAAAAGTCAATTTTCATGTTGGAAATTAATTAACAGGGTCTGTTATTTTTTACCTTTTTCTGACTTCCTCATTCACTGCTATTTCCCGTGTCTGATATTATTTCCCATGTTAGGACAAAATATTTTTGTCTCATTCGCTGTGCTTTATATTTATGCTCGAGTCCTTAGATCATTCATTACAGTGATCGAATCTGAAATTGGTCTCGTTGCCGGAGCCTGATAGTTTCCTGAATTGACGAGTCTGGAAATTGCAGAGTACTCTCCTACCCAGACTTCTCACGGTACAAGGTTGGGATAGGTTTAGATAGGTAATGAAAATCGTAAAACAATAAAAAAGACCACAGTTAGTCTTTTCCTTTGACTTCATAATGTAGAATTAAAAAACTACCAGTGCCAGAAGGGTATTGATTAAGATCAAATTAAAGAAGCATTTCTCCATTTTCTCGCAATAAATGGAGAAAACCTTGTTTGGTATCCACGGCAATTGTGGCAAGATTTTGAAAGTATTATCACAGTTTGTCAAGTTATCGTAGGAAAATATCACTGAAAAAGGAATATATCAAAAACCCTGCATAATCGAACTTTTCACTAATCAACTCGTGCTTTAATAACATGCTAGTAGAGCCAAAAAGCCACCTTGCAGAGAAAATCAGCAACATTGGAAGGAAAAGGGAAGTTTGCAGCGGTGGATATTTGGTCGTAAACTGAGTTTTTAGAGCAAGGAAACTTGTAGAGTAAGATAAACTCAAACCAAAAGAGACTACAGCTATCCTGCCACCACAGTTTATTATTCACTAAGTGTTGTCCATGTTTCATTAATGAAATGACTAATCACATCCTTATCATCGAAAACAAAAAAACTTGATCTTCTTGCATTAAATGTTTGAGAAAAAGATAAATAAAAGCCTTTTAAAGCGATGCTAACATGAAATCGAAAGGAACTAAAATGAGAAATCCGATCGGATTGGGGAAACGCCCAAAAGCAATGAAATTATCTCTTGTCTATCTTATTTATAATTTTAACACAACGTCAGAAGTCATCAGCAAATAGTTCAAATTTGGCTCTAGCGATTTTGGAAATCAAAGGCAATGGAACTCTTGTAGCCCATCGTATAATTTGACCATCTTAACGAAGCTGTCTCCTCACAAAAAGAAGAATACCCAAACCATGTTCATGGCTATGATGCCATTTTGTTTTCACAGTGCGCTGTATTTTTTTTTTCTTTTCTCGCTAACGTCATACTCGCTTAGCTATAGATATATGGAAATATTAAACGTTATCTGAGGATACCTTGTCGGCCATACAAATGTTATTCCTAGCTTATTTGGAAATTAACAATATACTTTTTCGTTGGTTCAAAAATATTCACTCTTGCGGTGCGGACGGTCATAGAATAAGCTTTCATTTTGATGTATATCAGTCTGAGAGAACACTGCATCGCAGTCACTCAACCTAAGGTAAAGGTGTGTCATATGTTCATTTCATAACTGACAATTTACAAAGAAAAGGAAAGTCTCAATAAATATTTCCATCAAAAGCCACCCGGTGTTTCTCTTTGCCTCTCCATCCAGCGTTGCCAGGGCAACCTCAGTCTCGAAGGTCTCCCCTTCCCGCAGGCGGAGATCTGGCTCCAGTTCAATGATGACTGGGTTTGCCAACCCGATGACAATTCCAAAACAAAAAAAAAAATTAAGAGGTTAAATGTTTTTGTATTAACACACACACTGAATATGAAAGCGAACATCACAATAACGAGCACTACTTGAGCCTTTTTTTCACTATTGCTTAAGTAGTATTCATTACTGCGATGTTAATTTTGATACTCACTTTTTTAACAGCAGTTCACATATATGATTTTCATGTATTCACAGTCACACACACAGTCACACGCACACACGCATGTACACGCATATATATTATTAAACGTTGGGCTGCATGTGTAGTATCGCTGAGTATTTTTACAAGTTGTGCCGTATTTTGACGAGCCCTAATGTTTATAAGAGTGAACAAATCACTCCGAACACGTGCGTGGAATGATTAATTATTATGGAAGGAATGAGATAGCAACCTTGGAAAACAACTCAGAAACCGTGGCCGTACCTAGGATCCTCTAAGTTTAACAGGTCAATGTTAAAGTCTCCACAGACATGGAGTTTTTTCAGTAACAATTAGATTTTAACGGTGTTTTCAAAATTGCTTTGAAAACGGTATGGAGAGTTTTGATGGCGACATATGACACCTCAAAAGAAATTTTAACCTGAAGAGCTTGAAAAGCCTCATTAGAGGTTCTCTCTAACCTATGTAATTAGCGTTTCGTCAAGAAACATTCCGACACCTTCAGAGGTAAGAGGTGTCGGAAGGTATACAAATTCATAGCTTGGTATCGTTGGACAGCAATCGACGGGATTTAAATTGGTAATTTTGATTTCCGAGATTCCAATAATATTGAAGTGGAAATTTAGTTAATCAAAGGGTTGAATTTGAAGATTTTTCTAAATTAAGATGTATACATTATTATTATGGAGAATTTATTTCGGATGAGAGTGAGCGGTTCGCCCACATGTTGCGATTTCAAATTATCCTGCGAAGTTGGTACGGGACCAAGGTAACTTGAATGATTTAAAAGAACTTTTTTATGTATTGAATCAAAAATGAATATTACGCAGCTAATCTCTAATTGACATGTTTATAACCACAGTAAACATCACCTTTTTGAATAAATTAGGCTCTAGAACATTCTTTTGGTCTGTAAATTAAGGCTTTGCATTAGCAAAATGATTATCTTGCGCCTCTCTATATTTTTTAGCTTTATTCTGGTGCAGGTGTGCTTTGTGTGTAACACATTCGTGTTAAAAACAAGTGGAAAATTATCTGTGAGTGACATCAACAAGAGAAGCAGTTTAACATCAGGTAAATGTTAGGTTGAATATTTCAAATAGCCTCGTATCTACACGTGCAATTTTTAGTTATTTTTTCGCAAAATTTTTCGGTAATAACAAACAGACGTACAACTGAATGGGAAAAAAAGTTTGTCTTTGCGTTGTATATAAGAAATGTAAACTATCCAAGGGCTGTGGGATAAAATTGATAACGAAGCAGTAGGCATTTACCATTAAGCAATTTGTCCTTTTTCATCGATGTCATTTTGTTTTTTACGCATCTGATGACGATTATTGTGAACAAAATCACAATAATTCAAGATTTCAAAGATGTCTGAATCGTCATTCTATGCCAAAGTGTTAAATTGGAGGCTGTTGTTTTAGTCATTACGCAAACAGAAGAAATTTCATGGTGCGAAGGTGTTTTATCAGGTGCCTTTAATATTTCTGAAGTGATTATGCGTCTACTCCCCTTTCGAAAGTTCGGCAAATGATCAGTGTACACGTTGGCGAGTTTTTCGAAGGTTTGGTCGGGAATGAGATGCAAATATATGAGGGTAGTAAAAGGTTTAACATAACGCGTGATTATGGCAAAAATTGATTTGTGACGCGTGAATTTTACAGAAAGGAGAACGTGATGGTGAATTTATGAACCAGCGTGAGGCACGATTTACCTCCTAAAATATGTGACCCGTGAATTTTTTCTTTCGTTTCGTGAAAACCTCAAAACTTACCTCAAATATCGTGCACAGGCAGGTAGCTTTGAAATTTTACCTTCAATACACGAGACGGGTGAAGTGTGGAACTTTTCAGACCAAAGCGTCTGAAATCTTAATTAAAATTGAGTTTATGTAATGTTAATTTCTTAGAAGATCGCCGATATTTACATCGTGGCTTCATTGCTTCAGACAAATGCTTGAGTATGAAACATACTCGGCGTCCTGCATGCTTAAATAGTTTTAATTCGGAAGAAAATTCTCCTTCGGGTGCTCTTTGTGGCAACCCTTTACCGAGAAAGGGCACATAAATTGAAAAGGTTCCCAACCTTGCTTAAAACAGAAAGCGCAGAAAAAATTTCTTTTGACCTTTTAAAAATCATTCAGAGGGAGCAAAGTATGGTTGTTAGGTCTGACAGACCAATATTGTATTCAATGTATTAGGCCTTAAAAATGAAAAACAAATTTAATAATGAAATGAGACAGACTAAAATACCTTCTTTTACACATAAAGGGCATTGAAATAGTACTTGCTGAATTTCTAGAAAGGGGCACTATAAGTTGATGTCCTTTCAGAATGGGGTGTCTCTTTAAATACAATTTTTGGCAATGATTTCTAACCTCGGGAGCTGAGTGGCACATTTCAAACCAACCTAAGAATTCTCAGTCACCTTTCCGAAATCTGGGATGTGGCGATTTTTGTTTATAATTGACTTGAGGCTCGACGTTGAGTCCGGGTATCACCCGTAAGCCTTCTTCCCTCAGAACAAGGACGTCTCGGGGAAGTTTATTATCCGACACAAGATACCCTTATTAACATTACTCTATGAATTCAATAAAGGAATGAAACATTGAATTTTCAATCTCTTGACACTAACTTCACTTTTGCGTCAGCTTTATATCGTGTAGAGGTGACAACCGCTGATGATCAGTGGGGAACAGGGACCGACGCAGATGTTAGTATTCAAATCTTCGGAGTCAAAGGAAACACATCAGTTGTTGAACTAACCAAGCCAGGCAACCTGTTTGAAAGCGGAAAGTAAGAGTTATTTTAATCTCACAGTACTACAGATAAATTAGTCTAAGATTCCGCGAGAAGGGCCTGATTCGACAGGTAATCCATTTTTAATGGATTAGACGATAGTGACGCTTTGCACTTTAGCTCGAAACACTGATTTGGAAGGCTATGTATTCGATCATTTATTTACTCATTTATTCACCTGTTTTTTTTATAATTCATGGGCCGTTTTATCCATTCGAAAAGTTGCCATTTGTTCATAACACTCATCATTTTTTATGGACAAGTGCTTTTGGGGGATGTGAACATTACGAAACACAAACGCGAAAAAAAAAACAACGAACAGATAAAAAAAATCACATAACGACAATTTCATAAACATTTTACCTGAGCAAGGAATAATGCAGCACTCAGTTGGTGATCAATAAGCCACTATGTCACATTAACCATAATTTTTTATTTAAAAGCTGAACTCCTGTAAAATTTTAATCGCTTTCTTTTTTCAGCACCGATAAATTCATTATTTTGGGAAAGGCTGTTGGTTCCCTGACAAAAGTTGGTATCAAAAGGAATGAAAAAGGACTCTTTGACAGCTGGAAATTAGCGATGGTAGGAATAATATTTTATTTTAATATTGGCTTCAGATGCGCCAACAGTCTGACCCGACAATAATTTATTGGATACCTTCCTTTTCAGATGAATACTTTACAATCAAGCGTTGTTTCTGATTCGCTTATTAACAAGTAACTTTTCACTGGTATATGTACACCTACCAGTTATTCAAGGAACAACAGTTCACTAGAGACAACCAAATTTAGGCAAAGACCAATTTAAGAAGGACACGATCGGGGACCTTGTGTCGAATGTTTAACTTAGGAACGGAAACTCCTGATTCAAACCCTGACTGAGTCATTATGTCCACCTCTGACCGAAAAATATTCAATCGCAGTACTGATTTCTGCGTAAAAGCACCGATGGGAATCAGCAAACTCTCGGGGAAACTAGGTAAATGTGCAGGGAAGTATATACCTCCCGTTTAGCGATGATTTAGGTAACTTAAATATTTACAAAACTGAGACAAGCTCTTTTAACTGTTCTGCGAACAATATGCCAATCATGTTCCCTACTGCTAAACGTTCCTTGGACGCGTTGTTTTCATGTCGTAGGTCTCTGGCCCTCGTTTTATTGATTGTTCGAGGTGTTTGGGGCCTTAATTGTCCGCCGTCATATTTATTGGGAATTTTTTTCCTTTAGGTTACTGTTCAGCCTGCTGGATCTCTTGTTCACAAGTTTGCTTTTAACGATTGGATACCTCCCAATAAATGGGTGTACAGTTTTGGTGGACATATGCATCGCCGGGCTTTTAAGCATACTTGATTTTGAAAATCACAAGGAGGGACTTTCCTTTTCCATTATTGTAATACCTAGGGCTGATTGTATACATCTGATTGTAATGAGATGTATAAATAAAGTCATTATTCGTCTTGCAGTTCCCTGTTTAAGTAATTATTATAATTTTGTTTCGTCAAAATTTACGAGAAAAAACACGATTTATTACCTTCAAGTAGCCTGTGTAATATGCCCAGAGATACGCAGAGAAATCTTTTCAATAGTTAAATTATACATCCAGTTTTGTTAAAAAAGTTCCTTCTTCACTGAACGCAACACACAACCTTATTATTTGATCCACAATGAAAAGTAGAAATTCATCGTTCCCCTAGCAACCCCACACCGTAAGAATACTGAGATATTACATCTGTAAAGCCCATCAAAGATTACAGTGATTGATCAGTTCTTTCTGATACAGCAAGATATCAGGTGAGTTTGGTCGAACTATTATTCTTTGGTCATGTATTTACATCCTATGTCAGACCAAACATTTGAAACATTCACCAACGTGTAGACTGATCGTCTGCACAACTGGCGAAGGAGAGGAGTCGAATAATCACTTCAGAAATATTAAAGACACGGGATAATTTATATCGCAAAGGAAAGTCAATCAAAGATATCCTGATCAGAGCTAAACTTTGGAGGCAGAAGATTTAAAATCTTCTGCTTGCGCATGGTGGGAGTTGTACAGGCCTGTCAACACTTTGTAACTACCATTGATGTCTTATGGACGGGCCCCGTTCTGCTTTTCGTTAAAAAAAAGACATCGAGAAAATTAAAAAAACACTACAGATTCAGCAAACATCTGGAAAGCATTATTAGGTGGATATTTCAGCACCCAAAAACCCTCACATCCCATTGGCTCACTGCTATTGTCCAAACAAGGGAGTCAATAAAGGAATCGGAACCACATTGAACGGAAATTTAGACCCACACGCATAACGGCTTTCGGAGATATAAAAACTCGAACGACAACAAAACCTTTGATTGCTCTTAGACAGTCCTTACGCAACTGACGAGATTCAGAAAGAATCGAAACTGCAATATTCACAAATGGCAGCAGTTACTCTCACAGCCGACGGAGCCAGGTGAATATCAGTTTCATAACTGACCGGTGATTTTACACCACGTGACGTAAAGTAACCGATAAAATCGCGTGAAATTAATGAGTGGATTAATAATAATAGGATGTAGGATATCGAGAAAAATCATGGACCGATTCACTCATTGCGAGATTGGGTACGGTTATTCAACATTCCTATTTGTACTAATGGGTTTAAATTTATTTAGTTCTGCAGCATTTTTGTTTACAGCTGAGTTTGGCTAAAAATCATCCCATCTGGCACAAGATGCCTCACTTAATTGACCCTCTTATGGTACAATTACCGAATAACCTAACGAATAAAAATGTTGCCGTGGGGATTAACCACATTTCTGACGTGGAACAAACCATTTTTCCCACAGGGGTCATGCGTGGGCCAGTTACCGGTCTGGGTTGAACTCTCCCAGTAGTAATAGGTCTTCAACTCGGTAGTGCTCTTGGAATAGTACAGATGAGGACCATAATTAGAGGACGATTCTTTGGTAAGTATACGTATCTCGTCAGGAGCAACATTTGGGCAGACAGTGGCGATATTTTTTATTACTTTACAGCTCAGGCTGCCAGCTTTGTAATCCACCAGGCTTCCGATTCCTTCTTTACAAGCGATCCAGTGGTTGATGTTGGACTTGACCATGAACTCGTTGCCTATTTGTTTCCAGAATTTAAAGTTCATGGCACCCAACTGTGTCTCTTTCAAAGGTACCTTCGTCGATATCGGAATTTCCCCTTCCGCTGGCCATGAGGGACGTGGCGTGACTGCATTACTACCGTCCGCAAAGTTGCTAGGAAGAACAAACAGATGAAAAAGAAGCACATGACGAAATAAAACAAAACAGAGTAAGAGTAGATCGGAAAAGATATCCCACTTATTTTATCCAAATAATTTAGCCTGACGATCTTACGATGATCTATTCCTTGTTCGAATTTGAATTGTTATCGATTGTGAGTAACAAATTAGCTTCCCGAAAATAGTGGCTTTGGTGTGTTGATCTTATCGTATCGACATTATCCAAGCACATCAATATCTGTTTTTTTTCATAGTAGCTGTGGCTACATACTGATAAATGTATTACGAGATGCAATCAATTTTTTCGGAACCAAGATTACAAGGCTCCTGATATGCCCATTGTTTTTTTCAGGAACTATCATAAAAATCTGCCCTCCTTTTTCTCTGATATTTCCTCATAAATTCCTCTTCTCTCAGCGTACATGAGAGCTTCCTCGTTCGTCCAATCCCACTTACGGATAATTTGTAAAGGTGTAACTATACACTAATGTCCAGCCTCCTCCATCAGTTTCTTGGTCACAGTAAGCACGGAATGCTTTTCCACCAGATGGGTTTATCCAGTACAGTCCTGACCCTCCGTGAGAATTTTGTTCTTTAATAACCTTACACGACTTGCCAGGATGATCCTTGTCTTCTCCAATATTTATTGGTGGAGCTGTTGTAGGACATGAAAAGAAATGTTATGGAAGCATTAAATGGTACAATAAGGAGACCATTTCCTTTTTATGGTCTCTACATAACCTTTGTTGCTGAGGAAATTCATCTCAAGTTGCTGTAGATTTGGATCATTTCTTCTCCTAGGAATGATTTTGCGTTAAGAGAAAATAAAAGGCTCATCTTCTCTTGGCTAATGGTAGCGCGTATTTTCTGGAATGTTTAGATTTAGATGAAATAAGCGCTCAGTCAGAAGTCAACATCAGAAAACCTCATAACTCAATGTTGGTTATTTAAAATCCTGCTGTGATTTTCTACAACGGAAGGCATCCATGAATATCTTAAGCGATTTTAACTTATAACAAAAAAAAGCCTGAATAAAGAACCAGAATGCAGTTCAGTTCGGCAGCAGAGCTTGCTCGCATTAAGAATACCTTCACATAATGAAACAGAACTTATAGCAAGAAGAAAGAAAACGAGTAAAACGGATGAAAAAATAGGTAGGAGGAAGGAGATAAAGAGGGCAGCTGAAGGGGAAGAATCGAATAAACATAACATCTGAACGTCCGTAAGTCGGACTTCAGACTTATGGCGCTTGTTGCACTTGCAAAGTGTGATACAGTTAACAGAGGCTAATACTGAAAAGTACTTGATTCACGGATTACTTCCTAATCAACATACCTTTGGAGGGCTTCTCTCTTCCTAATTCAACAGGAAAGAAAGAAAACAAAGATAGTTAATATTTGGTTTCAAGTACTCGAAAGCGATTGTCAACCAGTGCATAGTCTTGTTTCTAAATCATTGAATTTTCACCGGGAAAATTATCGTTCTCAGTTGATTTAGTAATCAATTTATGCCGATCCTCCACAGGCGAGGTTTGATCCATTTTCCTTGAAAAAAGGGAGGAGACTTTAAAAGGTGAGGGGGTTATCAGAGAGATTGTAGTTTTCTTACTCTTACTGCCACAGTAGCGATAACTCCCAGACGGCGCTGCAGGTAACTGATAAATGAGGAAATCTTGTGGACATCTTTTGACCTTGACAAACACCTTTTTAGCACAACAATTGTTGCCTTCATCGAAACAAACTTTCTTTTTGACAGTCTTTCCAATATTCTTGGGATTAGCACCAAGCATAAATCCGGGATGCATTGCACCACATGCCGGCCCGGCAACACACTCGTTTTTCTTCAACCTGTAGGAAAAAGCGGATGAATATGATGTGGGTTTAAGGTTTTGAACTACAAGTAGTTTTGTTGGATGGAGAAGTAAATGATAAATTCTTACACGGAGGCAAGGACATCGATTATCTCGGAGCTTATTCCAGTGCCCGTAGCCTGAAGAGACCAAGAGTATTGTTAAGAGAAGTAACCCTATAGGTATTTCGTGAGGGTTACCTGAAAACTTTCCGGTACCAATTTATTTCCCTGGATTGAGAGGCATTGTGATAGAAGAGTGTCTTCTCTAAGAGCACAAAACCTATGACCTAAGCCTAGACTAAATTTCAGATTCTAGAATGGTAACCATTTAGCCACTGTGTTATTAACGCCGTTTCGTTCGAGCACCCTACGAGGAAGGAATCGGAGAGTTACCTGTTTGCCAATTTGAATCCTGCATCATCGGTAAAACGGTACCATTTTTTAGGCTTCAAATCCGCTGCGTCGCTTTTTCCTTTATCTTGAGTGAATTTCCTCTCTCTGTCAGATTCGGTTAGCTTTTTGTATGACGAACAAGGGTCTTTTCCTACAGACAAGGTCTCTCAAATTCAGTTGCAAATTATGTCCTTATTTAAATGATATCACACCTGTTCCCTTTCAAAGCAAGACGGTGCAAGGGATATCACATATGCTAGCTCAATACCACTTCTGTCCATCAGACTTGAAAGCTTTTTAACGAAGAATCTTAATAAACGTGGATTTACCTTTTTTTATTTTTTACTTCGCTGTGCGATCAGTTAAGAAAACTCTGTCTACCCTCGCAACAAGTTAAATACAGTGAAATATTCGTGTTTTCCTTCGCTTCCGGAAGTTTGCTTGTTTTTACTTCGAGTTCTGTTACCCTCATTGGCTCCTTTTGAAACTCTCCTTTGTTCTTACTCAGTCGGCTTAACTTAACCGAGACGAAATTTGTTCTACAAACAAATACCATCAATACAACTGAAGAAAACGCCTAATGCTGTTACCTCCTTTGATTACAGGAATACGTGATATGAGGAAAACCATCAAAAAGATCTTCAATGTCATTTCAGCAGTATCTGGTTGGAAGAGAGCAATTGCAAAAGATATTAGGAGTAAATATTAGGTTAGATCTGTGTGACAGTTATGCAATGCTCAAATCCAGAACCCTTTTGTCGCATTTATGCTACATTTCTTGCTACTTTTAAACCTTGTTCCCAATTTCTATTTTCGGAGGCAACTCAATTACTTTGTGGCTGTAACAACGTCTCAGTTCTCCTATAAATAACTGAACCCAGGAGACCACCGATAATTCTGTCTTGTACGGGTCCCTGTTTGGGCTTTGTTGGTACACTCCAAGTCAAGATGACTGATATTCATTCTGCAGAGCTTTTAAGTCCTACTGTAAAATATACGTTCAAAAAGAACGCCCACAATAGGTTCGCGAAAATCTTCCGCCGCTTTTTTTGGAATATTAATCTTATCCTAAAGTACTTTTATTTGGATCATAAAACTCGCAAAATAACACGTGTGCGAAACTCCAAAAAGGAGAAAACAACCGGGCGATGATGTGAAAAAGAATTCATTCAGCTATTATTTCAATACCGAAAGCCGGAAAGTAGGGTCAAAATTGAGCCTTGAAGATTGAAGATTTTTTTTCGCAATACTAAAAAACTAATTTGCAAATGCATAGCGGAAACTAAATAGAAATAAGTGAAGCAATAAAAATACCCTCTCTTGAGAGTGTTAGTCTCAATCGAACTTTCTGCATAACTGTAACACACCGCTTCAATTGTGAAGGCTATATTTCCTTTTCGTCCGAAAGCTACTGGCGTAATTTGCCCGAAATTGAACCAAGAAAGGGAAAATATTTTTCAGAAAGGCTCGAATTGAATTATTTGAATTGGACTTATGCTATCACTCCGTGGTATCCATACACTCATTTTTTTCTCCAACGAATGGCACATTTCCTGAGCGGCAACTCAGAAGCTTTGGTTACTGGCGGCGGTTTCCTTCGTTCAGTCTTCAAATATGTATCAATGAAAAATTTCTCCCTTAAAAATATTTATTGGAGTTATTATACGAACCTTACATGTAGTCTTACGCACATTTCAAGATTATAAACAACAATCAGGATTGGTTGGTTAGAAAAAGACAATGAATTACACGAAAGAACGATATCATACAACATACATAAGTATACTCCTGTTAAATCAAAATAAAACGACTACACCTTACCTTAAAAGAAGAGATTTTTCCCGGAGATAATGGTTCTTGTTACGGATGAATAAAAGGTGCACGGAAATGTATTCCAAAGAAAACTGAAGATTGTTCCTAAGCAATGTTAAAGTTCTGCCGAAAAATTCTGTAAACACTCAACAAGGGAGCTAAACGTTTTCAAATTTAGATGTTTGTGATATCGTGGAAAACCATCTCATGATATTTACCTTTAATTTTGTTTTTGTGCTACCTCCCAGCAAGACTATAACAAGAATTAGAATAAATACAATACAATTAAATGCTTTTAATTGCAAGAATGTTCTGGAGGCATTTCTAATGTTCCTCACAACTTAAGAGCAGCACTTTTCTCCCACCAGTCCAGAATGTGCGATTGCCTTAATGGCTTATCTTACTCAACAAAAAGGTTACGGAAAGTCATGAAACGTGGAATGATTATATATGTAATGAGAATATTGTTCTGTAAACCGGGAATCAACTTAACGCTTTGCAAGTCTCACACGCCAGGAATCGAGGCATTATGAACCGGACGAAAGAGAGGAAAGAAAAGAAAGAAAGATGAGGCATCCAATTTATGATTTGAATGGGATTTTAATATGATTTGTCAATAGGAGTTTTATTGTTTATTATAAGCAGCAGTTGTTATTCTTTGAATTTTTAATCTTTTCCTTTATTTTTCGTGCTATACCTTTTATTTCTATTTTAGTAAAGGAACGAGATATCCTTTTAGGACTTTTAGCATGAGCGTAACTATAATATAAATTTGCTGTCAACTTTTATGACCGTATCATCTACACAAAAAATTAATTGAAGTTATCAACTGGAGGAAATAAATTGTTTGTTTATCCTTTCTTATAATTGTACATTTTGTACTCTAAACATTCAAAACTAGCTATAAATTGCTAATCAATTAGGGCGGCAAATACAATGATATTCAGCCATGGAAGGAAAACATCTCGTCCTTCAGAAATTGAACGGGAGCAAGCCAAAAATGATATTCAAAATACACCTTAATCTCATCTCAGCAAGCGTTAACGTTGTTTTGACAAAATTTGGGGTATCGTGTAAGGCCAGTCACAAAACATAAAGTTTTCATGAACATGGACGATTTTTGGTGAAATCTCAATTTAAGCAGACAAAATCTAACGACATTTGTCTTGTTTTCAGAAAAAGAACCATCGCCCATCCCATCGGGCAGAATGTGTGCATATTATTAATTATTCATAACCGATAAAGCCGCAATTTGAACGCGACCTCGCTTTGAAGAGCCTTAAATTAGCTTAAATTAGAGAAGAATGGACAAAAATTGGTCACGTTTCTGAGCTTAAGAAGTGGATGCTTCCAAATCAACGCTCGGCTTTTTTGAAGGTTAAAGATGTATCTACAATTTGCAACTAAAGTAACGATTTTTACGAAGTAGAAGCATTATCCTTTTGCACTTTAAAATACTCAAAATTCGGTCATTCGGAAACTGTGACCTTCAATGGCGAATTTTCGTATGCTCTACTTCGTTCGTTTGTCCTTTTTCGAATCGAAAAAGCTTGCTTTAGATATATTCAGAGATTTCATTTTTTCCTTCATTTACGGGGGTAAGAGAAATAATTTTTCAATTAGACAATCAAATCCTAAGCGGGAAATACTAAAAAACACTCGCTATACTCACTATAGAGTGAGCGCGTTGCGTGACGAGATCAAATAACGGTTGCGAAAGAGAATACGCTATTACTAGTTATTGACGCTAATGTTTTACGTATAAACTTTCTATACTATGAAGAATTGCACTAATTTATTCTATAAGAACCTTTATTAGAACGTTCAGATTAACCAAAATTTTAAGAACATACGAAGAACATTGCCTGGGCTAAACATGCCCAGGCTAAACCTCAACCGCAGTGTACATATCTGATTCTCATATATTTATAGTCATTATTCACCACTTGGAATGTTTATTTGGATCTAACATAATGACCAGCTCCCTGTTAGCTTGTTGGCTCAGTTGGTAGAGCGCTGCACCAGTATCGCAAAAGTCATGGGTTCAAATCCCGTACGGGACTGAATTTTTTTCAGGCCTTATTTAAACTACTAGTTCAGTAGCGTTCATGACTATGAGGGTCGCTTCTATATTCAAAGGTAAAAGAATTGTAAAACTGTATCAAACAGGACAATTAACTCACGTTCGAACTGGTGTATTGAAATGCTATACCACACAAGTACAAGAACATGTTAAGGACGTTTTCAGGCTCAAATCGCAAAATTGAAAAAAAAGAACAGGTTCAACCTCAAAATTAGATGTTCTTATTTGAAAAAGGAGTGTTTCTAGTTTCCTGCATGATGTGGCTTATAACCGTACGCGTGTTCCATCATTGGGACATTGCACAACTAATTACAAACGTTTCAGACGTTCATTCGTATAACACGCGATCTTCCCATTCCAAGAATACAGGAATACAGGAGCCTTTTTTTTTAAATAACTCTATGTTAGCGTATAGAGAATGGTATGTTGCTCACACCAATCAGATCACCGCATCAGGGTATGTATCTCGCACCAATTAGAGCGTCGTTTTGTTCTTTGGTTTGAGAGGTGTTGAAATTTCAACGAAGTACTGGCGGGATTCGTGGAGAGCGGTTCGCAAAATGGAATCATCTTTTAGAATGAGAAATGTTGGCTTTTCTGTGTTTTTAATGTGTATTTTACCGCGCTTTATGAGAAATACGATAATACTGGACAGATGTAAGATATTAGATTACCTATAGTAAACGTGTTACTCATGCTGTGAAAATGGTGGACAGTTGTTCGAGAGAAAATGGAGCTCTGTGCACTGTAGCACGATCTTGGTTATTGTTCCTTCACGACAAGAGTGAGAGGAAAAATTGTGATTCAAATGTCGCGGAATCAAGAGGACTGTATACTTCTTTATTTTCTAAACGCGTTTATTTTCTTCCATCACTCCTGACAATCTGAACATACTAACACTCTAACGATCTAATACCAATCTGCCCTTACAATTCAGTGCTACTTCGTTTTACAGTTCTGGTTGCGAAATAAAGTAATTTTCCCACAATCACGAGTTCAGTAAATTCCCAATCCCAAAGTACTGTAATATACCCTATTTTAGTTGCAATTTCACAATTACACGTTTCTTTCCCTTATTTAGTTCACTGTACGCATGCAAATCAGTGTTGAACTTTGTTTACAACGTTGTGAAATATCATGTCACGAAATCTTCCTATTCGCGTTACAATCAGTCTAGTATTTCGTTACATTGTGTGACAATTTATAACATTAATCATTAATTATAAAGAAATCATTCTCGACATCAAATATTGCTTGAGCTGTTGATGGATCGCACCAAACATTTTGAAGCTTTGGAAGCTTTGTCGCCTCGTGTGACATCGTGTTTGATTGATATGCAATGTTAAGAGGTGTTTTTATTGAACAACGATTTTTCTGCGAAAGATGGCTGAGTTTTACCTTTGGTGGTTTGGTGTTACTCTTGGATCGGGTCTTTCGGTGTCAGAAGTTTGAACAGCTGCAAGTGTGTTGGAAGATGGATTTTGTGTCATCATTGGCTGTTGAGAGAAATTGTTTGGCTGTTTCGAGGGTAATTATGAGAACACTGGACGAATGGAAATGTTTCCGATGCCTGGAGAAAGTGATCTTGTGCGGTAGTTAGATAATGGCGTAATATGTGACTAAGGGCCTCTTCACATGAGCCCGGTTGACCGGGCTAGCCCGGTTACCGAGATCTCGCCTCACTCCTATTTCCTTTGTAAAAATTTCGATCTGTTCATATGAGAAGGCGGGCCAGCCCGGTTACCGAGATCTCGGTTGTAGAAACCGAGATCTCGGTAACCGGGATGAAATATTTTCCCATATGAACAATCCAGCCCGGTTACCGGGATGAAAATTTTTCAACTACGCATGCCTTGTAAGGACGCTGACTAAACGGAACGCAGCTCACGCGACCTACAACGCGTGCAAACATGGCGGATGGCGAAGTGTCTTCCACCTTGACTTCGAAGAGATTCCGTTGGGAAACAGACACGGTAAGGCAGTTGATCGACTGTTTACTTGAATACAAATCAAAAATGGCCTATAGAAACCTTGATTTCGACGCCGATAAACAAATTCAGTACCAAGAACTGCGAGTGGACATGGCGAAGCTTCATGAGGACGATGAATCTATATTTGGTCCTGTGGCTGCTTTCAAGTTACCGGATGATTTCAAAACCCGTTCAAAGGAAGAGCAGGCCAAAGCAAAGCATCGTGTAAAAGAGTCAAAAGATATGATAACGAAAGGACAGAAGAGAGTGATGGAAAAGGTGAAGGAAATCAGACAGAGTTTCTCTAAAGCTGTAGTTTCTGGAAGTAGGAGCGGCAGTGGAAAACTTGTTTACGAATTTTACGACAAACTGATAACATTGTGGGGTGGTTCTGCCGGAACAGAGCCCCTTTCTTATGGTGTAGGAGGAGATGATTTTCTGGAAGACAATGAAGTTGTCCAATGTCACAATCCAGAAGATGACAGCTTAAGTTTGGATTTGGAAACTGCAGGTACTTCAGCTGGTTCAAGTGATCTAGGCCCTGGAGATGATGGGGGTAGTGCAAGTGGCGATGTGGCACCTGGTAACAAACGCAAAGCTAACTGTGTACCAAAGCTAATCGACAACAAAAGAAAGCATTTGGAAAAAAAGCTTTCTGCTGCCCAGAGGGATGGGTTGATTATTAAAGAAGCTAAGGAAGATGCCCAATTTCGAAAGGACCTTGCTGAGGCAATGCGGGAGTCTACAGCAAGTTTTTCTCATAGTATTGAAAGTGTTAGTAAAGCTATGACTGATCTAGGTGCAGGAGTTTGTCGATCAATCGAGATGCTATCACAAGCATTGCAACAACCTTATGCAGTACGTGCACCTGTAAATCAGAATTTGTTCTATCAAAACCCAATGCAAGTTGCACCTCAGGCTGCTGAGGGTGTTTATGCCCAGCTGTTTAGCCAACATGGTAGCCAGCAAGATCCAGGAAGCAGTGGAAGCTTTTATTATCAACCATAGAGTTATGAAATTATGACATTGTCTAATAGATCTATATTGTATATAGATATACAAACACAACTTGATGCTATGGAAATAACTGACAGAGTTTTCTATTCTATGGGCAAATAAGTTGACCTGCCAATTTCCATTTTTCTGCCAACATTTGCATTTTGTTGATATTTAATTCAATTTTAATACTCAGAGAAGGCCCTGCCTTGTTTTGATTTAATCTGTTATCAGTGGGGAATTTTTGATAATTATTTTTAAAAGTATTTTTTATTCATTGTTTTTCAAATGTAAACAGCCTTGTTTGGCATAATTTGGCCCACAGAAAATGTTTCAAACAGCATTCTAGTGTATCCAACAAAATTTCAGACTTCCTCAGTACGTGTTGTTGTTAAAGTTTTCATACTGAGTTTGACAAATTCAGGCCATAATCCACAGTTGGATTGCTCACTATAGTATTCATAGTTGCCTGATTGCACAAATCTGAGGATGTTTCAGAAAAGGATTTCTTATTACATCTCTACTTGGTTATTTTCCCAACTATATTTTTTCTACTGGTACTGAGTGCTGTTTAAGACAAACATTTTAAGTTAAAATTTTTCTTTGTAATTAACTGAAACCAATACACTAGTTCAAAAAATGGAAATTTATAGTTACAATTAAATTTGAAAAGTGCCACCTACAGTACCTACACTGTAATATGAATCGGTTTTGGCCGATCATATAGGGGCTGGTCAATGAACACTACCAACATTCAAGTGGCCTTAGTTTGTGTTCAAGAATATCAAGTTGTTGTTATATGCTAGGATCTTTCATGTCTTGACAATGTTCAGCTAGCAAATTAAGGGGGAGACCTTTAACTACAAAATGGTAGCTATGGATGACTTCTAACCATCATATCTTGGGCTCCCTTAGTATCCTTGCTTTAGTTTTTGGCCATATTTGTTCTGTTAGAGGTTGCCTTCAGTTTTGGTAGTCATGACCATATTTGGCAAGTCACGTGACCAGAACACAAAAACCGTATAAACTCACACAGCTTACATCCTTCTCCAATGGAACAAAAGCCAACAGGTAGAGTGCATTCAAATGCAAAATTTGTAGAATGGATTTGTTAAAATTCGCATTACTGAAAAAGCTATGACGTCATTAAGTTTTTGTGATGTCATAGCTTCTTCAATAACATACATTTTAACAAATCCATTCTACAAATTTTGCACCTGAATGCACTCTACCCGTTGGCTTTTGTTTCATTGGGGAAAGATGTAAACTGTGTGAGTTTATACGGTTTTTGTGTTATGGTTACGTGACTTACCAAATATGATCATGACTACCAAAAGTGAAGGCGACCTCCAATAGAACAAATATGGCCAAAAACTAAATCAAGGATACTAAGGGAGCTCAAAATATGACAGTTAGAAGTCATCCATAGCATGCATTTTGTATTTAAGGGTCTCCCCCCTTAAGTTAATTAAACTAAGTACAGCAATACATGTAAATAGGGTAAAGTTTAAGTACTACGTTAAAGATTCTTCAGTACTAATTGTGTGAGTGTTGTCCTCACAACACTCCCTTCTCCCACATCACAAGAGTAAATGGGATCAGGAGTGTTTTTAAACTGATCTTCATTTTCCTTCATAAGTTGAATTTGCGAGTCAACCAAGTCCTGATCAACATACATGTTATGCTTCTCACAATAATTATGTAATACAAAACATGCATAAATAATTGTTGGTATTGCCTCAAGTTTGAAGTCCACTTTTGTAGTGAGTATGGACCATCTTGCTTTAAGCCGGCCAAAAGCACATTCAATTTGGTTCCTGGCAGAACGCAGCATGTTGTTGAAAACAACTTGTTCATTACTGGTACATGAATCATACTCTTTCATGCAGAAAGGAAGCAATGGATAAGCTGGATCACCAATGAGGTAATTAGGTATTTTGACACCACCTGGAATTGGAGTCTGAAATGTACAGGGCAATTTGTTACTTCTTAATTTGGCACTGATGGAAGAATTGGCAAAAACCTTTGCATCGTGGACACTTCCAGGCCACTTACATTCAACATCCATGAAGGAGCCTTTATAGTCACACACAGCCTGCACACTTAATGAAAAAAACTGCTTATAGCAGAAAAAATCTTGTGAGTTCTCTGATGGGCACTGAATTGGAATGTGTGTCCCATCAATGCAACCAAAAGCTTGTGTCATGCCAAATTTGGCTTCAAATTCTGCTACCTTCTCCCTCATGCTTTCTTCATCTTCAGGAAGATGGAGATATTTCGGGCCAAGATAGTTTGAAATAGCTTGACAAACCTCATTTACAACAGCTGATGCAGTGTTGAGTCCTATTCCAAAACTATTGGCTGTCATTCTCACGGAACCAGTGTCTTTTAAAAAATACAATGCAACTGCAACCTTTTTTTCTGCACTCAATGCCCTGTGGTTAGGTGACTTTGGTTTTGGTGAAATGTATGGCCTTAGCTCCGATACCAGGTTCACAAAAGCAGCCCTTGACATCCGAAAGTTCTCTTTCCAACATTCTTCAGGTGCTACTCCCGTCCAGATGTTTTTCCACCACAAGTCAGTTCGACCGGGTTTATGCCAACAACTTCGTTTTTTTCTGTACAAATCTCTCTGCTTCAGCTGCTTTACATTTCGGAAGAAATAACTTTTCTTCCGCAACAAGCCGATCCGGATTGCATCAATCTGCCTGGTTTGATGTATTTTCCATAGCAAAAGGACCCCGTGAAGTTGTAGCACTAGAGCTACGAGCGTTGATAACGCTACGATGGGAGCGAACGATGTAACTGTTGAACGTGGCGCCATCTTTGTTTACTTTCTTGAATTTCGCGCTCAAACTCGTTCCCAGGGCCTCAGTCCACGTTTCGCGCCCTTTTCGACTCTTTTTCATCCCGGTAACCGGGCTGAAATTTCCCATATGAACAGACGACAAAATTCGTCCCGGTAACCGGGCCAGCCCGGTTACCGGGCTCATATGAAGAGGCCCTAACACAGTCTACAGACTGTACGATTTTGCGCCACTATCTGCGTCGGTGTATATACTGTAAGTTTTAAGGCGTCAACTGACGGCGTAAAATCTTACGGTATATAATATACCGACTGGAAGAAATTACGCCGTTAGTTACTAGCGTAGAATCTTACATATATACACTACCGACTGAGAGAAATTACGCCGTTAGTTACTGGCGTAAAATCTTACATATAAACACTACCGACTGAAAGAAATTACGCCGTTAGTTACTGGCGTAAAATCTTACATATAAACACTACCAACTGGTAGAAATTACGCCGTTAGTTACTGGCGTAAAATCCTACATGTAAACACGAAAGACTGGAAGAGGTTACGCAGTTAATTACTGGCGTAAAATCTTACGTATAGACACTACCGACTGGAAGAATGGTAGATGGTAGATTACTATCAGATGGTAATTTGTTTATTTTTTAAGTACAGCCAGAAAATACAGAAAAATATTAAACGAGAGTCCTATGCGTGACACAACCAGCACACACAATTCCTCCATTAGGATTTAAAATCTCAGACAGCCTCTATTTTTAGGTCCATCGGGTTCTTCACCAACATTACCAACTGCGTAAATATGAAAGCGATCTTAGCAGTACTGAACACTACTCAAGCAGAGGTGAAAATAGGGCGTGTGCGGGATTTAAACCCATGACTTCTGCTATTCCGGTGCAGTGCTCTACCAACCAAGCTGACAAGTCAACTGGGAGCTGGTCATTCTGTGAGTTCCAAATAAACCCGTTAATATATGAAAATCGTATATGTGAACTGCAGATAAAGAAGTGAATGAATATCAGTCTTTTTTGTTAAGAAAATGTTCCCGTGATCTTCTTGATAAGCGTCGGGCTAGTAAAAATTATAATTTTTTAACCAGAAGAACAACACTCAGGACGCCGCAAAAGAAAAGATATTTATTTTCGGGTTTACAATGGATAACGAATACTCAACATTTCTTCATACCTTCGTTAGATTGATTCAAAGTGATCAATGCAGGAAAAAGAAGAAAGTTGCCTGACGTTATGTTGTTGCGCAAAGTGACAATGGGTGTGTTCTGATGATGTAGAGATACTTACTAAAGCTTTCCTTTTTTGCATTTGATTTGTGAAGATGATAGCAACTCAATTTTTTAATAAGCTTGCCAAGCTGGTAGTTACAAGTCACCACTAAGAAACAAGCGAAATTTGGAATATGTAAAATTCATTTAACATTGAATTTTAAAAAAATTTGCTTATTTTCTTCAAAACAATGTTGTGTCCATTGTTTTTTGTAAGTTTTCCTATTTGCGGTGTTTTCGTGCGTTCAGTCCCGTTTTGTTCTTACTTGCGACATGGGTTGTTTTACGATAACGTCACTGACCAACCCAAATTTTCATCTGAGTTAGTTTATCAAATCCGGTAAACATGATGGATTGTTTTAAATAAAGAACAAAAATAGAATTAAGGAATAAAACGAACTGTGGTTCAAACCGCACTTCGAAAACAGCGGCGATCAAAAATAGACGTGCACCTTTTACTCTTGCCTGGCGGTAAAGTTCAAAGCATATAAAAAACCAAACGTCATATAATTGACAGTGGGAGCCACAAATAAATTACCATAAAGTTTAAATTTTCAGAATATATGGACTGACAGCTAAAATCAGTTCACGAAGCTTGAGACTGGGAGTCTAGCCTTCAAAGTCGCATCTTGATTCTGTCCATCGGTTTAATCTTTTCTATCAATGTCCAGGTTTCATTTCAAACGACAAAGAAAAGTACGTCCATGCTTGATCTTTGATCGGAAATGTTCCGAAAACAAGCCAGTGACAGTTCGCCAACGAACAGCGATGTTTCAGATCGAAAACAATGATTCATCATCACTTGCTGGTCAAGGGAGTAAAGAAGGTAACGCGAAACGGCAAAATGAGGGCTTGTCAAATGGCGATGGAGGTCCAGAGAATTCCTTGGACGGGACAAACGACTATTTTGCCATTCCGACAAGAGGCATGTTTTCTCTTCGGAAAAGGAATTCAATGAAGAAAACCCCTGAAGAACTGGCGGTTCGTATGATCATCATTGAACAGACTTTGCAAACAAGGCGAAATGCAATATGCAAGGAAATAGAACGAAAAATATATATTCAAGGGGCATGTTTAGAAAAGCACCGTCACAATTTGCAAATCACCCATGAACTGATGTCTCGTGGTCTGCTATGGCCATGAACGCTAAAGTTAATTTACAAGAAGCAATGTATTTGAGGTAATTTTTACCTATGATTTCATAAAATTTTAGAAACAGGTACAGAGATCACCACTATAAGTTTTTGCGCAACACAAGGAGTTAGTTAGTATCCGTTTCTCGTTTCGATGATACAGTAATTAAACAATCGTTCTAAACCTAACACGAAAGTGTAAGTTAATCAGTTTGTTTTGAATACGTACATTCTCCGTTGCTTGCCTTCAAATTTGTTTTTAAAACAGTTTTGAGATATTTTGATTTGTGAATGTATTGCGACTCTAGCGGGAAATTTCGACATAGACCCTTCTTCCAATACATGAATGAGATTTAGTCATCGTCTGGCGATTGGCGATTGGCGATCGGGGAAAAAGAGAAAAAGAAGAAAGAACATGTTACAGTCTAAATGTTATGCAGACGCACTGAAGTGTAATCCACAATGCGCATTTTCTTTAAAAAATCTTTACGGACCCTATCGAAAGATTTTATTTGGTACACAAATGTAGTAATTAAATATTCAGGGAAAGTACGCATTCTAGAACCAACGGTACAAATGATTACGTGAGAGTGATTGCAATTCAGCACAGTTACGTTTTCTTTTCTTGTTGTAGCTTCATCGGAATGAATGAAAAGAAAATAATTTTTCGAAGTATCTGAGCTAGCCTGATCTATTGACCACCCTATCCACTGACCCCATTGTTTACGTTTTTCATTTTAATGTTACCGTTAACCCTCCGGAACCAGATAGCTTAAAATGAGAACAGTATTAAAATCCTGATAAATAGTCTCTGGTTATAGAATGTCGTACGATTAACTTCATCAAACCTTATTCGAAAAGTAAGTGGTAAAATACATTTGGTCCTAACTATATTAATTGCTGTAAGCAACAGAACTTGATGAACCAGAAATCTGTAAGTAAAATGATAAAGTGTAAAATGATGATTCATGAGTTCTGATGATACTATCTATAATAATAATGGTGTTCTCTATAAATTGTGATTGACCTAAAATTTACCTCGATTGTTTGTAATGCAAAAAGGAAAGTTTGGCACCCGCATGTTTTTTTTTCCTGTCTCTCCAAAGATCACTCACCACTCCTTTATAACACCTTTAGAGGGTACTCATTTTCACTATTGCACTATTAAGAATTCAATGAAAAATGTATTGCTTTCACTTTAAAAACTACTTAAGAGAAAGATTTTTCAGACTCAACTTTTCCCGAAAGAATCGCCTGACCTTTTCGCAGACTTATTCGACCCTGCGCCAAAGGAGAATTAAAAACAATAATATAGAAATAATCCAAATGAAATAGTTTTAGATTGGTATCCTTTTCTTCGCCTTGTGATTGATGGAGCACGACGTTCTCAACCAATCAGATACACTACTAAACCCAATCGAGACTTGGCCACTCGCCATTTCCTGCGATTGACTCGATTTCCTTTTTTTTTTTTTTTTTTAATTGAGTTCTAATCGGCGTTCGGTGAAATTTTGTCTTCGTCTTGATTAGCCGTTAGTTTTTAAACATGGGTTTTGAGACGCTCATGGAAATGTTGTTTCACTGTTCATATTCCATCAAGTCATCATCCTGGAGGCCGCAAGATCTCCCAGGTCAGTATTTGCCTTAAAACCATTTCTGTGAACTAATTGCGGTTTGGTTCGTATTACACCTTGTGGCTAGGCCTATTCTTTCGGTTTAGGTTCATAAAACGCGTGAACAAAGCCTTTTGTCATAAGGGTCGCGCGCTATGCAGTCCATATAGTTCAGGTGTCAGTTGTGGATTGTGATGAGCACCATATGCTCCATAACCATTACCAGTAATGACGCGAAAGCTGAGTTTATGGGACACAGCAAAACCGTCTGTTCCTTCCAATTGGGTCAAAAGAATCAGAATTTGCCTGCAAAATAAACAAGGAAGAAAAGTGTCACATTTCGTTTTTGATTTTGACGACACAATATGACTTAAATGGCTGTAAGGTCAAACGAGTCTAACGGCCCATCAGGAGCATAGCTATTACCACTGGACAGGATGCTATTCCACCTCTGATACCCAAGCTGCAGTCTCCCTGGTATTCCGCTGATAGCCTTTGATACTCCACGGCATAGAGAGGCACTGTAAGAGTAAAATGTCTGCCCCAAGTACGAAACACAGAGACTCCAAACAGGATTCGAAACCAGGCCTCTCAATTCAGAGTCTTGCGCATTAATCACATATTGCGGCCCCTCCAAGAGGAATAAGGCGATGGAACAATATATATCTTACTTGTGAAGGGGTGGGACACAGTCGGTGGTCATTAGCACTCCTCTTGATGAAACCACATTGAAGCTCTCTGAGCAGTTACACTCTACTAGCAAGTGGTGATCTGGTCGGCGGTTTTCCGCTACAACAATTAATCCCGCAATCCCTTGTGCCATGTAGTAACATGTGACTCCTTCAATTCCCTACAAGAAAAAAAAATTATGTAACTGCACCTTAGAATATCATTCATTCCTCGCTGTCATTGTTTTTTACAATCATCCTTCTTCTCAGTTTGGCTCACTCTCCACACGTTATCGAAAGTTCAGTCCACCAGAGGGAGAGTTTTTCGAAAAAAAAAGATCTTTAGCGTGATTAAAATGGAAAATACCGGCTACGTCAGGGTGAACTGCGCGATCGAAAACATAGAAACCATCAGTTGCATAAACTGAAATTCATCACGGGTCGAGGCAGAGTTTTGCTTTTAAATTTCAACAGTGTGCGAGGGTGAATTGATTGAAAACGATAACGTGACGCCGTTCATGTAAAATGCAAATGAAATTCATCAGATTTGAATTAACAAATTTATCCTCACAAGCAAAGCTAAATTCTGGAAAAGAACTAAGACCATTCAACTGGGGTTTAGCCTACCAGATACTGGTTGAGCGCGGCTAATATCGACTGAGATACGAACCTCATGTTAGGAGCGAGTTTAATTTACGTGACATGGGTCCGTAAATCTCATTTAATCAAATGTTGTGGTACTCCTTTTTTCTGGCTTTGTTTCTCATCAATTGTTTTTATCATTATGCTCCACTTGTAGAATCAATTCGTCAACATAACTTCTTTCCAACAGCTTCTACTAGAGGTTCGAAAAAACCCACGTACAGATATTTATCATTTGAAGTTAGAATCTTCTTTGAAAGGGTTTTTTACAGGCGTGCTATGAAACCAGCCCCTACCTCGTGCCGTTTGCCTTTTGTCGTAGCCAAATGCAACAGCGAATCAGCCAAAGAGTAATCTGTCATTGGAACCTGGTCTACCATGATAGCGCGGGAGCTGTGAATAGTGAGTACATAACTTGGAAAAAGTTCTTCACCCACTAGTCCTTTCACGAATGATGCTCCCATAGCTTCATTACCACTTGCTTCTACTAACTGCCAATGGTTAAAGGCTGAACAAACTAAAAGAAAATCCACAAAGTAAATTAACTACAAATCAAATCCCGTCGAAGCTTGAGTTTTCTGAGACTTTTTCGCAACGAAAATGTTGCATTTATTTTTTAACAACAATTTGTCACTTGTCGTATTTGTCATTTATTTCCTTTTTAACTTTATCAGTTATAAGTAAGTCTATCACGTGGAGCAGATACATGGAGAAACCTTCCAACTAACCAACCAAACAAACAAACAAACAAACAAACAAACAAAAAATACTTATTGTTGTTTTTTTTCCAAAAGTAACCTCGGACACCTAATAAATGAAAAGTAGGATACTATGGCAGATATAAAATATTTGCAGAAGCGGCACTTAGCTTTATTCATTTTACACATTTACCACGTATGCATATACATACCAATCATATAGGTTCCTTCTTCCAGAATACCGCTACACGATACATTGGACTTCACTTGCCTCTTACTGTGGCAAACGAGTGAAAGAGGCTTGGGATTTGTTGTATCGGAGGATGTACGACACACAATGATTGACAGATCAAGGAGAGCTTTATTACCCTCCGACTTTCCCCTGAAAGTGATCCAACAAGACATGGCTTTAATTTGGAAAAAGGGACGGAAATGGTGGGGAGCGCAAAAGCTGAAAAAGAGAAGGGCGGGATGAAAAAGACTTGCATTCCCCCCCCCCCCCCACATTAGCAAACATGTATAAAGGGGAGCAAAGAGGCCTATGCACAAACATACTAGCATCTAAACACTTAAAAGACCAACGTCGCACTATTCTGGGACATTTTTGGGACCTACAAAATTATCTCCGACTTGAACAAAAATTCTGAACACTAGTATCGAAAGATAAACGAAAATCAAAGGAGAGACGGTAAACCAAATGGGAAAAAGGTGACAACACATCAAAACGTTCTTATGCACCTCACTCCTTCTTGAAACAAGCAAAAGTCGACTTCAGTTGTGTTAAACACATTCACCAGGGCAATCTTGGCTGGAGGACCAGCAAATGTAGGGAAGCATCCATTGACACGAGCCTCTGCCCAGCCCTTTCTGATCTTACAGACGTCTACACTATCAAAGTACCTGGATATAAAAAAAAAACAAAATTACGGTTATAAATGACCCTAGAACGGTTTTCAAATGCTAACAATTCTTGTCGCTAGATGGACATTCCTGGTTTTCAAGTGATGTTTAAACTTGTATATGGGTATAACGCATGACGCCGTCGTAGACCTAAAAGCCATACTGCCATCAGTCCTGGCAGTATGCTTCACTATCTGCCTTCTGGTTTAATTATAAAACAATGAACGTTTAGCAAAGTGACAAAAAACTGCCACAGCTTGCTTCCGTTATCGGCGACACGAGATGACTTAGAGTATGGCTACTCCTTAATGTCAATATGAGACGTCAGTCTGTAACCCCAGGCAGTTCGCACTTTACACTTACATAGTCCATAGATTTACAAAAGGTCAATTTAGTTATACAATGTTACAGTTGGATTATTTAATTTCTTAACTTTTTTTTTGCTAATTATACTAACACTAACGCCCTTGTAAAAGTTTTAATCGTTTGGAAATGTAACTGTGGAAGTTACGCAATTTAAACTTTTTCTGCACGGAGACTTCCACAAAAACCAATGTATCTTCTCATCTAGTCTGGTAAACATTCCATGCCCAACAAATTTAAAAAGTCACTCACTTCATGAAGTCTTCGAGGGACATCCAAAAGACTCCTTCCTCAGACCCAAGGGCCATCAGATCATATCTTAACTCAGGGTTCCACAAAGAGGACCCATCAGACCAGTCACCAGTCCACGAGAAGCGACCCCAGGGGTTTCGAAGACGAACGAGTCTGCAATTACAGCATTGGTCATAATTTCAGCCTTACGTACTAGTCAATACAAAGAATACGATGTCAATGGGATTTGTTTTCACTGAGACGAATAGTTGATTGGTAAGAGGTAAAAATATTTGTTTGAGCGGAGATTTAGGCGCGACAGGATGTTCTTGTCTAATCTTTTTGCTTAATTGTATTGTTTCGATTATATATAGTTTCCCTGGAATAACACGCTTGTGTGCCGTTGAGATAATTTTCTTTTATTTCTAACAATATCGTATATATCATTTAGCTGCAAAAGAATATTACTAAACAGTTTCAATGAACTAATTCATATTAAATTACAGGGCCGAAAAATACCAAAGAAAGCGAAAATAAACCGTGGAAAGCTTGTATGTGAACTGGCCTCCCATAATTGTCTCAAAACAATCAAGTTAACAGATATGTTATAATGTAATTGTCAGTAGTTTGAAGTAAGTCCTTAAACAACTGGAATCTGTTTAGTTATTTGTCGCGAGCGTGGAAAAAACCCGCTTATTTCAAAGCGAAGATTCGACCCTGAGAGATTCTTGTCTCGTAAAAAAAACTCGCAATCTTCCTAATTTATCGGTAATTTAGTGTTAACAACAGAGTTGGAAACGTTAATTAGCTACCGTAAAGAGTTTAAAGGTTAACGTTTTGCGCCTTAGCCCTTCGTCTCGAAACGTCAGCCTTTTAACTCTCTACGGTGGCTAATTTACTTTTTCAACTCAGTTGTTAACACTAAATTACCTGCTATACTCTCCCACCGCGCAGCACCACAGTTTCTTTAGAAACTTACCCCCTTTATTCCCTAATTTATTGACACACACGGATCTTTGCAGATCCTGGTACAGGCCTTACCTTACGCCATGAACATCCTTAACATCAAGCACTGAGTAAGCATGGTGAGTTTGCAAGCCAACCGCTGCAAAAAGATCTTCTTCTTCTGGCTTTGTGTCTCCACCACAAGAGGCACCCATTAGAAACCTGTAAGTTGAAATGCAACGCTGCAAGAACATTTGGGCTGATCTTACTACATTTTGGTAGATATACAAAATGAACATAAGTTTGAAAACGAAGGTGGATGGGTGAATATGTGGTAGCCTGTGTCATGAAAAGAGTACGAAACCTTTGCACACATACCCTGCACTCCTGCAGCTCAGAAGCTGTGCCCAAATCATGTCTTTATCAATAGCCTCTGCATCACTTGTAGGGTTTTGAGGCTCTGTGTTAAAAACAACCATGACCAGTAACACATTAGAGCGCTTTTCGATTGAGTAGCGTAAAACCAAAACCAAAACCAAAGTAATCCTAATGGCCGATCAGAATAAGGGAAAGTACCCTTTGGAGCCAATGAAAACCCGAGTAAAAAACAAGAAAACTGCCCAAAGCATGGATAAACGCGGGCAACTAAGTCGTGATTGGTTTTAGCTTCGCATCTTATTAGCTGAGAGAATGGCGCGAGTTTTCTGGACCAATCACAGAGCGAGGTAAAGCAAAACCAATGCAATCAAGAATTACCTATGACACTCACTTCTAAATTTCTTTAAAAAACCTGAAATTCTCCATATTGACTGCACTTAGTAACCACTGTAATAATACTACATTCAGTCACCATGAGCACAAATTGAAAGACGTACAAAACGTGTACAGCCACCTACTTGCAAACTTTCCAACAACAATGCAATTTTTAATCTAATTGGCCCAAAAGCTTGAACTCAGTGGGGGTAATTTTTTGCAAGTTATGTAGTGAGCTGATGGCCATTGAAAAGAAAGAAATATTGCTGAAACTGAATATTTTCTTTACTCCCATTGCTTGCCCTCTTGAAAATGCACTGATAATGCGAGAAAGGTATCTTATTAGTCACAACTGAATGAGTCTTACCATGCAGCACAAAACTCTCACAAGGTGCACCTGTCAAAGTTTGCAGGCCTTCAATGCAGCGTCCAGCAGTGAGAGCCTGATAACAACCATGCAGTTTGGCCATGGCCTTCTCAATCAATGGTACCCATAATTGCTGTCGGCGGGCCTACAATAGAAAAACAGTTTTTAAACATTTTTTGGAATTTTTTATTTACACTTCACTGAAATTCCCACATAAACAACGTCTTAAATGCTTTTTAGATATCTTCCCTGAGCCAAATCTAATACAGGTTTGTAACTCTTCAAATGAAACTGGCAAATCTACATTTACTGGGCCATAAGTAGAAAGGGAAGTGTAGGAGTATGTTCATCACAGGTTACCACCATTCAATTTATCTACAGCCCATATGCAAATCACTGGTGCCCAAGCAGGTGCTGCAGGGCATTAAGTACCTTGCCTAACAATATAACACAACCCTGAGTAAGGCTACAACCCAGACTTCTTGAGCTGAACTCCACAATACAAACAATACAAATCAGTAAGGACTTTGCACTGCTTGCTTTGGATTATACCTGTGAATAAACTGGTTGTCCATGGTGATCACAAGGTAGTAAGTCATCAACCAAGATTATTGTCCATTTTCCATCTTTGCAAAGCCGAACTTGGTAAGCTCCCTCTTTATTGATCTAGACAAAAATGATATGACACATGAACAAGGTTGTGCTTAACAGAGGGAAGTAAGTAAAATGTCAAATCCAGCTGCATTTGTTTTTCAGTTCACATGGGTTTAAAAGTTTACCCAGTTAGATTGTTGCTTTCATTCTTTCCAGGCTGCTTCTAAATCTGTTCCAAAGTTTTTCCTCTTGCCAATGATGAAAAATTGTAAATACAGCTATCATCAATAAACAAGGTCTAAATGAGGAATTTGGTTGTATAGCATGTATATTGTGTCATGGCGTGCTGGTAATGACATGCTGGTAATGGAAGCAAAGATTCTACTTGTGTAAAACTGTTTTGTCTGTGTACCTCTCTTGTTATCAAAATCTTTTCCAAAAGTTCTGGTCTTTCACCTAAAACAGCCATTGCACTTAAAAACCTGCAAACATTGGCAAATGATAAAATTGTCAAAAAAGCTTCAATGGAATAGTGATAAAATTAATTCAAACAATGTGGCATAATAAATACATATGCGCTATTAACCAAGCGTGAGGTCAGGATGGCTGAAAAAAACTTGCCCAGTTGAGTTGCCAACTAGAACACACGATGCAATTCATCTTGCCCACAAGTGATGCCAGCCATATAATAAATGTCACATATCAAATTATTGGAGAGGAATGAAAATTATATTTCCATTTTGATCTTGTTACTTCACTGTCAGTGCACTTTCCATGTATTCCTTCAAGTTCTCTCTAAACAACTTCCGGCCATTTACAGTAGTAAGTCTCCTCTTATTCTACATACTCCTATCCTAGCTGTCTTGAAGATCCAGATCTTAAAATTGCTGAATTGTCCCAGAGATTCCCAGGCATTAAAGTGGGATGTGTTGATTGATACATTGTATCTATAATCACTCTGACTGGTTTTACATGGAAAATAATAAATTTAATGCTGACACCTAAAAGTACATGATGAAATTGATAAATAAAGACATTAAAAAAGGGTCAACAACACAATACATTAAGTGCGGTCACCCATCCACAAGGCCTAACAAGTATGTAACCAATTTCCATATGAATCGATACAATGACATTTAAGCAAATTTTAGATGTGGTCTGCCACAAGCATCCCACATAATGAACCACAAATATAATCCTCACACCAATTCTAAGCTTACAAAAACCCCAGAAATCTTCCTTTCTTGCTTAAACTTCTCTACAATTAATTCCCATTGAAACAATTATTTCTAATGGTCTAAATCCTAGAGGGTAGGGAAGTTTTTTAAAAATTATTGTAATCAGCTTTGTTATCAAATTTTAATCAGAAGCCTGGAGAACTACTCAGAGATTATATTTATTATCAATTTCAAAAGTTCATGATGTTTTTAATTGGTTGCTACTATTTCTTTTTCTTTTAATTTCACCTTACAAAACAAATAAGCTTCTACGTATTTTCAATCAATTCCAAAAAGTACCCTTCCCCCACCCAGAAAAGAAATACCAAAAAATTCTCAAATTGAATGTATGTAAGTGTAGTTTGGTTATGATCAGCCAAAATATAGAGCAAAAATCTTAAGAAAAACTCCCACTTTTTATGTGTTTTAACTCTGAATTCTCTATTTACCAATTAGGTAGGGGAACTCATAAAGTTATCTTTTATTGGATGAAAGGGTTACATGCAAATATTAAACTTACCAGCAGTCACCCAGAACTCCTTGCATGATGTCATCAGGCCTAGGATTACGGAATACAGCCAAAGGAATTGATGTTGTACCATGCCCTCCTCTAAATGCCTTGATGTTTTCAGGTCGTCGCCAATCTGTCACACGAGGGTGTTCAGAATGGCGTGGCTCAAAGTATAGAGACTTATCAGTGGGTGGGAAGGAGTCATCAACAAATTCAATTTTGGTCTGAAAAGTTAATATGAACAAATAATAATAACAATTAAATTTTGGACACACAGTAACTTCTTAGTTAAATAGGAAAGAAAGAGAAAACTGTTTCTGTTCGAATGTACAGCATCCACCTGCATCCAAGCAATACTGTTATTGAGACTAAGAGATCTAATTTTCCCTAGTGCTATATGTCATTAATACTAGTAAGCTTTACACACTTTAATGTGTTCATTAGCTAAAGCAAGGCAGAGGTTAACAGTAAGAAGATTCTGCACCAGAGTCCTACTAATATTTGAAGGCGAGCTAGTTTGTTGTATTGTGACTTTCATATGTTTATCTGTTAAGTTTTTGGTAAAGAGTGGTTCATATGTGTTCTTTGAGACCCCCTTCCTATGTAGACAGTCCCCTATTGTCAATTACAGTTACACATACATGTTTACAATACTGCACAATATTGATCCATTGTTCTTTAGCTTGTTTCTCATCCCGAATTCTCCTGGACTCAGAATTAATACTCTGTTGACGCTGCATTGCTTTCCTTGGACTAGCCGTGGGTGATGCCTGTTGGATCTCTCCATCATGTACAGCAAGATCATTTTTGGCACCACAAGCACTGCACACCGCAGTGTTAATTGGGTTAACCAGAGTGCATGCTGTGCATGACCAACCAGAATCTACCACACCAGGACCTTCAAAGGGAATTTATACAAATGAATTTAACATTTGTTACCATCACTTACAAAAATGAAAAAAAAAATCATCAAATAAATCAAAGACAATGTTTTGGAACAAAACAATAACTGATTAGGAGTTGTTGTGATAATAACAACCCCAAAAAGTTACTTAGCTGACTACATCAAACAAGAAAAGTCACATGTAACTGTTGTTAAGGTTTAATGATTAAATCTAATTCCTTTGAGTCTGTATGCCAGTTACTTCTGGAGCAGTTCATTCTTTAAAGTGACTGGTAAGACCAATAGCATATTCTTGATTTGTGGGTTCTCCCTTTCTGATCCTGCTTAAATTTTTTTTATACCTTGTTTCTGTTGTAAATTCAGGGTGTGCTGATACTAGATCAACATTGATAGTAACATTTTTTTAAAATAAGAATTGATGTCTCTGTCAGATAGCAAGTTAAAAGATCCCATTGTTAGTTAAACATGTGGTTTTGTTCTCCTTACTGGCATTGAAACTGTTTTCCTGAAAGTTTCAAAATTGATATGTAAGATTCAAAATTGAAGGCTTTTGGACACTGAAGATTTGTCCACTTCGGCCAAAATTTGTTAAGCCACAACAAACCATTTGCACTTGTAAAATGTTAGTAATGACAGAAAAATTTGCCTTAACAAAAAACCTTTTTTGCTAGTGCTGAAAAGTCCTAGGTGAGTATTTGATTGATTGATTGATTGATGGATTGATTGACAGGCATATTTCATTCCTTCCAGGCAAGGGTCTGAGGACATTAATAGAATGGTATTAAATCTTCCTTTCAAGAAGCTATGGGAACAAAATAGTCATTTCGCCCTTAGTACCTGTTGAGTCAGTATCTTCTCTCAAAGTGCTGGGTTTAGCCTCAACTCCACGATCACTTCCGCAAACTGCACAAACTGAATTAGAACCTTCGTTGACAAACGTACACTGGGAACAACCCCAGTTGTCTGTAAGAGGGCCTTTAGAAACTGAAGGAATGGAAGATTTAGGGAATGGTCGTGGTTTAAAACCCTCTTCCGGGCAAGGTGAATGGCAAACTGTACAGTGAACTCCGACATTGTCATATAACAAACTTTGGCAATTAGGACATTTCAAACCTTCTGAACTTTGCTGAGCAATAGTTGGATGTAATTCAAGCGACAGATTGGGATAAATTCTTTGACTTGAAGAGGTCCCTTCACTTTCTGAAGCTTTCACAGAATTGGAAACAACGATAGAAGGTTCGAACTGGCAAGCAGAACAGACAGATCTATTCCACGGATTCGTTAAAGTGCATCGAGGGCATGTCCATTGTTTACCATTGCTATCAGCATTTCGAGCAACCCCCTTATCCGATCCACAGCTATTACAAAGAACTAAAGTTTGTGGATTACGAGAGTCACAAACTCGACAAGTCCATGTCGCGGTGGATTGTTTACGATGGCCACAAGCGGAGCAGGTGGAATTTCTGCCTGGGTTTATCAAGGTACACTGCTTACATGTCCACTGTTGTTCCAAAGAAAACTTCGCTCCCATCTCTTCCATTTGTGGGTTTAACGCAATCTAAACTACACGATCGATCACAAATATGGACTACACATCATCACGAAGACTTGTATTTGATATCACAAACTACATACACGGTAAATCTACCTAAAAATTTTATGTGTTTTCTATAAATAGCACTAACAGAGCTTGGTCAGCAGTGATTGGGTCAGGAGCTAAAATTTTTCCCGAGTGGGGTACCGTCGGGTATTTGTCTTGACCGATTTGTTTAACAAACGGAAAAAATCAAAAAGGGATTTAATGTGTATTACCTGTTTTTTTCTTTCTTTTTTCTAGGTGGAGTGGTTAGTTTCCAATTTTAGATAAGTGTTACCGAACGAATCAAGAGGCCACAAACGAATTTTTTCACCTTCTCCCATGCAATATTTTTGTAACAACTGAAAACGAGGCTTACTTTTACCGGAAGTCAGTATGGCAGGTTATATTTTTCCATCACTCTTGTTCTACTCTTTCGGTTTCCTACTAGAGGGGATTCCACGCGGTAGTTCTGAGCCTTCAATCGACTTTCAGGTGACTCTGTGGAAGCAAGGTAAATAACTTGATTTGATTCAAATCTCCGTTGACAATCCTTGCCTGACTGCACTTGTTAACCTTCCTGACAGGTCGTCCGTCTCAAACAGTTACCCTAAGTTATTTCCCTTTTCCATTTTCGAAATTTGTCATCAGTTTTAAAATTTAACCCTGTCAACCCAAAGCTACCTATCTTTCTCATTTCTATTTTTCTTTTCCATATTTCGCACTGAGTTTTGCTCGAAACCAAAACTGCTCATGATCTATCAGTTGGCCTCACAAAGATTCAATGTTCCTGAATTCAGGTTTTTTGAATGTATATTTTCTCAGCCCTTTAGTACTTTTGATTCGATCATATTTTGAACTCTCTGTACCTTTCCGTGGAGTCTCTTAAAGGTAAATTTCCTGAAGAGCACAAACATGTTGCGTGACACGATGAGACTTAACAGGGCTGGTAAGAGTCATGACATGACAGTCATGCGATCACTCCCACCGATCATCTCGTTTGGGCCAAAGCAGCCCAGCAAATATTTACTTAGCCTAATAGCAGGGAGCGATGCGAGCATAGGAGAGCTTTGCGAGGGCTGGGTTCGCGAACACATCTGTGCATGTGCAAACGTTGCAACGACCATATAAAGGAAGGATAACGCTATCTAACTGACGAATCGCTATCCGGCGGATGTATGCTAACAAACGTAGGCGCTATAGAGATTTGTGCAGAGGATAGGGATATCCACACTACGAACAAGCGGAGACAGGTTGGTGTTTTCAGACTGATGGAACCAAATTGTCTCATACGAGCGAAAAACAATAACACAAGCTGGAAAGTCACAGTGATTGAAAAGCGTATACCCTTTCTGGTCAGGCTCACAACAAGTCAGTAAGTCAATAGGATAACTGTACTTGAATAAGCTTTCAGTTAAAAAAAGTATCAAGTTTTCCTTCTTCCAGCTTTTGTTTACTTTTACGCATTCCTTGAATGTTTCAATTTTTCTCGCGTGACAGAAGAAAAATATAGTAGAAAGAAGGATAGAATTTTTCTTAGCGTGACTCCTCACTCGCGTACAACACCTCGTATCGCAATCACGCTTCCTCTCGAGCGCCTGCTGCGCACGCTCAGACGCTGTATCAAGCATCGAAGGGAACGACATTATAACCAGGCTTATATTCTGTATCAATTACGTAAACACAAATTATTTATATCTATTTGTTTTGCCCTGAATAACCTCAATCGTTGAGGTTTGTTGTGGATATTATTCTCTCTAATCCAAGTGGTTATTTATTTCATACATACTGAGACCTATACTGTGAAGTACTATCGTTCGTGTCTCTGATTGAAAGAGTCGTTTACTTTCCATCTTTGCCTGTCAGTTTGAGAAAAATATCAGTATGTTTGAAGTAAAAACATCATACCATGTAAAAGTGCTTGAATTTATTCACTCGTCGATAGATCGAAAAACTCACTCGTTCGTTATTTTGATGCATTGACACTTTTATGGAAATCGTTCGTGCGCACTTTCCATGGAATAATCTCTATTTTTCTACAATGGAATTCACTACTGACAAATCTCAAAGACTTTATCGTGCATGCATGAACCCTTTTTCGTTCTGATTTCAGGCGATCTTGGGGTGAACACGTATCGTATTCCCATTCTGAAATCTCTGCCTGATGGATCCCTCATCGCGTTATCTGAGGGAAGGAAGTACAACTCTGCAGACGTGGGACCAAAATTCCTGGCAATGCGCCGTTCAACTGATCAAGGATTGACATGGAGTAACACAACGTTCATTGAGGATGATGGTGAAGACCCTGATGGCCTCAATCTCGGCACCGTTTTTGTAGACGAAGAGAAAAATCGAGTTTTTGTCATATATTCCCATTGTGCGACCAAATGTGTTTATCACACCACGTTTCTGATCAGCAGTGATGATTTTGGGCTGACTTGGACAAACCCATCAAACCTGTCGGATCAGATTGGATCGTCTGTGTTTCTACCAGGACCGGGTTTTGGTATTCAGGTATTACCTTGTCGAGTCAGTTTATATTACTAAATTACCCTTGCCACATCATATTATTGTCTAACACTTGAGCTCTCATTTAGAAAAAGAAAGATCCTCACAAGGGACGGCTTATCACGTGTGGTCATTCTCATCCTGGTCATGATGGTGTCTTCTGCATTGTTAGCGACGGTAAGCACGGTAGTTAAAATTGCATGTTCAATTGCATGCATAAATTGTATGTTCTTTGATTGGTGAAGAAAACTCGTGTCACTCTCTTATCCAGTCAGATGCAAAACCAAATCAATGCCGACTTGGTAATTGGTTATTATTTGGTCTTTCTGATATGGCACGTGGTTGCGGCAGATGGCTTGTAGTTTCATCGAGATGCAATGGAAATTAAAACAAATTGATCTGATTTTTTATATTTAGATCCAGTCAATTTATCGTTATATTAAGAAAACTCAAGTAACTGACCACATTGACTTAAACTAAAATATTTTTGGAATGAAGGAATGACTAAATCACAGACTGAGATAATAGTCATAATAGTGGATTGAATTAATAACAGACAAACTGGTTGAATCATCTTAGTTTCAAATGTCAATTTAGCGGCATTCTCCTCCCTTTTCTTCAAATTCTCGTTGTGTTCGCCACGATACGCGGTCGATTTTGCTGTTTATTCTTATTACTCATCTCTATTTCAGATCATGGAACAAGCTGGAGGGTTGCCGGGTATATTCTTCAGCAAGGTTCATTTGAGCCGGATGAATCTCAGGTATGACAGCAATCTCCGCTTACCTTTGGCTCCTAGGCGCGTTTTTGAGGTGATTGACAATGATTATGCATTCTCCCTTCTCGACAGCTTATAGAGCTTTACGACGGCAACCTACTGATGACTTCACGAAACCAAGATAATTTCCATTGCCATTGTCGCATCATGTCCAAGAGTTACGATGGCGGGGAATCATTTGCGCATTCTGACATCTACTTCGATGAAGCGTTGTTAGACCCGGTAGTTGCTGCCAGCTTACTTCGTTACAGGAACACGGTTTACTTTTCGAATCCGGCCAGTAAGCTTTTCCGAATTAATATGACCGTCCGCTGGAGTGAGGACAATGGCGAATCATGGGTGGGGTCCCTCGGAGTGTGGAAGGGTCCAAGTGGGTACTCCTGCCTGACTACCATCCCTGGAACGCAAGCAAACAACACCTTCATTGGCATGGTGTTTGAAAAAGGAGTTACTCGCTACTATGAGAGCATAGCCTTTGTTAGATTACGGTTGTGAAACACTGATCGAACAATTACATCAGCACCCTGACATTTTTTTTTTTTGGAATTTTTTTCAGGGTCGCACTCCTAGTATCAATTATAAAATTTTATAACGACATTATCTCTGTGATTTTTTTTCAACCTAAGGCTAAGAGGTTGGTTTCAAAATTAATTAAAACGATTCTGTCATCGAGACCATTTTAAAACCTTGTGGCGTAACTCGCAGTTAAGCCCCATTCCTCGAAACCAATTTTGTAGCTCATCAAGGCAAGGAAATATTGTTTTGACCATCTGATCGTGCGTTTGTGGTTCTGTTAGTGTGTGCGTCTGTAGAAGATGCAAAGGAAGATTGACGAGTTTGGCAACGATATACTTTATACAAAAAAGGAAATGTGAAGCGACTGGTGGATTAGTTGTGATAACTAGGGAGTATCATTTAGCCGACTGGAACAAGTCGACTTTTTGTTTTAAGGCACACTCGTGACTCAACAGAGGAGGATCAAAAAAAGGGATTTGGCGATACATTCAATAACAATTATAGCCCATTAAGTGCTAGTTTCGTATTCGCATGACAAAAACTAGAAAAAAACGTAACAGCCTAACGTAAAAATTTTGACTTCAAAAAGACAGTCAGTCCAATAAACTGCTTGAATATTATGAAAACTCCATTAATCAGTAGAATGTGCCCCTACAACCACCTCCCTACCTACTAATAGTCTGTCTCCCACCCCTCCCTGTGTACCGATAAACTGCATCCCACCCCTTCCTGAGTATTTATGGTCCGTCTTCCCCCACTGATAGTCAATAAAATGGTCAGCAAGCGCCACTTAGCGCGGTCGCCAAAAGCTCAAAATCCAGGCCTCGACGGGGTTCGAAACCGTTCTGTCGCGCTTTGTAATAATCGTCACACTGTCATATTTGCCGCACTTTGTAATGATATCCTTGTGAAAACCTGTCTCAATCATCATCTTTATTATTATTGTAATCACTATTATTGTTACTATGATTATTATTATTATTATTAATATCACTTCCGTCATTGACTAGGATGATGGTTATAATTTGGTCTGTTCGTCCTTCGACATTCTATACCAAGTTTATTAAAAAGTGCGTCAATTTTAAAACTAAGTGCGACGATTATCACAAGGTGCTTCCCCACAGCCCGTGCCGATACTTGCTGGGCGCTATGAGGCCACACGTCCCATTCGTTAAACTGGAAATTCTGGTAAGGTCTACGATAGCTTTGATACCGGGGTCGTTCTTGCTTGCCAATCATGACGAATGGTGTTCTGTAAATTAGTTCCCTAATGCAAATGTTAGCTAGTCTACTGCAAACGCTTTGTTAAACACAGAGTAGGATTTTTCTTTTGTTGACGGTTTTGAAAGCCTTCAGGGTTCTCTTACAAAACTTATGATTCCATCGTTGACGTTTGATTCTAATACATTCAGTCAAGTATGTCTACGTCATTGATGCATATCTCAAGCCTAATACTCTTTTCCCGTATACTATTTCACTTACTCGGCAATCTATGATGTGTGCGTGGTCTGTCATTACTGACCGATTTGAGGAACTTAGGGATGGAAGTTCTGTCCGTGGAACGTGAAAGACCTAAGTGCCAAGGGAATTTTCTGCCCACTTTTCCGTGTTCCGTACTCTGTCTACCGTTCTGATAATTACTTCAGTAATTATCCGCTATAGCCGATGAGGCTATTTCGTCGTGTATAACCGTAGGTGTAATCCGAGAAAATCATTTGAAACGTCTGGAAATGTGGATAAATGAAACTACATCCGCCATCTCATTTCCTGAGGAAAATCGCCTGATTATCGATCGTGCTCATTCTCTCGTTTGATTTCATGGTCTGGCATGCAATACATGCGGGTATCACTGACGAAGTTTGCTCATTGGGGGGAGGGGGTTAGAATAACAGTACGAGCAATGAAAGAAATTTGTCACCTACACTGAATGGAATATTTAAATCATGTATAATTACATGTATGTAGTGAAATATACATATGAGACCAACCGTAAAAGGGTTTTAGACTAATGCATTTTTTTAACGGCTCAAATTGAAATAGCAAAAAACCTCGATGCATCAACATTTTATCTCATTTAAATGAGATTTTCAGACAGAGATGCATTGAAAACTTTATTATTCGATAAGTCATTCGAAACCGTCGTATCCCTCTCTTGGATTTCTGTTGCAACAACAACGACAAATGAATTGGCCTTTTCCTTCCCATGGCATTTGCAGGAAAGCGGTAAAAATTCGAACTTTGTGACTTTGTGCCTAACCATAGCAAATTCTTTCTCTGCGTCTCCCATATCTGCAATTGTATAGATGTTGTTAGCAAGGTGCTTTTAGTATTCATTCATGAATTTGCGTCGTCTTTTGTAGATTTTCTTCCCTGATTTCTTCATCCATAGATGATAAAGAGAATATGCAATCAGTCTGTCAAAAGTTTTCTCTTATTACCATAATATCCTCCGGCCAATATTCTTTCTCTTGATTTAATCAATCTTTGGATGATAATTTCTCTCATAACTTATTTACTCATCTTCATTATTGTAAAATATGTAGAAAATGGCTCTATCATTCTTATTGTCTCAATTTTGTTCAATACTAAGTTTTGACTTATTTAAATCAGGAGTGCCTCGGGGTCAATTTTAGGGCCATTCCTCTTTTGACTTAGTATAAACGATATTGTCAAAGGTACAAATTACTTTCCTGTAAGAATTTTTGCAGATGACACTTCTTTACAAAAACGGGCTGAGATTTAGATGCTTGATTTTTCGAATAAATCTAAATAACCACCAATTTAGTCACTATGAACAGCTAAGCTCAAACAAGTTAACCCTGAAATTTAGTGAAACGATTGAAAATATTTAGTTTTTCCAAAAATGACAAAAATACACCAAGAAGATATCCAACCTAATTCCAGGAAGAAATAAAAGAAAGATCAGTATTGGGCCGAAAGAGTCAAGGCTAAGAATTTAACAAATAGAGAAGCCTTGACTGTGCTAAGTTCTGGTGTAAAGCACGCCGGAAGCGGCTAGAGCACGAAAGAAGAGAAGAGAGAAACACGAGACGTAGTCGAGTGTTTTCCCCACTTTTTGAAAGTCTGTAGTGTGACCACAGCTATTGAGATCAAATGTTGAAATCTATGCTGGCGTTATATATTTCACAGCCCCGTACTTAACCCCTCATAAAGGAGCGTTTCATGGACGTGAACAGCTGCCGTAGACATGTCATCATCTACTGCGAAACTAATGGAACTTTGTGCATCGAAATCATTTAAATAAAATTGGTATCATTATTGTCCCCCTTAGTACTGCGTTCTTATCACCTGTAATAGTTCTAAGTAGATCAGCCCCGCCTTTTGATGATCTATGTTTTACTGTAGAAGTAATTCTGACAGCTTGAAGGAGATTTTCTCATGTAGCTTACAATTTGTGATAAAATGCCAACTGAGAAAGGTGTACAACAACATAGGGGCTTTATATACTTTTTAGGTGCATGGTCTTGCGTAATTTTGGTATCCAAGAAGTTGCTGCCGTAGCTTCAGCGACTGGGACAAACCATCACACGTCGACAGCTATCGTGCTTGTCTTCAATAAATTTTCATCAATTAAACTTTGATCAGTAAGTAATTAAACAGTGTTCATTTCTTTTTTACGGTTACTGGTAGGCCAGTAGCCATATTGTGGTCATGTCGTTAGTAGATAAGTGAGTGACTTTTCGTGAAGCGAGTGTTACTTTATAGCGTCTATTCAGCAATTTGAGGCTGATTAACAGGCGCGAAGCAAATGCAAACGCAAATGCAAATGCGAGGATTTTCATTTTCTTGAACTTGCACTTGCGTTTGCATTCGCTTACCACACGTATGGACCGGGCAACGCAAACGCAAATGCAAAACCTGGGCGAAAACACAGGTTCCACCGGTTCCATGCTAACATGGTACAGTTAAAAACAAGATGGCTTCGACGTCTTCCGCCTTTTCGGAAGAAAAACTTGCCTTGGGCGTGAGGAAATTTCCCGTATTTTTTGACAAAATTTTTCGATAATTCAAACACAAATCAAAGAAGAGTCTTTCTTGGAAAGATGTGGCCAGAGAAGCGGGCATAAAAGACAGTCTGTTTTACGAAAGAATGTGTTGTATCCGAGTAATAATGACAAATGCATGAACAGCGAAACACAACTTCGTCTATTTCTGCCCTTAGTTGCACATGCGCATGTCAACTTCAGGGGAGCAATGTTCATCAGACTCAACCAGATGGAGCTCATCCGAAGCCGCTGCAGCAGGGACTGGAGTACATTGAATTTCTAAATCAGGAACAATCTCGCTTGGCTGGTACACATTGGGCGTAATCCGATTTGGCACAAATTGGCGCTGAATTACTGGAGGTTTGACTGGTGAAATATCACTCGCAGGTGGGCAAAGCAGTTGGTCCATGTGCAGTTCCCAAAGGTTACCCTACACCTAAACCATACAATGTCGTAAACAAACGACTTCAGTCACAACTCCAGGCACCCACTTCTCTCCCTTACCATAATTACGTGCTAAAACCGGATTACCTGCACTGAACTGACGCAGGCCTCTCTTTGTGGTGCGATTCACCTTGGAAGTGTACCGGCGAGCTTCAACATGTTTTTCAATTGAAGGGATCAGTAAATCTAGACAAGTACTTGGCCGTCGTCCCATAACTGGCAAAGCAGGAGGTTCGTCCGTAGTAGAGTGTGGGGTGTTTCCATAAACCAATAAATACTGGGCGGTTACAGCAGATATATCGTTGTTTGTAAGCTGAGCTTGTTTGATAGCTGATTTTAAAATTTGGACAACACGCTCAGCCTGTCCGTTAGGGGAGGGTTTATAGGCTGCCGAGGTACAATGCAATATGCCATTTTTAGAAAAAAAGGTTTCATATTCTTTAGAAGCAGACTGTGGGGCATTGTCAGAAACAAGAAGACTATGTCTGCTGAAGATATCACGTAACGTATTTACGGTTGCTTTGGCCGTAGTGTTGGTCATTTTAACAACCTCTGGGAATTTTATATAGGCATCAACTAAAACCATCAAATCAGGATTTGATGCTCATTCTTCTAGTAAGCCTGAACCAGTTGGTGTCCCCCAAGGGAGCATCCTCGGACCTCTGTTGTTTCTTATTTACGTTAATGATTTACCATCTGCTTACGTGAATGTGATTTAACGTTAAACGTTGACGATACCGTTATTTATGCTTCAGCGAAGGATGCTGCTACCCTTGAGTCCCGGTTAATTATTGATCTACAATCAATTTGCGAGTGGTTTTTTGACAATCTCCTCAACCTTAATGAAAACACATGCAAATTTGTCCTTTCGGTAGTACGTAGAAACTTAAGTCTTTCCAGAATTTTCTCTTTGCATCAATGACCATAACTTAGGGCGAACTGACTCATTTAAGCATTAAGGAGTTACAATCGGTCAAAATATGACTTGGTAAGATCACATTTCTTCGATTGTCAAAGTTAGTCAACGCTTTGATCTCCTGATAAGAGTGAAGCAGATGCTACCACTCCAATCCCGTCTGACTGTTTACAATAGTCTCGTACTTCCTTTGTTTGATCATGGTGACATTATTTGGGGAGATAATAAGAACAACTCCACTCTCATGGGAAATCTTCAGATTCTTTAAAACAAAGCTGCCAAGATAATTTTTGATCGCCATCCGCAATCCTCTGCGTCCGAAGCTCTTGCTTCCCCTTTGTTGAAAGCCACTGTATCTCAGGCGACGTTGCCATCGTTGTACAACGATCTTCAAGTGTTTGAATGGTTTATTTCAACCTTCTGCACTCATTTTCAGCTTTCTACACTCAGTTTCAACTTTCTGTATTCAGCCTCAACTTTCATCTGTGGGCCTTTGATTTTAAAGACCTTTAATTTTGACATTTCGATCAAAGCAACCTCACCACAAAGACCCCTACCTCGAGGTCTGATTTGCTTTCATTGGTGAGATTTTTTTAACTAATCGCTCCAAATTGCATCTTTTTCCCAGCTAATAAGATAGCGTTCCTAAAAGACAACAACCAACAGATTTCAAGGCTTGTTTAAAGTATTTAATCAAATGGAAGGAAAATGATATACAATTTTTGCAACTCTTTACAAACCAGCGCTATAATGGATAAAAATTGTTTGCACAGGCTTAAACATCTTGATTTTGTACAAATAAATTTTGCGATTTCAAAATGGATGAAATTTGAGTTCCTCTCCCAGCAGAATCCTCATAGGCTGCAACCACAGTCTAAAATAGGCAAAATTGTGTTTATAAATCTTTAATAAAACGGCAAAGAAAAAGGCTTTCGAGTTAACCAGGAGGGCCAATGTTCTTCGGTATAAATTTATCTCAATCCATATTTTTAATTACGTTATCGCTTTGGGAAAGAAACTGCAGCTCCAATTTTAACTTAAAAGTTCCTGTTAGTCAGTAAATCAGCTGAAGATGATCAGAACGCTAGCGGGCGTAGTTCAGAGTAAATTCCAAAAACCTTTATCTCATCTTTGCCTGAAGGTTGTCATTGTGCAAGATTGAAATACTGCATCCACTGAATATCCAGGTGCAAAGCCAATGAAAAGCTATGTTAGATACAACTGTCAAGTATTCAGACAGTGCAAACAGAGTATACACTGCAGTGAGAAACACATGTTAAGGAAAAGGTTGATGTTTCTCAACAAAGTGGTTTTATGTTATAATTATTTATTGCTAAATTAGTCAGCCTTTATTTTATGCTCTTGTCGGATATCTGTGATATTCTGGTTGGTTTCATAAAAGTTACGAAATTTCCATGAACAAATAAGGTGACTTATTTGCATTCCTTTTAAATAATAGTAACCATACAGCCATTTAAGAAAAGAGGGAGGGGTTAGTCTTAGAGGCCTAGTGGGCTTGTAAATGTTGATGCCCAAGTTTGCTAGTATCAGTTTCACACTCTTAAGTGGAGAGGTGGAGAGCGGCGGCGTGAAAGTTAGGTGTCTCGCCCAAGAACACTGCACCATGCTCAGGCCAGAGCTCAGCCCTTTCCTCCTGATCTAAAGTCCAGCATGTTTAGCACTCATTTGATGCGTCGCTCAAGGCCTAAACCCATCGAAAAGCACTCTATAAGCTCAGACAAGTACCAGCTTCACAGGTAACCTCGATTCTTTCCCTCTTACAAAGACTGAAAACGCCAAAATAAATAAAATGTAATTTTCGACCCGATTTACAGAATAAAAGCAGAGAGGCAAAGTATATTTTGTAAACCCAATTGCCCAAGTGAAGCGTGAAAAGATCAAACGTCGAACAGGAGGCAAACTTATCTACCTTAAGCCTTGAACTCAAAAACTGTGTGTCCTTAATAAGTCCCATACACTCTATCCACCATCGAGGTTGCTTTCAACCTTCTCCATAAACAATTTAACAATTAATCTCGGGTTGTATTGTTTACAAAGTTTTATACCAATACTGCTTTTTACTGTCTGAGTATCCGCAACTATAAACTACTGCATTTCATTGAAACCGTTTTGTAAAGGATACTGTAGGGTTCACAATACCAGTTGTGCCTCAGATAAAAATACACAGCCAAACCAAAAGAACAACAGTTGAAGGACATAGTACCCACTTTTCTTTTAAATAATTTGTATTCCTGTGACAGAAAGATAATTTGCAATTATTTACATCATAGATTTAAATGAACTACACTATTTTTCCATCATACTTTCAATATAAGTTAAATCTTTAACCAACCATTTTGTCCCTCGCTGATTTTTCTCACGTATAAGCAGGCACTTATAAAGAACCTTCACATACATGTACATATTTGCAGCTGTGAAAGGAGGAACTGACCCTTCTCTTTCTCACTAACTTTGTTACGTGGATGGCAAGCAGAAGTCAAGAATTCTCTGCAATGCTTACTGTGGCCTGGAGAGCAGGTGATTAACTTAAGTGGGCATAAGTGATTTAGGCCTTCATGTGCAGGTAAGAGGGTACATGCGTGAATGCAGAGGGAGTGTCGCCGCATGCTTTTTCGCAATTCTTACTTTCATCGTTACCAATTTTCTGTTATGCATGTTAAGAGCTTAGTTCACAGATCTTTTGTCTCTGGCATTTAGTGTAAGATGCTAAAACAAGGGCTTCCTAACAGACAGGCGATATTAATGTGAGTGAGACATTAGCCGTTTTATTCTGCGTCTCGTTTCCACCCATGTCTCAAAAACAGGTGTGTTTAAGTTTCCTATTTGAAATTTGTTACTATCACTAAGCAAACTTGTTTCAGTATACTGACTAACTCATGACTGTACTTTAGCATGTCATAGAGAATTTAAGAACGATTGAGTATTAAAAAATAAAATGAAATGGTAACCATTGCATCATTGTGAACAACAATTTATTGTTTGAATGAATGTAACTATGTACCTCATCAGTCATTGGTTGTGTCGCAGTCAACCGGAATAAAATACAAGTCAAAAGCATAAATAATATTGCAGATGCCATAAAAACAATAAATGACCCTTCATGGACATCTGGAGAAATAGAAAGTAAGTGAGGTGAAAATTGTGACACAAATATAATTGAATTAAGAGCCAGCATATAGTTGTAGAATCAGAAACGGCAATACTTGACACCATGTTAAATTTGAATAATTATTCTAAAAGTGCCCAACTACAATTTTCAGACTTTTTTTCTTAACTCTATGATTCTGATTTCTGAAAAAGAACTCTTAATTATTATTATTTGAGTCATAACCCAGAACTAATGGTAAATAAAACTTAAATGAACATCAAGTGTCCAGAAGACTTTTAAAAGTGAACAAAAAATCAAAGGGAGATTGAGGCCTAAGGTGCAACCATAACTTTAATCTGTTGTGACAGCGCAAGTCTTCCTAACAATCTCAGTAATTCACAATACGATACTTAAAAAAAATTTTAATTCAAGAATTTTAAAAGAATTGCACCCATACCATGATGAGAACAATACAAACACATGAAATGTCATAAAGAAAAAATGTGATAAAAGTAAAACACTTTATCAATTCAATTACTCACCAAAATTATCAGTTGAAGAAATGTAGGTTAAAGTTAAGAGAGCTCCATTTTCCACTAGATGCAAAGCACCATTTACGAAATTGAGCAAACTAAACCACCAAGTTGTAGAGCTGTATTTCCTGCCCAACTGAGTATTTTTGTAATGTTTATGAAGTGAATAAGGCATGATAAGAATTCGTGGTAGACAGTGCAAAGCTATTCCAACTCTCCATATAAACCTCTCAGGCATGTTCCCTCCAATAGCAGCACTTATTGAAGGTAAAAAGTTTGGTACCTATAAGGAAATAAAAAGAAGTAGCCATTCAAATTTGAGACAGTTCAGAGCACAATACTTTATTTAAATTACAAGAAATTTCATCATACAGGGCCGGTTGTTCAGGGCCAACAAGTCTCATCTTGTTGCTGTTTGGGTGACATAAAACACAAGAACAAAATGAAGTAAGATGCCAGCCAGGAGAAGACTGGTAAAGACTATCACACAACCAGAAAACTTGACTGAGCTCCTGTCATTTTGTTGCATTGTGCTCATTTGATCAATTGAAAATTGCAAGTGCCTACAACTAATAAATATTACGGAAATGAACTGTAAAAAGGGAATCCAAAACGTTGAACAAACAAAATAACATTTTGGATGTAGTGGTTAAAAGAGTTTGAATGGCTTCAAACTGCATCTCTGATGTTAAAGGATTGTGCTAAATCTGGAAAGTAAAACTCAGACAAGCCTGGATGTGAAAATTCAAATGATCGACATTTTTGTCTCACGTTAAGTGGTTGGATCACATACAAACAGCACCATTCTACAAAGTGCTTTCTTTCATTATGATACATAAGTTAACATTTTATTTATTGACGTAATTTGGCAGTGAGTCAATTTGGCACGAAATTAAATTTAGACTTCATATCAGAGAATTATGTACTGTAAAGGCAATTCATCGCTTTTAATTAAGAACAACCGGCCCTCGTTTTGCCTTGGTCCTTCTTGCTACAAAAAAAATGGAGTTGTTGAAGATTATGGAGTAGTGAATGCCTTATAAATGAGATATTTCGTTGGCTATTGGTTTGACGTAGCGTCTTTAGGGGGAAAAAATATTATCTAGAACTTCTTGAAAGGCGTCCATGATTCAGCTTACGATATAATCAACAAACTGATTCCGCACGGTAATTACACGACGGTGTAATAAGTGATTATCGTGGTCTACAATGGACTTACTAAACACAGAACCAAATTACGCCGTTCGTTAACAGCTTAAACTTTGACAGTTGTTTTAACAGTGAAAGCAAATCACGCTGTTAGTAGTCCTACTAAACGGCTTAAAATGCGACACTATATGTAAGAGTGAATGCAAATTACGCCGTTAGTTACGTATGTATGTTTGTATGTATGTATGTATAAAATTATGCCTTTAGTTAACGGCTTAAAATGTTGTATTAAGGATGAGAGGAAACCATATCACTCTGTTACGCTGTGTTAGCGGGGTAATGTATGTAACAAGTAATTTGTCGAAATTTGGTTGGATCAACTGAGTTGATCCGGTAAAATAGCCACCGTAAGAAACACAAGCTGACAAGCGATAACAAATTACACAGTTATTACGTAGATTAAAGAGTAACAGCACAGAAAACGCACGTGTTCAGCAAGATTTCCTCGAGTTCTGTACTCCATTTGACGAGCATAGAAAACAAACACGTCAAGTAAAATTGCCTCTAGTCGCGCACTCTATTGGGCGAGAGCTATTAAGATTGACCTCAAGTCTCACACGCTGTTCAGACTCAATACAGAAACGAGATTTGTGGATTTTCTTTCCTATTCAAAACTCTCTCTCTGAGAAGAATGAATTCCAGTCTCGCACTGAATAATGTTAGTGTTGTTTGCAATGTATTAGCCCATGGCCCAGAGAACAAGACAAGATTAGTGAGATAAGATCAAGATGGCGGTTTAAATAATCTGCCAAAACTTTAACCTCATGTACAAATCCAAATATGGAAAAGTGGTCGCGTGACATTGGGTACAAGAAAAAACCCAAATGGAGAGATTTAACATTGTTCGTCTGCTTATCTGACAGCTGCGAATTATGAAGCTTGGCTTGTTTGACATGACGTTACATGTTTTGAGGTTAAAGTTGAAATGGTTGAGCACTTATGATCGTCTCTTATTTTATTCGTGCAAAGCATTTATATCTTTATATAGGGATGTAGCGAAGATTTCTGCAACTTAAGCACCAAGTTACGAATGGTTCTGTCTCGTAATTGAAAATGTATGTAGATATTTTCATAAGCGCTTTTGATAATCGGCAATCGCAGATCGTTTTAACCAAAACGGGGTTTTAACTTCTGTTTGTAATCACACACAATTATTGCTGTGTGATAACGTCGTAGTAGCTTAGTGATAGGTATCACGCATTCAATTTATCTTCCTTTTATTCCTACCACTTTCACAACCTGGCATTCTTACAGCTCTACCGTCACTGAGATGATTAAAGAATTCGAAAATATTGTTTAGCCGAAACCGATCATATTTTAGAAATGATAGCAGGAAGTTACAGTCAACTAAAGAGATGAATTATGTCTTCAAAATTGGTGGAAGGGGAACAAAAATGACCCAATTGCAACTTAGCGAGGCGGATTTCTATTCAATTATCGAACGCAGTCACTGGGTGCTTTGATAGCCCTACTGCAGCCTATATTTTGGTCAAAAGTCACACCTAATGAAAACTGAAACAAAAGGCTTACACAGTTTTACAAAGCCGTAGCCTGCGTGACAACTCTTGATTAACCACATGGTTCTGATCGCATAATCAGTCATAATTTATGCGTCTTGCTCTTTTCGGCATGGTGCTCGATTCGGCATTTCACAAGATCCGTAGGACTCAATTTACGCAATGTAACACTCACAGATGTAAGCTTCTTATAGGCTGTTTTGACTTTTGTAAAAAGAGTAACCTAAAGATTAGAAAAGAATTCAGCACCAAACGAAGTATGTCAACGAAAGGACAGCGTTAACAGCGAGAGCAATTCGACGAGACCGTATCCTGCGTGACAAATAGATGGCTCCAACTGCATAATCAGTCATAATTTATGCATCGTGCTCTTTTAGGCACAGTGCTCTATTCGACGTTTTACAAGCCATCTCCTTCCCAACATCTCACAAAACGATCTCAAAATGTTGCAAGGTAGTGCGTTGAAATGTTTCGTGCATTTGACTGGGCCTGAATGTCATTAAATATATTCCAGAACCCGTGTTAGAGTGCTTCTGTTCAGAAATAGATCTCAGATGACGTTAAAATGTGGTAACAAAAACATATTCGATTCAGTGATCTATCAGTGAACGGACCCACAACATGGAAATCTATTTGTTTCATGTAAGAAGCGAAAAATGTGTTCATGGTGGCGTCATCTTAGCGTCCATCCTCTCATAGATCATAACAAAGAACCAGACAAAATATTAAATTCCCGTGTAATTTAGCTTGTTATAAAAATAGATCGAACACTTTCCTCTAACAGCCTTCAACATCATTTCAGAAGACCTTTTCACCGCTTGTCTTAACGGTTTTTATAGATGACTTCCCTTTATTTTTTAATGTCAAGCGTTTTCATTCAGAATCTTGCTTTATGAGCAGATATCAGCGTGACACTTTTTAAGTTGTTTCGGGCGAGAGTGTCTTTAAGCTTTGTTTCATGACTATGGCTATCGAGAGAACAGCTAGCAATAACGAACAAAATAATAAAAAAGCTGCCAAGAAAACGTCAAAAATTGCTTTAGAATAAAAGAGAAGAAAGAAGCAAGCGAACTTTGCTCAAATTCATAAATTATTGAATTAAACGCAATTCAGCCTACCTTGCAGTGGGTCCTTGTAGTTTCATCAAAATGCCAAACCACAGCAATCAGCACACACAATGCAGTTGAAAAAAGCGGTAAAGTACAGATGAAAATGGCAAAGTGCTCTGCACATACGGAGATTAAAGGTTCTTGAGAATTAACCGAAGACATGGCAGTCACACTCTCTTCGAATATTTGAATACCGTTGAATAATTAAGTCAACAACCATCGTGTGACTCTTTACTGCTCATATCACATGACACGCATAAATAAACCCCAAACGCACTCAACATTTCATTTCAACATCTTGCAACATTAATTGTTGCGCGCAACGTGTTGGACATGTTTGGCCACCCTGTTGCTAGGTTTTTGCACACTATGTTTTTGTTTCCTCACTAAAATGCTCAGTCTCCATCCGAAAAAAGTCACTGAAAGGCTCGGATGATGCTCATTAAAAAAACAAAATCTCGAGCCCAAGGTCATTTTGGCTTCTTGACAGCGGTATGGTCGCCAAATAATGACCTCTGGGAGAACGGATTAATTCAATTTTTTTGAGGAAAGACCAGATATCTACACGCCATTGCAAGAAACAAACAAGGGAACTCTCACAACCTCAAAACATGCATATGAATTTATTAACAATTACTTTCCTTGCCATTTAGTGACTGAGTAGAGATATTCTTCGGACATTAATCATCGATGGAAGTTGAATTTTACTTTCCGTAAGATCACCGAAGCTCTTTGAAGAAAAAATTGTCGTGACAGTCATTGAGCTTGAGTTTGTTTGCCAGACCAGTGCTGGTATTTTTTTGGCAAGCATTTCACTGAGTCTTAGGAAAAATAAAAATGTTATTCACCGGCCTAGGTCGGTTCGTATTGGGAAAAACTGTGCCCTCGAGCACAGTGTTTCCCAATATGAACCTCCCCACCGGGATATTGATCCGTAACATGATTTCGGCCCAGCTAACTGAGCAATATTTAGTCGATGACAAAAGTCAAACCAGTAAGATCTATACAAAGATTTTCGCTTCATTGATAGAGGATCATGTTAATGTCCTTTAATCTCCTGTGCTTTAAAAATCGGTTTGGTTTTTACATCTGTAAAACACAACGAAGTACCCGTGCTAAGTCTCACGCGGAACAAATATGAATATCGAGCTGAATGATTTGAAGATGGCGATCAAAATGCGGTTCGCAAGTGTGTGGCAGACTGTTGATGGTAAAGTTGTTAGTTTCGATTCCGTTTTCGAGGAAGCACTTAACTGTCTTTCGATATCTGGTATGTTTCGCGCATTAAAACGGAACAAAAAGAAGCAATTTCTTCACTGCTTTCCGGATAGGATCTACTGGCCTTTTTGCCAACTGGCTTTAGGAAAAGTCTGACATTCCAGGTGTTAGTTTGTATGAAAGAAATTAGATGTGGAAACCTTCGAGCGTAGTTGTCGTTTGTCCGCCTCAACGTATTGTGTGATAAAATGGAAGAAGTATCTTCGATCGAATTAACAGTTGCTACTTTCACGGATTATCGTTTAGAGTGTATAGAAAGCGGCATATGTCAACTCGTGTATGCGTCAGCAAAGAAGTTTTTTGCGAAGCCGTTTCTTTCGTTGATAATAATAATAATAAAAAAAAACAATAAACAGCCACACTGTTTCAACAGAATATGCCGGTTTGGATCAAACAAATCACGGCGGGTAAACCCTCCAAGGCAGTCGTTTGACGGCTGTACATTTTCTTTAAAAAAAAAAAACCCTCGTCAATACGGGTCACTTTTTACCATCAAACAAAAGAATCTTTCATAATTTCACCCCTTCGATACGGTTTAAGAAACCAGTACACTTAAACGCATTTGTGGCGGTTTACTAACTGACTGTAAAAATGTTTTATGTGTTGAGTGAAGTGTTAACTGTTTTCTTAATAACTTCACATACCAGTTATTTACTAACGAAAAACAGTTGTTCAGGAAGTGTGAATACGATATATTTTCCTCAACAGCCCTTTGGTCATGAATTTTGACCCTACCCCGGTAATACGGCTGGTTTGTTTTGGTCCATCGGTAACCGTATGAACAGGGTTCCACTGCACTTAATACTTTCAATTGAAAATGTCTTTTTTATCCACACAAATCAAGTAAACCTGAACAAATGATAGGCATTCCAATTTTTCGTACTTTCCATCGAAGAAAAAACTTTAATACTTGATTCTGGAACAAATGTTTCCATTTCCGTTGACTCTTGAGTTACACGTTTTGTTTTTCTTGTATCCATATACATAAATTTTCTAAATTAACTTCTGATCTTTACACTCAAGAAAAAAAACTTATAAAAAATAAATACTCTTAATGCAGACTTAATTGTATGGTATGTTCAAGTACACTAATAACCAAAAGAATTTAAATTATTCTCAATACTCTGCAAAATTCAACATCTGGAACAGAAATAATAGGATGCACTCATGAAGTACTCCGTAATGTAAATATTTATAATCTGGAAAAAACTTAACTTAAATTTCGTGACATTCATCAAATACAGCTACTTCAGTAATGTTCTCATTCCAAAACACTACCCTACCTTGAAAATTTGAAAATGTATTTGCGAAAGCAACCAAATCCACGGTTACAACGCGAGACAACCTAATCCATTTCGTTCACAATTTCAGTAGGTTTCTAAAGAAACTGTGGTGATACTTCGGTGGGAGAGTATGACAGGGTAATTAAGTATTATCAACTTGGTTGATAACGCAAATTAGCCACCGTAAAGAGTTTCAAAGCTGACACTTCAAGCGTTAGCCCTACGTTTTTTGCTCTGACGAAGGGCTAACGCTCGAAACGTCAGCTTTGGAACTCCTTACTTTGGCCAATTTACGTTAGTAACAGTTAATAATATTAAATTACCTCGTTTACCTTTATGTCCAACAAATACTCTGCAGTTTTCTGTTTATTCAAGGACCGGATTTTTTCAATTCTCTCACCCCAGAGATCACTGGCTCTTCATCTCTCACATCCTTCAGCAAAAAGGAAAAAAACCTGAATGGTTTCATCAGGCTAAAATGTGAAAAAGACTCTTTTTTTCAAGATTTGTTTATTTCTTTCATTTTTATTTCTTTGGTTTTATTTCATTTTATTTTATTTCTTTAGTTCACTTTCATGTCCTCAACAAAGGTCAGCATCAGGATAGCACCATTAAAATGCTTTGAACAATGCCAGTGAAAGGCCACATTGGATAGGACTGTGCAATACTCGCCAAGGGCAAACAGAGTATATACTGTGAGTGGGAAATAATGTTAAGACAAACAATGATAAAAAAGGATTTTTTCCTGTCTACTTGATGGAGTACTCAAAATTATTGGCAACACATATCCCATATTGCAGTAAGTCACAAATCCCCTTTCCTTTTAAGGACTGTTAATTTTTAATGCAGAGGTTTGGTAGATTTGGAGGGGAAGTTTTGAAGGAGAGGGGGTGGTGGGTGGTAGGGCAATCCATCTATGAAACATCTATGACCAGAAGATCCAAAACTTACATTTCTTTCTTTTGATCCCCATTAGAATGAGTTGCCATCAGCTACAAGTATATATAGAAAGTTTGTTTAGTGCAGTTTGAGGGTGGGTGGGAATCACTATTAGAACCATTGTTTAGTCGACAGTGGGCTTCAGAAATCCCAAAAGTCTCCTGCTCCTCCCTACTTCCCAAATTGTGAAATAAGAACTACCCCCCTACATTTCAAAGATGTGGCCGTGAGGTTTCTGCATTCCTACGTTGATGCTAACTTTCAAGGATACCACCAGGTTCACAGTACCAATTGTGTCTGAAGAAAAAGTAAACTGCCATACCGAATGAAAAGTAGTTGAAGATCATGGCAAACACCTTTTTTCTGAATAGGGAGGAATCCTGAAAAATTAGACAACGGGGTAAGTGTGTGGTACAAATTGTCATTACTGCACTCTACCAATAACTGAAATTGCTTTAATTAAACAATAACTTTTCCAGTTTGATTAAATGGAGGGTAAACAAATGAAACACAGTAAGAAAAACCTTACAACTTACAAGATTTGGACCCATTCCCTAACAGGTTGGTGGTTTCCACAGTATAGTGTACAGTGTACATACCTCTTTGCTCATTGGTTTGCTTGCTGTCAATCCAGATAGAATGCATGATAGAAACATGTAACTCATGGAGCACACCATAAATACAATAAAGGAAGCTTCGTGCATAGCTGAAACATACACATTTTAGATGGGAATATTATTTCTAATGTTATCATTGACTGAAATTTAATAATCCTACAAAGGTGAAGTCTTCATTCTCCTATTATCCTCAAAATAACCACCATCTGTCAATAACACCTCACTTTCTAACCCAACAGACAAGTCATCTTCCTGCTGTGTGAAGTCCTAAGAGGAAACCCTTATAAATTTGTTGAGAAAGTCTACCATTTTTACAGCCTGTATCTCCATAATTAGCTCAAAATTAAGTGATCAGGGTTTGATTGTCCCACCCGAGAGTCTTTGTGCTAAAGAGCAACCTAGAATGGACTTCCATCTCATCCAGAAAGAAAAGTATATCATACTCCTTTTCTTTCATATCACAGAAACTGAGATAAGCTCTGCAGAAATGCTGGCCAGTCTGCACAGTTATGAATCAGAAGGGGATAAGAAAAAGGACAAAACTTTGCTAGCCAACAGTCCCTGAGTAAACACAGATAGGATCTGTTGTTTCTGTTTGGCGAGCTCTTGGTTCTAAGGCAAATACAGAAAACAATAACATAAATCTCCAAATTTGAAAGTGTCACACATGTATAGCTTTAGATGCCAGTGGCAACTCTTTTTTTAAGAAAATTTAGATGAAAGTAAGAAGGCTGCTGTTTGCAATCTTTCTAAGAATTTTGCGAAAGGAATGTGTGAGCCTACTTTGCAAATGATTGGCAGTTAAATGGTGATGTAAAACCAAACCTAATGCAATCATAATTCACAATGGTTAATCAGAACAAACAAAAGTATCACAAAGGCTGAGAGGACTCAAAGTAAAATCATTAAACTGCCTTTAAAGCATAGTGTTAACTCATTGACTGGCTGCTAGTCCCAAGATAATGTGCTGAAAGTGTCCTGGGCCAATAACTGAGTGACAAGCACAGCAACCAAGGCAATCCAATACCACTCTTCAAACTCAATTGAAATTTTCAAGGCTCACCATGATTTTCAACTGATGAAATGTAGGTCATTGAGAGGAGGGCTCCATTTTCTATTATTTCCAAAATGTAGTTTAGAAAATTGAGCGGCTTAAACCACCAAGTTGTCAAGTGATAAATCCTGCCTGATTGTGTATTTGTGTAGTGTTTATGGATTGCAGATGGTAAAAGTAGGATTCGAGGAAAGCAATGCAGAGCTATTGCAACTCTCCAAATAAACATCTCTGGCATGTTTCCCCCAATTGCTGCACTTATTGAAGGCAAGTAGTTTGGCACCTTAAATTCAAAGAAGGATAACAAATCAGATGTTTACCTCATCAGGAAAATGGGAAATACTAGGAACCATTTTGAAAAGCACACATGATATGCTGTTAAGATAATAAAAGACAGTTGCAACTACATGTAACTTGTTGTTATAATAATTATTTTGTCAGATGTTTTTATAGTTAAGACCAGGTAGCACTTGGTTTCACAGTTTTCTAGAAAACCAGGATTGGAAAATGAGGACAAGGGATTCTTGATCCCCAATCCCTAAATGGCTGATCCTGATTTTCCAGGAAACCAAGTTTCACCATATAGAACAGTTTTGCCCTTTAACTCCCTTGAGTGACCAAGACAGAATTTCTCCTTACAACATCAGTACATTATCAAGCAGATAAGTGAGGAGAATAACAATTAAAAATATCAATTAGGGGATTATTAGTTGATTCAAACCCAAATTCTTCCTAAAAACATGACAAAGAATTGTAGAGGAGATGGTAAGCAGAATTATCTATGAGACCTTGGGAGTGAGAGGGTAACGTGTCCAGCTATCTAAATGAACACTGGGCGCCGAGCTTAGGCAAAACTCGCAGTTCGGTGGATATCGTGACGTGTCCAGCCATCTAAGAACGTACCTGATAGTGTGGATTAATACAAAAAAAATATTACGACTGCCGAACACGAAGTAATTTCTAGAACCTGTCCGATTGCAGGACACGGAGTAATTTCAAGAACCTGTCCGGGTGCCGGACATCTGCACACAACGTGATTTTATTTGCGCGCCTAATACATGGGTACAAAGCATTCTCACCTGGCAATGAGTCTTTGTAGTATCATCGAAATGCCAAACCAGAGCGATCAACACGCAAGATACAAACGAGAAAAGTGGCAAAGTACAAAGGAATAAAGAAATACGTTGTAGGGGTATGGATGTTATAGGTGCTTGGACTGTAATTACGCTAGGAAATGATGCCGCCATCTTGAATTACTCGACCGAGGAAATCTGAGGCGAGCAAACTAACCACGTGTCCATATGAAAACAAAATGGCGGCACAAACAAACGAGCATTCTCATGAGGTAGGTTAGATTAAATTCATGAAGTAACTTTTAATTTTTTTCAAGTTTATTAGATCTTATGCCAACCAAAATATGTAGAAATGGCCATATAGTCTTATGGTGCATGTGGTTCGTCAAAATCAGGGGCTTAAATACCTCCCCAAGGCAACTTCGGAGAGAGATCAAATTGCGGCGACTTCTGAATTTTTTAGAGGATTTCACATTTATGCCCTAGCACTTTATATGCCTCGTGAAAAATTTCCACGTCGAAGAATGCTATGGAACAGAGCATTTTAAATGACCATTTGGAAACACTAAAAAATATTGGGTTGATAGTATATCATCGGCTGGCTGGTGCACAGTCGCCCACACTCCAGCTGTAAGATGATCATCTTGCGGAATAAGAGTCATGCCGAAACTAAAAGACTTTGTCTAGGAATATTTACGACCGCTCTTAGGAATAGAAAATTACAGTCAAATTCTCAATAAAAATGCGTCGCTTGTTATCTGACTGCTTACTATGTCGAAAAGTACCCATTTTAGCAAGTTATTCATCTCAAGATTAACTACATAATAGAAAACCAAAGCTGTACACTCCATTCCCGAATGCCCGATCCAAGAAGCAAAATATCCAAGCTCAAAATGACCAGGCGGCCACAAATCCATCACAGAATCCAAGCGCATATGCTGCAGTTTCATTTCAATTCACTAAAAACTCAATCTTCCCCGTAAAACCGATGCTAGGCCACTTTCGCTACCACTCACGACCGTTGGAAGTCAATTTGGTAACCTTGCCTCCTTTGCAGACTGTGCCTCGCCTTGGACCATACTGTCACTAGTATTCATAGATTGTTTTAGTTGCTAATTTGCATGCACAAGAAATGACATTTATGTGAATAATGTGAGAAGATTAGAATAAAAACTACTGGTCCCAAGGAAAATAACATAGACTGTTTCCCAAGGAACAGTCATCAAGTGACTTGTTATAAAGCACAAGGAAGAAAAAAGGATACTTTATGAAAACAAACCAAAAATTTATTGATTAATTATATTTTAGAACATGAAGGAATTGTGGGTTGTGTGAGTTTACATACAGAAAATAGAGCTATGCTATTGGTGGGAACATGGTCACAAGAAAAACAAGAATAAATTAGTTGAGTAGTATTTTCCTTCTCTGACATTTTTTGTGCTGACTGTCTATTTGTTGGGCGGGGTAGTGGCCTGCTTGAAGGACAGTAACAAGGTAGCCATTTATTTAAGAAAAAGAAACACTCTTAATCCCTACAGTATCAACAAATCCTTTTCATGCAAATAATTTTTTCCTATTTTTCTTGTGGCTATGTTCCCACCAACAGTGTAGCTCTATTTTCCACATATAAACACACACAAAACCCATAATTCCTGCATTTGCTCTGATGAAGGGCTAATGCTTGAAATGTCAGCTTTGAACTCTTAATGGTGGCCAATTTTCATTATCAACTCAGTTGACAAAACTAAAATTACCTCAGTATTAGAGAGGTCTACTTCAATGAAGGAGTCAGTGGAACAACGGTTGTATGCTGTTGGATCATGGGAAGATTATCAGTTCATCAGTTGACCATCCATTTTGCCATTGACCATTATTCTGATCAGGGCTGCTGTATTGTTTGTTACATATCACATTTTTGTGAATTGAACAAATCATATATTCTAAAGCAACAAACACTGTCAATCATGAAAAAAACTGAACTTGTGATATTACAAAGTTTGCTTAATATTTGAGCTATATGCCTGAGGTAATATTGATAACAATTTTAATACAAAGAGGCCACAATACAAAAGTTTTATCCATAGGGGACTTATAGAAAATTGATATTAAACAAAATAAATGATCAAGGTGACCCAATAAATCTAGTTGACCCTTGAGCACTTGTTTCATAAGATCACAGGTGATCCTTTCTTTTCCTAATATATTGTTTATCAAGGGAAAAGATGGAGAAGATGATGTTCCAGATGATATCAGTTTTGATAACCAAGTGTTTGATTTGAGCTTTCATCCAAATCGAGATGTTATTGCTGCTGGAGAAATTGATGGAAGGGTGACAGTGTAAGTATGATAAGCTTCTCTTTTATGACTGTTCCTATGTGCATCCCTTTGGGAACAGATTTTACAATAGGTGATCTGGAGTGAAAATCTGAGCCTATATGATGTTAATTAGAAGTTATTTAAAATGGAAATGATAGACTAAATTTTTTTATAATTTTTGGTAACTATGTTTATGGGAATGTACAAGAAAACAATTATTTTCTACATATCTGGTAGTGTGAAACTGGAGACTGATTTTTTTGTGGAATCAAAAAATGAGAAGCATCAAGATTTTTAGGAAAAAATGGGAAACATTGTTATGATATTTGTGTTACTTATTTATCTGTTTTTATTTATTTATCTACCTTTGTGATATCAGCTGGAGAAAATATGTGGTTGGTTCATTCAAAATCTCAATTATCTATTCTAATTTGCCATTAACCACTTTGACTAAAAAATCTTATTGAAGTACTTGCATTGTGTCTGTAATGTGATGTGCTGTTTCAACCCCTCCAAAATTTTAACTACCTCACTGAGTGTAAGCAGTGTTAGTATTGTATAGTATGTGGAGTAGGCTCATTAGAAAAAATAAAATCATAAGTTTGCAAAGCTGGCTAATTATAAAAGTATTAAAAGTGGTTTTAGTATTATAAGGTTTATAGAATGAGCTGATGGATAAAAATCCTGTGGTGAGTTGTCTTTAATATGAGTATTTGTAGTGTAAATTGTAATGAGTAACATGAGCATTCTAAGTATTGCAATAACTCTAAGTGTTATTTGTAGTATTAATACTGTAGCTGATTAAATACTATGAATAGAGAATATTATATGGTGGCAAGAAGATATGAATTTTATGTTCAAGTAGCAAGAACAATGTCTCATCAATGAGTTCAACAAAAGAGTGATATTGTTTGTAAAAAGAGCATAAAATTCATATCTATGAGCTAGCAGGCAATATTCTTTTTAAATATATGGACAATAAAATATGCAATCATCTACTGTATACTCAATTTCAACTTTCTGTGCTGTTTGGGATAAAGTGACATGTTTTCAACCAATGAGCTGTTGAAATTTTGTTAGGCAAATTATTATTTGTGAAGTTAATGGGTTTAGATAGTATTTATCTAAATTTCCTCTTTTTTTGCTTCAATTCTTCAGCCATTCATACTCAGTTTCTGAAGAGAATCATTTACTCTTGGAGCTTCACCATCATAAGAAAGCTTGTAGAGCACTGACCTTCTCTCTTGATGGCTTGTGTGAGGAGTAATGTTCTTTCATATATATACATTTTTTAAAGGTTATTCATTGTACATGATAGCTTATGAAAACAAAATAAAACAAAACAAGAGGGTTATCATTTGTCTAATAATGTTGTGGCATTCTTTGTGGACCATTACATTTCAACTGCTTAGTGCTAAGGGAACCTCATCACCTCTAGAGGGCTAGCAGTAAGCAGTCTAAATGTTGCAATTCAGAAGTGGCTACAGTTGTTAACAATCTATTGATTCTTAACTTATTTTAAACTCAGTTTACAAAAGGGAAATGGTAGTTACACTGCAACAAGCTAATTTTCTTCTTTTTTTTTTCTTCTGAAGTAGAGTGTGTGTATTATGTTTCTTAATTTATCAGGTATCTCACAGGTCAAATTAAGTAAACGTTTCATGTTTTGTGTTGTATTATTGCTTTTAGAGATTGTAGTGAATTGCTGTTGTTTTTTCCTTGTGCTATATGTAGATCTCTATACAGGCTCCAAAGACAAATCACTTCAGGCTGTTGACATGAATTCAGGGGCAGTTGCTCATTCAATTGTAAAAGCACACAAGTAAGTACACTTAGTTATAGACATAATACAACAACAATGTGAGGATCAATGGTTTCTCAAAAACCATGTCTGAGATTTTATGATTGAGATTTACTAAATATGAGAGAGCAATTCCTTCTTCCTCTGACACAGGGATTACTTGTCTACTGTTGTGGTCCATATTTAACCCTGTCTACCTGTCTAACCTCATGAAGGTTATCTATATCTTGGTTATCTGCATTGCTTTAGGGATTTTTCTCCAGTTTTCCTCCTTTTACCAAAACCACCACTATTCCAATTTTACCTGAAATCAAGGCTTGAAGAGCTATTTGGTGGATCTCCCACAATATATTTGTACTTAAATTTGTTTTAAGATTTCACTTGGAACTTCATATTGGTTAGCTAGTTTAAGTGCTATCTTTAGTGTTTTTTATTTCTCTTATGACTTTTAGCTCCCCAGTTTATTGTATGAAGGTCATAACAGATAGCCTCCTAGCTACAGGTGATGATGATGGTTGTGTGAAGGTAAGATATTTCTTTACCAATTAAAAATTTCAAGAGTCAAACTGATAGAAAGCAGTTGAATGGATAAGGAGAACTTCTGTACTTTGTTTATTTTGCAATGATACTTTCACAGTGTTTTTATTTGTTAGGAATTTGACATTTATACTGTTATATTAAATCTTCTAAAACAGGGGCTGGGCTGTGTAGTGACTCTGGTGTGCGTGCAAGATATAGAATAATTAATCATATTGTGCATCAGTTTATACTGGAAGGTTTCTAAGCTGACTCAGTGATTGAATAAAAACAAACTCATAAATTGACATTCAAAGAGTAGAGTTGTTATGCATGGTTTGAACTCATCAGTATTCAAGCAATCCAAAAAATAAAGGTCTTTTGTGTGTGTGGCTTTTGTATTTTGTAAATGCAACAGGAAGTTCTGGTGCATCTTACTTATCTTATTCTGTGATACTCATCCCAGAGGAAAAACAAAAAAGAAAAAAAATGAAATAATATAAATTGAAAGCTGGCTTAGTTGGAAGTATTAACCTTTCAGATGGTTTCAATGGTTTCAACTACTCAAAGTTAACATAAATTTGATAAAGATGTATTATTTGCAGTTCTGGGACACAAGGCAAACTTCTTGTGTGATGACAGTGGCAGACAATCAAGACTTTATCTCTGACATGGATTGTGATGCAGAGAAACGAACTCTTTTAGCTGCAAGGTAGGATGAGGTCTTAGATAAAATTGTTTCATAGGTGGCTAAAAGCATGAAATGCGATTGAAACTTGTATGCAGGACTTTTCAACAGCCACTACGAAGTTCAACATTTATCATGGTTAGAATAATCATTTTCAGCCTCAGCCTCAGCCTCACTCTCAAGGTGTAGAGTGGTAAATTTCAACGAGAGGGCATTCCCAGTGCACTGAGATGGGAAGAAAAAATTAACGTGAAAACAGCAAGAAAGTGACAGACGCTTGGGGATGGATTTTATGAAACTCAGTGGGTCATGCATTCGTCAACATTAATACCCCCATTTAACGCATAAGTGTATCTTCTGTTCGTCTGTGAATCGACTTCGGGTGAGACGGATCTACTTAGCTAATGACGAGTCGAGTCGAATTGACCCGTGCGAATCGTGCTGATTCGTCAAAATTTAGTACCCTATTTAACGCTTAAGCGTGCATTGTGTTCTGTGAATCGACTAAAAGGGCTTTGCCAGTATCCTTCTTGATCTCTTGTTCGGTTGATAACGTGCAATGTTTAAATCAAAATGATCCCTGGCTTATTGGCTTGTTTCTTACCTTGTTTTTCCAAGTGGTGATGGCTCTTTATCCGTGTTTAACATTCGGCGTCAAAAGATTGAGCAGCAGTCAGACAACATGGAAAGTGAACTTCTGTCTGTTGCGGTTGTCAAGGTAACATTATGTAATCACTCGTGATAGACACATTTGTAACGCTGGTATACCACTTTTAATTGGAGACTTGGTTGCTATTTCTTGCTATCAGGATTCTCACAACATTGCGAGTTTACCAAAAACTACCTTTCATTATAATCTGTTATATATTTGGATCACGGGCAATGGGTCCAAACGTGCATGCCTTTGTCAATGCAGGTAGTATACGAATGATATCGGTCAGCTGATATCTCGGAGCGTATTGGTCTCCTTGCCAACCGTTGTTTAGTCTCGTTGTTTAGTCTCGTTGTTTAGTCTCGTTGTTTAGTCTCGTTGTTTAGTCTCGTTGTTTAGTCTCGTTGTTTAGTCTCGTTGTTTAGTCTCGTTGTTTAGTCTCGTTGTTTAGTCTCGTTGCACAACGGCTTTGAGGGAGACCGGGAGCCGGAGTGTTCTCTCTCATGTAACCGGAATTTTTTCCGTTCGAATCTCAATATCCCTCTTTTCCGATTTAGAAACTTTATCTTTGACGAACTCAGTAGTCTACCTTTGGCACGAAAATATGCATCGCAGAGCTCGCAGTTCTGTTAATGGTTATATCTCATGTATATTTTTTTACAGAGTGGGCGAAAGGTGGTTTGCGGCACTGGTGATGGCATTCTGAACCTGTTCACCTGGGGTGAGTGGGGTGACATAACTGACCGTTTTCCGGGTCATCCATTATCCATTGACTCGTGTGTGGCTGTTAGTGATAATATCGTCTGTACAGGCTCAATGGACGGAATAATAAGGTGGGTGGCAATCCCATATTTTGTGCGATTGAAATGTGTTACTGTTTGCGTTTATGTGACCCAACTAGGAGATTCCACTGTCCAAAATTTAGTAGTTGAATGATCGGAACTGAGTTGGTGGCTTAATTAAATTATGCTTCCCTAGCAAACATGGCGTGTTGCAAAGCAACACGCCCTTTTAGGGGGTTCTCCGGAAAAAAAACTTGAAATTTAATACTCTCTGAGACTTGATTTCTAGCATTCTCGGAAATATTAGAGTAACTTCTTTTAGCCAAACGTTGACGTTAGAATCAGTCCAAAATTACTGTTCAGTCTTAAATCGCACTTCAAAAATAGGTGGTGTAAAATGGTCTGAAAGCCAACGGTTTCCCGTCGCCTGCAGACTTCCAGTAACAACCCAGAAGTCAGATCGGAACGTTTGTCTAGTGCACTTTTCGATTGACTTTCAGATAAAGTCAGTTAAATTAAACATAATCTCAGTCGGATATCCGAACAAAGATAAAAGGCGTAAGATGTCATTTATAACTCATAGTAAAACTGTTTTAACTAGACTGATTGATACGGCGTTTATTAGATTTTTCTCGACTCAAACGCAGTGCCTATTCTGGGGTGGCGCCTTCATGTATGTAGGTGTCGTGTTTCAATCATTCAATTTATTTGAAAAAAATAAAAAAGGAAGACACCCACATGAAAACCGAAACACGGTAAAGTGCCATTTTTTCGTTTTGTTTTGTTAGGAAAAATGGGCTCGCGCTTTGTAGGGTTTTGTTGTATGTTTACACATTTTCGATATCACTGCCCCATTTGTGATCTGAATATAGGAGCGACATGAAGGAGAAGAGATGTCTTGCCTCTTCGAACTGAAAAACATTTATAAACAGGAAAAGAAATTTGTACACGGAACTGATTTAGACTTCATAGCCGAATCATACCCGGATTTCTAGATTTTTTTTTTTGCACTTAGATGCGGCGGTTCTCTTCTAATGAATGAAAATAAAAGAATCGACAATCTCTGAATAGAAATCGTAGAGTGCGTTGGCGCTAAGGCTTAAGATGAAAAAAAACATTACAAAAACAATAATGAGCGTAATTTTCATTGTTCAAAATTCTCAGTTATTGACTCAGTCCTTGCCGACAGAAGAAATCTTTCAGGTGCACGGCCAAAATCAGCTTGTGTCAAGTCTTCTAGTTGTCGAATTTCGTTCCCAGCCGCGAGAAATACCATTACCAATGAATACGTAATTTTCGGCTTTTCTCTCCGTAATTTTCTTACCCTTCTAAGAAGGTTTGAACGCCATTTTCTGTAAGCGATACGAATTTTTCAATGCTTCAGTCGCCATAATTCGAAAAAATTTCGTCAAACGACCTTCGATTGAGCATGATGAAGGCTCTGCCGTTCATTCATCAACATCGCTGAGTAGCGCGAAAGGCGATCGACGTGTCAGCAGCTAATAATATCAAACATAAGTAAAAACATACGATATTTTTTCACGTGTGTTGTTACGGCTTTTCTCAGGGCTGGAAATCCTTATATGACACCGTAAATTATATGACAAAGCGAATTATTCTGATTATGAAGTGATATGTAAACGTACTCTGGTATTTAATGCTAAGTTTTCCTCCTTACGACCATCAGAGCTGTGCATATTTTACCCAATCGTTTCGTTGGTACTGTTGGAGAACACAAGGATTTTCCCGTGGAAAGAATGCGCATATCAAGTGATGGAAACACTCTGGCGAGTTGTTCTCATGATCAGAGCATCAAGTTTTGGGATGTAAGTCATCTTAAGACACTGCGTGTAGATCCTAGTGGTAAAAAAAAGAGGGAAACTCCGACGAAAAAAGCGACAGATGACTTTTTTGCTGATCTATAGCGTCGCTTGGTAAAGGACCTATATGTACTTTACGGTCTTAAGTCATTTTAGTGCCCTGCAAAACTACGTCTCTTTGAGGAATACCACAAGAAACTGGTCTTGCAGTAAAGAAAAACAAAGAATAGGCATTGATCGACAAAGAAAGAACAAGGATGGCCAAGAAAGGAAAATATTAAAAAAGACTGAAAATGACTTCTTCGAACAATTTCGGTTTGATTTCTGAAGCGGTCAGCTAAACCAAAGTGGTTAATAACGCACAAACGTCAAGCACACCATTGCGTGCGGCGACAGCAACGAGAACTCACAGAAACAAATCACTGGAGTAAGACTGTTACCGTTTATCACGGTTTTCTTTTTTTGTAATGGTGTAACGCAAGTTGACCTATGCTGGAGTGAGAGAAAGTGCAAAATTTAAAAATTTAGGTCATGTAAGTGTTTTCCAATTGCAAATAAACGCACCAGATACCAATAGGGCAACAGAATAAGAAAAGGCGCGATGAAATCAGGAAGATATTCGATTTTGAGGCCCCTGAGTATAAAGATTTTACGATTAGTCAAGAAATAAAAAAAAGAAAAACAAGAAATAGTAGTTAGGAGAGAATTGCTGGTGGCAACCTTTACTTTTAGCGTTCAAACATCCCACATCTATGAAAGTTTTTAAGAGCTAATGTCAGCATGCATCAAACAAACAGCGGCAAGTCACGTCACCCAAATTTTTTTTCACTCCTACTTTCATATTTTGTAGCCCAATATGTTCTAATAATTGTGGTGTAGTTTTTTTGTGAAAATATATTTTTAGTTTTCGAGAAATGACTTTTTTCGTTCGACCGCTCACATATGCAAATTTTCCCCCCTTGATATTACCCAAGTTGTGTGACCTCATATAACGAATGTATTAGACCTACGGTATTTCTGTGAACATAATCCTTTGTTTTATCATCTAAACTTACTCCCCTGTCGTTATTTAAGCTGGCAAAGAAATATCTATTTTTTGGTGAATATTTTTGTCCGACATACTAATCTTTTCCTATGTCGAAAAGTAGCATCAAAACAAAGACAGTTTTAACAATGATTGATATTACAAAATCTACTGAGCTTCAAGCTTTTTTAAGACCAAAGGATGGTTGTAAAGTTACTGTAAAAATTTCCTTGTGTATTTGTGTTGTTCCATCTAGAGACAAACTCAAAGTCCGGAAAAATTTACTTGATAGCGACTATGAAATATACATGGTGCGCCTACTTGTCGCACCGTTAACTGGCATAAATCACTACAATTTAACCTAACACTCTTACCTTGTTTATTTATGATTTTATTAGCTGTTTCGATGATCACGTTAATTACCACATTCTAGCCAGATTTGAGTTGCAGTTTATATATCTTCTCTATCTTATTATATCAGTTGTATGACAAGCGTGACACAGAAATTCAAAGATAAATCAACCTCCGAAATACCAAGAGATGGGTTTTTTTTCCACTTTGCATGACATCTAGAAAAACCTTTCAGGAATTACTGCATTCGGAAAACTAAAATGTCCAGATCCATCGATGATTCCTTTGCCAGCTAAAGTCAAAGTATGGTTACAATAGTCAATTTGATTGACAAGCTACATACTGATTTAACTAACTGATCTGTTTTATAAGCGTCTCATCTTATATGCTGCCATGGAGATTTCCTGTTCAGTTAAATCGTTTGCTGGTGGGACTTGTGGGTTTAGTTATCGAGAAGACCAAGTCGTTCCCTTGCGTGATTGTTAAAAAGACATTTCAAGTCACTTGCGAAGTTGCAAGTTTTCAGATCCAGAAAATGAAGTTGATCTTGTTTTGTCGCGTGACAGCATCTTCGAGACGCCAAAAGATATCGATGATTTTACAAATTGCCCCTCTCACAGATCAAATCTCGGTGTTGGGTGGAATCGTGGTTCCAATAGCAGATCCAGGGTGCCAAAAGAAATGTCCGGCCATGGTAAAGGTAGGGTTAAGTCGATTCCAAAAGCTGATAGGGGAATTGGCAAGCGTGTATTATAGATAGTACTCAAGATGTCTGGAAAATTCGTACAATCTGGCTTCGGTAAGTAGGCTACTTTCCACCGTGAGCAAAATTATGCGTGACGTCAGACTAAGTTTCGATTGAGAATTGGTCAAAAGGCTACCAAAAATTCAGACAGAGGCGGAGTTTTCTGAACTAATGTCTGAACACTTTATTGGCTTTCCGCCGTCTGGGGGGACGCGTAATTGTGTACACGGTGGTAAAGGGCCCTTCCGCACTAGCAACTAGACGCTGACAAAACTTGTTTCTCTTCGCCAAAAATCACATCAGAATTTGCCCTTGCTAAATGTCAAGTGCAGCATCAGCACCCCGGGGGACCCCTTTACATAAGAGGGTGGGGGTGCGCGCCTAGAATTTCGAAAACGACCGCTATAAAATTATTAGCCTGTAAAAACAAGTGTTTATGTCTTTTTCAATGCTCCCCTCGCTCCCACTGAGGACTCATATAAATATACATAAGAGGGCGGGGGTGCGCGCCTAGAATTTCGAAAACGACCGCTATAAAATTATTAGCCTGTAAAAACAAGTGTTTATGTCTTTTTCAATGCTTCCCTCGCTCCCACTGAGGATTCATACAAATATGAGAGCCGTACTGCGTTTACATTGTACAGGTAGAAAGGATCGTCCAGAATGAGTGTTTCGTTCTATAAAGAAAACCCCAATAAACTCACTCAGAAATGACTCATTTCGAATAAATTTTACGCTGGTTATTATGTAGCAACCGGCATGAACTCGTTCTTGTACAAAACTCATTCGGATGTCATGTAAAAGACCCATAAAAGTTTTTATTACCAGAGAATCACGCATCTCGCCTGTCTGAATACTAGAACTTTCAGTAGCGTTGAAGCAAAAACCCGCTTTTAATTGCTTCGCTGCCGCTGAAACATCAATTTCAATTCAACGTAAACAAAAATCTTTGTACATGGTAAATATTCACTTGTGTCGGTATCAATTATTGCGTGACTAGCTTATGATACAAATGAGGGAGGGGAAAACACAACGCAAAACCTGGGCTCCTGTCAAAAAGTAATACCCGGGCGTAATATAATAATCGGAACGGATAATTAAAATCATAAATAACCAAGGTAAGAGTGTCATGTTAGACTTTTTTACAAATTGTAATGATTTATGCCAATTAACGGTGGCGACAAGTAGGCGCACCATGTATATTTCATAGTCGCTATCAAGTAAATTTTGCCGGACTTTGAGTTCGTCTCAAGATGGAACAACATAAATACACTAAGAAATTTTTACAGTAACTTTATAACCATCCTTTGGTCTTTAAAAAGCTTGAAGCTCAGTAGATTTTATCATATCGGTTATTGTTAAAACTGTCTTTGTTTTGATGCTACTTTTCGACATAGGAAAAGTATGTCGGACAAAAATATTCACCAAAAAATAAATATTTCTTTGCCAGCTTAAATAACGACAGGGGATTAAGTTTAGATGATAAAACAAAGGATTATGTTCACAGAAATACCGTAGGTCTAATACAGTCGTTACATGAGGTCACACAACTCGGGTAATAGTCACGGTGAAAATTTGCATATTTGCGCGGTCGAACGAAAAAAGTCATTTCTCGAAAACTAAAATATATTTTCACAAAAAAACTACACCACAATTATTAGAACATATTGGGCTACAAAATATGAAAGTAGGAGAGAAAAAGAATTTTGGGCGACTTGCCACAATATTTTAAATTTGTTCGATGGATGCTGACATCCTCTCTTAAAATTTCCAAAGTTTTCTTTCTTAAATTTCATTGTCCTCAAAATATCTAATCCTAAGTATTGAGTCACGGGCTTTCCATTTGTACTACATCACATAATCTGTTCTTTTTTTACGATGGATAACATCTGATAACACTGTTATGCATGGGACGCACTGAAGGAGAAAAGATTTTGGATTTTAGATGGTGGGGTTATATTAAAGATTATCAGGGAAAAGTCATTGATTTCCCGGTTGTAATATCCAATTCTTGCAAATCAAATTAACCAGTAACACCCGACCTTATGCTGAAGTATTTTATTGTCTGAAAGCTAATCAATTTCAAAAGAGGTATTACTTTCAAAAACGATCTGAATGTCGACTAAATGGAGAAATTTTCTGAAATTTTAGTACCAGAAAGCGAAGCATCTCATCAAATGACGTTTAGTTATAACAATCGCCGAAAAATTCATCTTTACAGTGGATCTTTTCGCAACCATCACCTTCGTGATTGCTGTTTTTTTTTTCAACCTTTTCAATTTCCCTCTAGTACGTTTAAACAAGTTCCCTCAACACTCTCCAACCATCAAATATACTGGGTTTGATGCTTGTTGCTTCTGATCTTAAGCTTCTTCCAGCAAGAGCAATTACTCGTACCTTTTCAACATATCATGACTAACAACACTCGAAGAACTTTTAAATTGTTTGAATTCTGTTTAATTCTGTTACATAACTCACAACTTGTTAGGTCCTATTTTTTTCCCTCGAACCAGCAACGAGAGGGATCATAACTCGACAGCATTTTACAACTTTTTCGACAGCTAAAAGCTGGATCAGTGCATAGTTCGTCAATAGTGTTTGTACCCATCATTAATTTGATCTGAACATCTTCATTAAAAGTACATTTGTGAAGACACGTTCCACACGCCGTTAAACATTTTTTCTGAGTGATGCTTTGGGTGCTGATAAATGGCAGAAGTGTACAAAGTAACAGCGCTAGGACTGTTAAATTTAGGGTCTGTGGCATCTGATGACAGACAAAATAAAGAATTAATAAGTCGATAAACTAAGGGAAAGCAAATAGAAAGAAAAAAATGTAAAAAAAGGAAGAAATGTAAATTAAATAGAGAAAGGGAGAAAATGGGATGAAATGGAGAAACGATGTCGAAAAAGGAAAAGAATGAGAAACAACAAAAAAAGGTCCAAAAAATATCAAGATGGAGTATTGAGATGGAATTCGCAAGTTTGAGTCAGCCCTAAGATCTCTTTCATAATCAACGGGTCATGTGAATTAGCCTCTTTCCTTGACAGCAAGTCTATAAAAAAGGCTCTAAAGTAAGGCCTGGAGGGCTGGTTAAGAGAATGCACTTAAGAGAATTCTAATCACACCTGGTCAAGGAGTTTTCAAAATGTCTTTCAACGCACAAAATTAGAATAAGTACTAGTAAAGTCAACGTAGCGAGCTAAAAAAAATCTGTGGGACCAAATGAAAGTCATTCACGATCATTCCGCCGACGATTGGTTTCCCCAACGACCGGTTTGCTAACGTCTTGGGCGAAACGACCTAGCCGTTGGCGAGTTCGTCGTTAGCGAAACGACTCGTAGGCGAAATGACCGGTTACCCCTAGAAAATATCCTTACATTTCTGTGAAATGAAATGAAAGTGAAGCCACTAGTTAAGATCTCACCCTTAAATGTAACAACAATTTATGTAAGCTTCAGGCGCCTGTATTACGTAGTTGTCTTTGTCAGTGCTTTTCGCGTCTCATGCTTAGTTTCGTTTTTGCCTTCTTTCAGCTTTTATTAATTAGTCTTCTATCGTTAGCTTCTTTTGTTTCCTATGTTAAGTTCTTTTTTGCATTTTTTATATTTTGTCTTTGTTAATTATATCTCGTTAATTCAAGGTCAGTTCTGCGTCCATGGTACCCTGTGGTATCCTAGTGTAATTACAGGGTGTTCAGTCTCAATCATATTTTACCGCTTTTCTTTGCCTCGCCTCGTCTCACTTTTTTTTTAATAGATTTGTCTGGTTTTGTACAGTCAATGAAATAATTTAGGTGCCTAGTGACACATTTGACCATACATGCACACACACACACACACAAAAGAATTGAAAAAAAAAGAGTGCTTTCCAACAAAGGCAATTAACAAACCTTACTCTAAGTTTTTTATCTCTCTATATTTGCCGTTTTTTTGCCACAGTAGAATCTTCTTACTGTCATACTGGAATGTAGTGATGCAGTGCAAGAAAAAGTAGCCGAGTCAACAGAACTGTAGAAAGCGGGGAAGGCCGCCTTCCACATACATGATAGTTGTCGCATATGGAGCCAGTTAATGGCGTCACCGGTAAACGAGTTCTCAGGGGCACAATTGTCACAGCATCTGATCGGAACTGGCTGGTAAAGGACCTCAATTGGTTATAAGATTTTCCTTTGTCGCGTGTTGCTTACACGCGTTCAACATTTTTTTTTACTTGTTGTCCTGCAGGAGCTGTGTCGCTGACAATGAGTTTACTGCTTTTTTCGTGTTTAAGTTTATTTCTCATTGTTAAAGCGCATCCTTACCGTATGTAAAATTTAATTTGCATTAGTTTTGACTTCTTCCCATTTTCTTGCCGGTAGAACTTGTTTTATTGAATTTATAAATTTCGTAACTATTGGAATTTCGTAAGACAATAACCTGTTCAAAGTTTTGTCACAAGTAAATGCACATATAAGAATGTCGGTGAAAAATCTTTGCCATGCAGTTTTTCAATCGTTCTGGGATCTTTTGTTGAGTGATTAAGACGGCTCTCCTTTCCCCCAACGAAAATCCTCTCGAAGCTAACTGCAAGAGTAGCCACTGCCACAATACGGAATCCTATTGTGCAATTACCTTTACCATTACCATTTCTGCCTGAGGTACAAAACCTACTCGGTGAGGGAGCCAGCCGTAGGACAGATTAAATCACTCAGATTCATCTCTTCAAATCTAGTTCGTGATGGATGACAGTTTCTTTCTATTTTTTTCCGGAACCAATGAGCTATTTAACAAAATCAAGTCATTTAATCACGCTTTTACCTTATACATACGAGGAAATTTGAAAAGCCGACGATGTGTTTTAAGCATTTAGGCGTGACCGCGCGTGGGAGTCAGCACGGGAAGTGTTAGAGGAAAATGCGAGACACTTTCTTAGTCAAATGTCGAGAATGTAAATTTGCGGTCAGCCAAGAGATGACCGAACAACATGACCGCAGTAGGCACAAATAAATAGACGCCTCTCTTCCGATACCGCAACAGGAAACGAAAAAGCGATTATTTTACTTCTTTTTTGTCTGTGAATCACTGAACTTAAAAGTAATGCTTGTCGGCACGTCTTGAAGTAAATCAATTATTATGATAAGTACCCGAAAGAAACGCACAAATTCATTAAAATGACACTTTTATATATTTGAAAATCACCAAGTTTAAGTTTTAAAACTTAGCGTGAAAACTCTGGCTTGAGATATATCAGCGTTTTATAGAATGAAGCTCTGGTGTACATTGTGTTAAAATGGCCTTGAAAACAGCTTTCGTTTACTACAACATTTCGCGTTGCTATGTTGTTACGTCGGGATGCTAGCCACCCTAATTTTATTTGAATAAAATTAAAAATTAAAAATTAGAAAAGGTCGCGCATTCAGGAAACATGAACAAAATGAGAAATACCGACCTTTTTATCAGTGTTTTTGTGTAAAATCCTATGATACTTTCTCTTTTCAGCGACGTTTTCTGTTGAAGATAGTAAAAAACATTAAGCCACGAAAACTTTTGTTAAGAATACATTACATTTTTTCATGCTTTACCCACTTATGGTATGATAGCAGACAAAAACAACGCGGAACTCGGCGCAGTTTCTTAGAACTATGAATAACGCAAATTGCGGGAGCTCTTGTAACACGCACAGTTAGTTATGAATGAAATGTGAATGTGCCGAACATTAAATATGTGTTCAAGTTTAGCACCGGTTATGAAACCTCCAGGAAAACGCCATCAACGAATAATTTTGACCCTAAATGGACAACAATTTGTTCTGTTTGACAGCTCATGCTGTTAGTCGTTGAGGCAATATTACCCAAATTACAGACAGCAAACAATGTGAGTAGGATGAGATAACTACTATTATTCTAGCCCTAATCGCTTTCTTCTCCTGAACATTCGGACTGTTTTGGATCAAAGTGTCAACACAATTTTAAAGCATCGACTCGTAAAGAACTTTTTGTGTCGTTGAAGGTTTTTAAATTTGTCAACAGCGGAACTATAGTCGTACCGATGAACACATCCGTTTATACACAGCTATTTTGCTGGCCGAATAGGGCTTTCATGATCATCATAACCTGATCGACGCACAGAAAAAAAAAAGCCACCTGTTGGCTGATCAGGGCACAATTTAGAGCTCTAACAGAATCAGATAATGGCGATAGTGAGATATCTTCGAACAATGTCAGTTTCTCTCATCTAATTTCCACACCTTTTGCACGGAACAAGGTTGTAGACAATTTGTTCCTGTTAGTAAATGTCTACTCGCCCGTAATCGCCTCCAAAGAGTTGTGTTATGCGAAAAAAAACAAGACGCATTTCCTATGAAATGGCTGAAGCTATAGCTCTGGTTTATTTTACGGGCACATTATTACAGAGTTTTACCTTTAGGAGTTACTAATTTGACTGTTAAAAGATTCAGAATTGTGTTTAAATTGCTGAAACTGTGAGAAGTGAACTGTTTGTGTCGGCGGGAAACCTACTTTCTATTTCTACTTTGCATTTAAGTTTAAAAAGCCGGTGGCAATCCAACTATGAAACACAAAAACAACTGATTGTACCTTGAGAGCACTTACTCGGCGTGGAAAGGAAAATTATAACAATGAAATGAAAATAAACATCGTAAAAGTAATAACACGCGTAAAATTTGTAAGAGGCCAGTTTATCATATCTGACCAAATTGACCAGAGCTCTTAAATCAAGACCGCAATTATTGATCTCACTTGCGAATTCGCAAATTTTTAAGCCCGACGCTAATGTCATCGGCCTAAATGCGTTTTGTTTTATTTCGGATGATTGCGTTGTTATATTTATCAGTGGATTTTGTTTTTCATGCGTGAGAAGTGATCAATTTCTTTTCGGGGTACAGTCTCATTCGATGATACCAGCACAAAAACAGCAGCTGACTAACCAAAACAACCGAGCTGATTACATTATTTACAAAAATGAAATTAAAAGCATGCAAAGAATTGAGCTTCCGTGTCCAGTGGTCTGATCGAGTAAATCTTGCCATGAAGTCAGCACACAAATGCTTCATTTTTTGACGCGTCAAGTAATCTAAGTAGTCCCACTATGTAACTGAAGCGAGGAAGCACAATTTTCTTCACGATTTTCTTTCGCAAACCGATTTCTGTCAATGTATTCCAAGTGCCTTATATTAGTGCTGTCAGGAATGTCAAAATAACACAAAGACACCAGTTAATATGCAAAGACTTCCAACTTTGGAAAAGTTGAAACTGTCGGCGTAATAGCTGGTAGTCTAAGGTTGAGTTTTTCGACCAAATGAACGCATTTGAGCTGAAGAGAAGGATAACTGAGTTTTTAAATTTTGATTTTGGATCGGTCTTTATGAACAGTTTAAATTTCCCATCCATTGCGAAGTATAGAGACGCCAAACTTGGCTTTTCCTTTGAAATTTAATCTCGAGTTCTTCCCCTTTTTTTCTGCATTAATGCACCTCGTCTGATTAGATTTTTGGCTTTGAAAATACGTAGGCAGGCCGGAGAATCACGTAATTACAGTGTAGTAAATTACAATTTCGTATTAAATGGAGAATACTGGAAAATGGCATACCTTATACGGACATTGATATTTTAAAAGCCCTGAAGTTCAAATGGAAAGGACGATCAGATGAAATGATACGTTTGAAACTCAATTGATAAATTAAAGATTGAGCAGATTGTGTCAGGGCGGAAGGACCGAATTTGTGTAGGTTTAATAGGATCACAAAAAGTCGACTGAAGCAAGGGAGATCAAAATTAGTATTTGAAAAGAGAAAATATAGCTGGAAGGTACGTTCGGAACAAATAACGCGATAAGCTAAATCCGCAGCAAATCTAGCGTGGAATTTTTGAAAGATCAAAGAAAATTAGCAAAAGCTTTAAACCCAGCGGAAATGAATTAGAAATGTAAACATGATTTTTCCTTTTACAACTGAAAATCTCGATCAATATGTTGACAATTGTGCGGAACAAAAAGACTTAACTTCGGAAGAAAACCCTTTCACACACACACTGCTTGAAATCATATACAAAGCTTGCGGCAAAGCAAATGGAATTACATCGGATTTTCTTTTCTTGTTCGTTTTTTCATTGTTTTGAATACAATTCCAAGATCTGTGAGGAAAGGTAAAACAATTGTAACCAAGCAACCGCTATTTTTTGGGTACTTGAAGAAGCCTAAGACGATTTAGACCGTTGGAAAATTGTACATCGTACTTACGATTTTAACGCGAGGTCCAGTAAATTCGTGGCGGAGACGCTAGCGGGACTGAAGAATTAATCGAATGACGAACAACGTTACTTTAAGATCGACACTTACTGTCACTTTAAAAAGCGGCTGACGGAAACGGAGCTGTTAGGATCTTATCTTTCAGTTCTGATTGGAGTCACCCACAATCTTTAACGCTTGTGCTCAAGGCTATTGAATAAAACCAGCTGCTTCACGTAGAGTACATAGATTATGTTTTTTTCTGAAAGGAAGAAAAAAACCCCGCCATTTGTTTTTTGCATTTTACTACGTCAAAGCAAACGTCGCTAAGAGTTCCAAGATTTAATCAAAAATCGTTTCTTTTCTTCATCATAAGAAATTTTTTGCTTTTTTTTCAATATTGAAGTGTCATGTTTGAAAACTACCAATTCCTATCATCATGCAATTTTTCTTCCTCTTGAAGTATAAAAACGATCAACTAGCTTTTTTTTCGAGTTCATAATAATTTATTAATTTTAAACCTTCTTCTTTTGGCGTTGGTCTGCTAGCTCTGTTAAGGGACCGTTAATGATCACGCGGGCTAAATGCAAATGCAATGAACAATTATTCACCGAAGTGTAAGCCAAAAGGGGTGAATATTCACAGACTCGTGAAGCGGCGCCGGCCGGCGAGGTAATCTCCTCTACCTTTACAGACCCTGTGGAAAATAACTGTTCGGGTATTTTTCATGCACAAAAGCAGAATAACTGGAGGACTCACAAAATAAGCTCTATTTCTTATCACAATGTAATCGAAAATTAAACTGATCAAAAAGTTTCAGCGGGCGATGCTCATTCGCGGGTAGGTAATTTCTTCGTATAAACACTCAGGCCTCGCTTTCTTGCAAATGAACGTAACTTTACGAGGCATTTTCTGTTATCTACCAAAAAATCACTTCATTAATCGTCGTTTCTCGTCTTGATACAATTCTGCAAAGCATTTAGCCTATCTTTGACTGCTATAATCTTCTGTATTCAAAAGTAACTTTTGAGTTATGATAAAAAAATCGGAAAGATGCAGGTTAATTTCCATTTTTTAGATTCTACTTAACAGCCTTTCGTGTTTTGTAGCTGTAGCTAAACGAGAAGCCATTTGATTTCTGGTCGGCTGCTCGTGTTTGAATAGAACTTCGCTATTCGTTTCGGAGTTAGCCAATCAGCGTAGTCATCATAATGACAGCTGACGTGTATAGTCTGATGGGTTGACGTGAGCCGGTTCGTGAAAAAGTCGTTCGGCCCCGCAATTTCACGGTACTTTTGCATTTTCCGAGAAGACGAATTACATAAGTGGGCTCCAACTTGAGGTAAAACAGAAATGAGGAAGTAAGAAATAAAGGTAAATATTTTTTTATCCAGGATCCGCCTTTATAGTTGTCTAGCGCGCGCCGATCTTATTTGGATGATCGAGTCCTATCTAAGGTTAAACATGATTTCAACATTGTTAAGGCATAAAAATCATGTGCTAAAATACTTATTGACTAGGTGAGGTCTTGACTGATGGGAAAATATTGGTGCACACACCTCGCTGCGCTCGGTCCGCAAGTCGTTACTGCAAGGCAATTATTTCTTCGTCCGCCCTCTCACTCAGTCAAGAAGTGCATATTATTCATTTATCTCCTGCTACTTTAGTTATCCCAAAGTGGAAAAACAAGCAGCAGGATTTGATTTGCGTTAATACTGGGATTCCCTCTCTTACAGGTTGGTGAATTGTTACTGTGCGTACGGTGTGCTTTTGGTAAGGAGAGGCATTCTGGACAAAAACTTAATGCAAGTAGATGGTATGCAATTAAATTGGATCGTAGCTTAGCTTCCATAGATCGTGAACTTCCATTAGATTTTACATACTTTATATCTAGTTGTAAGCTTTACTCCAGTGCATTATTCTACATTACCGCATAAATTACGGTGTTATACAAGGATTTCCAGCCTTGAAAAAGGTCGTAACAACACACGTGAAAACATTCGATATTTTTTCACGTCTGTTTGATATCGCTAATCAGTAGCTGACACGTCACTCACTTTTCGTGCCACTCGGTTAGGTTGATGAATGAACGGCAACGCCTTCACCATTCTCAGTCCAAGGTAGTTTGTCGGAATTTTCTCTGATTATGGCTGCCAAATCACTGAAAAATCCGTATCGCTTACAGACAGTGACGTTCAAACTTTCCTAGAAGAAGAAGAAAACCGATATACGGAAATAAAAACCGAAAGTTACATATTCGGTGGTTTTGGTGGTGGCATTTCTCGCGGCTAAGAACGAAAACGGTTTGGCCGTTTACCTGAAAGATTTCTTCTGCCCATAAGGAAAAAAATCAATGAATGAGAATTTTGTAAATTGGAAATTACACCCATTGTTGTTTTTGTAATCATGATTCAACGCTTTTTTCCATCTTGAGCCTTTGTCCCAGCCCAATGTACGATTTCTATAAGGGAATTGTCGATTCTTTTATTTTCATTCAGTAATAACATCAGCTTTTTTTGTCAGTAAAGGGCTATGCATGTGTTACTATGATAAAAAAAAATACATGGTTGCTTGTACATATGGAATATCTCTTCTCTTGTTCAACTCGACATCTCACCCGTGAGCGCTATCGAGTTGAACTCTCGAAGAGAAATTCCATATCTACGTGCGCCCGTGGATTATTCTCTATTTCTATTGCATTTAATCTTATATGTAATAACATTTGTAACCGCACCGCCAAGAAAGCGCAATTTTATTGGATTATAAGTATCGTAAACTGTGCGATTTTTTTTACCTCTAATGATTCAAACGGTCGCGAGAACACGTTCAAACACATCTGATGGGTTATTTCAGAATCCATTTTGCTTGCCACTTGCTTCCTTTTACCTTTCAACAGGATTTTGTGTCCCGAGGAGAAAACCTTCAAGTGCAAAAAGTGAATTACTGACGCAAAACGTTTTGAGCCCTTACTCGCGTTGTTATATATGGATCATAACTTTAAGATTTCTTTCTAGAAATTTCTAGAATGCCTAGTCATGCTGATAGGCATACACGAACTTTCAACTGTCATGCCATGGAACTTGCTAGAAAATTTTATTAGATCACGTTTTTATGATGTAATACCACCAAAATAGTTATGTTGTTAACTTTCAAAATGTTCTAGAATACTTTGTAACTTTATATAGTATACATATTCGTATAGCGCTGTGTAGTAGTTGTTGTGGTTGTCAGGAGTGACCGACTGTTTAGAAAGTGATACCGAGAGAGAGTTAGTGTGGAAGATTGTCCATTTCAAGAAACTTTAGAGGCGACTGTGAGATTGTGTCAGTGGGCTTAAAAAGATTTATTACAGTAATTAATGTACTGCCGTTATGAATCACTCCTTAGTTAGAATGTAACAAGTTTCTTTATAAAGAAGGAGTATGGTGTTCTTTCTGACGGTGAAACCATACCGTAAAGAAATTGGTGGCCTGGTTTCGATTTAAACTATTTTTTGAATTCCAGGTACAACTTCGAGGCAAAAAGGATCAAAGAACTATCGAAAGAACCGAAATTTAACTCCAAAATTACACCAAATCTCTACATGTGTTTTTCCATGGCAAAAATAGATCACGTGACCTAAAAATGACAACAAATTTTGCTGTAGAGTTCAATGTAGATTACTTTGAGGAGATGTTATTGTCTGTTAATGTAGTCATGAAGTATAGAAACACGTCACAGTTTAATCCAGAGGAATTTATGTCAAAACCCGACTAAGGTATATTTTATGATTAAAGAAAGAAGAGCTAATTTCATTGGCGGAACACTTACGGCTAGAGGTCAAGAAAGCGACGAGGAAACATCAGATATCGCATATCAAAGTGAAGCACTGATTTAGTAAGTCTTGTGGCTTTCAAAGAGACAATGTTAGAAACTTATATGGAGCATATGACTAATAGATGAAGAAACTGCGATTCCAGTTAGAACTTTAAAAGTTTGGAAATGCAAGAAAGAGAAGGACACGAAAAGGTGGAAAGAGAAGAAAGTTGAAGGGAGACGAAAACGATCGGCAGGAAAGGTTGGAAAGAGAGAAAAAGAATCGGCCAGAAAGGCTTGAAAGAGGGGAACGACAATAAAGGTTAGAACAAGAGAAACTGGCATTGCAACAATAGCTAAAAAAAAAAAAAAAGAACTAGAGGTACATGTTAAACAAGGGTTAGACCCTGGTAGTGAAAAGGCTTGTGGGAAATTTGTTGTCGCTAGGTGTATCAAGTTGGTAACTCCATTTCAGGAGGCAGATGTTGATAACAATTTTTACACTTTGAGAAAGTAGCTGGCAAGCTTAAGTGGCCTAACGATCACTGAGTAATGTTAGTACAGAGTTTACGAGTCGGTAAATCAAGGGAAATATATACACAATTAAGTGTAGAGCAAGCTGCAAGGTATGACATTGTTAAGGACATTATTATAAAGGGGTATGAATATTGTACGTAAGTCTGAGCAACAGTAGTTATAGTTATGAAATTTAAAAAACGATCTCTGGCTAAAACTTTTAAGAATACGAGCTTTCGGCTGTTTGCGCTACAGCCTTCAACGGGTAAAATGATGAAAAGGTAAAAATACTAGGTGTGAAGTACAAAGTAAAAATTAAAAATGCTGATAACTAAGAATGTTTGTTAAAAAGAATGTTGTATTGTCCGGGCAAAGGACAGGAATTGTTGTCCGCATTGGGAGTTAACTTGGAATGCCACGCTTCTAGTGTTTTTCTTGTTCTGAAACCGCCTTTGTCAATAATAGATGCATTATCAAAGTCTATTGCGTGACTATTGGCCCAGACGTGATTGGCAATTCTTGAGCCTTTTGCCGCGGTTTTCACATTTCTGAGGTGTTCTTTCTTTCTTGTGTTGAAGGCCCTGCCAGTCTCACCAATATAACACCATGAACAGTCACCACAAGGAATTTTATAAACAACATTTGTTTGCGATTCCAACGATGGTCGAAATTTTGGGGCCGGGAACTGTTGTTGAAGGGTGATGAGTGGTTTGTTCACCACTGTGATGTCGTGTTTTTTGAGGACACGAGTCAGAGGTTCTGTTACGCCTTTAATGTATGGAAAAGAGGCGAACGACTTGCGTGATTCGGACGCCTCGACCATCTTGAAAAATGTACCAACAAGTTCCTCCGGGGACAACACTGTTGAGCGTCGGGTTTTGTTGGCCTGGATGTTTTTAATGAAATTCGATGGGTAACCATTAGATTCAAGTGCTGAATAAACTCGGTTAAGTTCTCGTTCTTTTCCTTCGGAGGAGTTGGGTAGCTTTAGGGCTCTGTGTAGAAGAGTTTCTGCTGTGCTTGCCTTGTGTTTATTATCATGGTGAGAATTGTAATCTAGATATCTGTCCGTGTGCGTAGGCTTTCTGTAAACATCGACAGCGATGGTACCATTTCTACGGGTGACCAAAGTGTCGAGAAAGGAGATCTTATTGTCACTTTCAATTTCGATGGTGAAAGAGATGTTGGCGTCAATTGAATTTAATGTGTCATGGAAAGCTGGCACATTGTCTTTTTGATGATGCAGAAGCTATCAAAGTCATCGCAGATCTTGAGGGTTGTGAAGCATATATTGATGATGTGGTTATCTACAAAGACACGTGGGAAGAACACGTAAGAAGTATCCGTTAATTATTCAAGGGATGGAGTGAAGCTAAGCTGACCACCAGTCTCTCCAAAAGTGAGTTTGACCAGGCGCAAGTCACTTATTTGGGGCATGTCGTTGGACATGGTCAAGTAAAACCAGTCGGTGCCAAGGTCGAAGCAACTCATGTCTTTTCTTTGTATGCTTGGCTATTACGTAAGGTTTTGCTCTCATTTCGCTACTGTTACAAAGCCATTGATGCACTACTCAGTAACAAGGTAAAGCTACTATCGCTGCAGCCTAACTTATCGATGTAGTCTGTCTGTCTGCCTATCAACAGACAGTGAGTCAGCCGCTCAGTTAGTCAATTAGTCTGTTTGTAAGACAGCCTGTATTCCTCTTGTCAGTCAACCACTCGGTCAATCAGTTAGACAGTCACTCGGTCAATCAGTCAGTCTGATTATCAGACAGTCAGTTACTCGTTTAATATACGAGTCAGTTAGTCTATCTGTTTGTTAGTTAGTCAATTCGACTGTCACTCAGTCAGTGTGCAGTCTGTCTTTCTGACGGTTTGTCAGATTGTGAATCTCTCTGTCTGTCTGTCTGATCGTTCATCTGTCTGTATGTCTGACTTCCTGATTGTCTCTGCATTTTTAGGAATGCGTCATCGATTCGCTTGAGCTCGCGTCTACACCGCTAAGATCGTAAAAAAGTCTGAAAACTCAGTACGAATGAATGCATTTTCCAAATTGATTACAGACAAAACTAAACATGTTTGGGTAGACAGCTTAATGTTGATATTTGTATTAATTGCTGCGAATCGAATGTATTTCATACATGTATAAAGTACACCAGATGCGGAAGGATACATTCGGTCAGATAACATAACTTTTATTTGGTTTTGGCAAACTTTTGTCATGCTTGATATTTTTGTAGATTAGGGGCAAATAATACAAGTTATTAAGGGTAACCTCCCTCTGTAGCCGGCACGAGATGACCGCATATCAGCTCGCACCAACACAATTACTAGTAGAGATAATTTCTACAGAAACTTCTAATTACAAGAGATATGAAAGCTTGTCACTGCTTTTGCTCATTGTTTTCTTTTAAGTGCCCGTAGGTTAAATTTATACAGAAATGAATACCGGAAAGGGAAAATTCAAACGCTCTGCAGGGGTGAAATACGGATTTAAAATTAATTCTGTCATCTCGATATTTTTCCTTTTAACGGAAGAAAGCGTCCGCATCATCATCTTCGAGGGCAAACCTTGACAACAATTCTCTCCTCTTTTTACAGTTCGCCTTGCACATGTTGTAGGGATTAAAGCACCTTGTTTGACAGTTATCGAAGTTGTCACATCGCTTATCATTGTAGGTGCACTCGACAAAAGTAGTTGCGCAGTTATGTGGACAGGAGGTTTTAGCCCCATCAGTCACAGACACCAGTATCAGAAGAGTGAGGACAAGAAACACTCCCTTCATCTGTAACAAGAGAAAAGAATGCTTGATTACAAGAATAGCAATAGTGGCACTCAACATAGAGGTGACTTTTTATTAAAAAAAGGTTCCTTCCTTTCGACTTTTCATATCAAAGTATCCTAGCCCATGAGCTCTTTTCCCGGCGTGCGAAACATTAATCTGGAAAAGCGTCTGCTTCAGCAGCCAAAATAATGTCATATAACCTAAACTTCATAAATGTTTTTGTTCGTCTGGTAATTCATGAATTGAACAATTTAGTCATTTATACTGGACAAGGTAAATCAAGGATATCTTGTTCACCCAAAGATTGACTTTACTTATAGCTACTATCCTTTGTTATTCGGCGGGATGCCTGAGGCAGGCCCACAGTAAGGTTTGCTGGCGTTCCTTTTTCATCGTCGATGCGAAGACAAATTCTTGAAATGGTTGAAATGTTTGAAATTTTCCGTATGTTTTAGCAATGAAAGCATCGGTGTAATCGGATCCCTGTGTTTGAGCAAGGCTGTTTTGACGTAAAAATATACGATTTTGAAAATCATATCCTTTTTGCCGCCATTTTATCATAATTTGCTTAGCTCATGTTGACACGAGGGAAACACGTTTTTGTGTGATTGACTATGAAATATGTATTAAAATCTACCGATCAACCTCTCACCTTTCGCAAGGTTTATTGTGAAATTGACATTGCGTAATATCACAAAATTTACTACAAATCGCTCTAAAGTAACTCAGACGGTCTTATTAGTTGCATTTAAGTTGTATTTTTTTTTCGATGAACAAAGTACGACGGCTGAAAATATACGTCCTTCACAGAGGCTATATAGTCGTTTTCAACGGAAATGGAAATTGTTTCTACCGAGCTGTTGCATGAAACACGCGGAGATCAGTAGGCCGACTTCCAGTTTAATTCAGGAAAATCCATAGTTTTTTGAGGAGCTACTCTTCGCTATTTTCAACCACAAGCACAGTCACAGTTTCCTCAACACTAAATTTTCTCCGCTGATTTCTTCGGCTGATCTGACTGACTAATCATTTTAGTGTGCTGTTACTGAAAAATTTCTTCCAATGCCACGCTCAGTAGCCAACGAATCCCACCTAATCGCCTTTAGGAGTCTTGTTCTATTTCACTCCACTATCACGTAATTTTTACAACAATAAGGGAACAAAACGCGGGGATTATTTAGTCTTATTTGGGTTGTTTTCATAGTCTTGTCACAATGATCATCACCATTATCGTTATCATCGTCATATCTAACATCGTCGTCGTCATCACTATCATCGTCGTCGTTGTCACTTTCATCAACTTTAACCATAAGCAAAAAGGTTCCAAATAAGCCTCAATTTGACGAAATCAAGCCAGTATTCCTGACGAACCTGACCTTTCTCGAGATGCAAAGTATATGTACAATAGCAGTTTTGTATTGACACTTGAACAAGATATCCCCATCAAAGCCAAACTTTTAAACAAATAACACTTTAAAAAGCTGCCGTTAACTTACTTGAAGCATGAAATAACTAAAATCAATCAACAAAACTTTCCGCTTCGTGGAAAATGGCCTGCCTTTCTTCGTGACGACCTTGGTAACCTCAATAGTTGGGATTAAGTAATCCCACCAATTACAAGAAGTCTTACTCGTCGAAATGATCCATGTATATTGTTGAAGATTCAAACAAAAGGCTAACGTGATAGTGGAACTTCCTACTTTTAACACTTACGAGCTTTATTTTTTCTCAAAGCAGAAACTCAGCTTAATTTCTCGGTAGATACATCAGTCAAGAAAAAAATCAGTTCTGTAGTGCTCGTGGTATAAGAAGAACTTTTTGGAATCAATAAGACAGTACATTGAGCGAGTTTCAGCACTAATTATTATATTACAAAATTACAGAATATAACACTAACAGCTGTTTCGGGATGCGTCTGCTATGACTTAAAACATTAACTTAATAACATGATCCCAAAATTTTATCTTCAGTTAAATACTATAGCTAGTAGGCAACAAAAAAAAGAATCATGGCAGACTGACAATTGATAAGAAATTTACCGACAACAGCACTCGAACCTATAAACGTTAAAAGAGTATTGGGTATGATTTTTTTCAATCAATATTTTTTCCGCCTTACAGAAGATGTTTGTATCACGGGGTTATCCGTATCCTTTTCGTTGTTTCTCAAGATGTTTCACGGATTGATTTGCAAATTTTTGTGCTTTGCTTGTTCGCTTTCGTTTTCCGTGCAAGTTGTTATTTTGGATAACGATCCAAGAAGTGAAATTTTGAATTGAAATCATCACCCAAAATACTTCCTATCAACATGGGAATATTAGACCATGAAATAGTGAAAAGCTTCTTGAGTGTCTCAGTCAATAATCACAACTATCAAAATAAGTGGCATTTTTAAGAGTGAAATTCTAAACAAACGAGGGCTGAAATAGACCTCCAGGGATGTTAGAGTGATGTGTACTTACTTTGTTTTTGTTTTCTTTTGTCGTCTAGAGCAAACAGCGAGAGTACTTTCTGAAAAGAAAAGAAGTATAGCATAGTTAGTGGCCGTAAAAAGCATGAGAAAGCAATATTATTATCAGTGAAAGTTGTTCCGCGACCAGAAGGCATTACAAAAATATAAATGTATATGTAGAAAATATAAGACGCGAGAAAGTGGTAAATTAGAAGGTAGTGGAAGATTTAAACAGGGATATTTGACTGTTGTCTCTTTCGTTAAACGGCAAACGTACACAGGTTCGATAGAGATCCTTGAGTGTAATGTGCTCCGTTTGTTCGCTTTAGGAAATATTCACGAACAGCTGTAGTAGTCAGCCTTTATAACTCAACCAACTCCCACTTAAACTAATTTGCATGCATTGCTTTCATTATGAATGTGTCTCCCCAATTTGGCTTTCGTTCATGATATCTGAAAGATTTTCTCACTGATAAACAAGTGACATGGAGAATATTACTGTTAATGATCATGGCTTTTCACGAGCGTGGGTGGTTTTTTGTTATCTAATGAAAGTTGCCGTAATGCGTGCACAAAATGATAGCTTTTTCTCGATTAAGATAACACATATTTGCACTCAATTTGAATTTCACAGCTTTGGAACAATCGAAAAAGATATACTTAAAATTGGCCTTTGCAGCCTTTATTTTTCCACATCTAATTTTCAAAGCTGTTTACGTTCTGCTAATGGAATAGTCATCGATCACGTATTCAGAGAAGTAAAGTGAAATCATCTCTTATGTCGTGAGATGAAAGGGGTGACTTGAAATTATTGACTCTGGCAATTTCTCCTTATTTGCGGCCGAGAGGGCAATCGTAACTTTGTTTATCTAGAAGTGTGCGAGAAATTGGGGAAGTGCCCTTTTTTATTTTTAACAAGAACAGTACGAATTGTTTCTCTTACTATTGTTTTTGAGAAATAACAAGTCAAACGACATGTCAGTCGACATTCATTCTTAACTCTAAAATCTTCCACCGTCCGATTGAGGGCAAAATAAGAAAGCCACATTCCTGAAAACATTAAAACTTTGTAGAAGACGGTGATGTGACCCATTCAGCCTGGTGTAATGAAGACTTGCCTTCCTTTGCAGGACTAGACAAACTCCATGAGGAAAGTAGAACCAAACATTAACCAGGGATAATGGAGATCGGGAAAGTTAATTCAGTCTAAGTTGTCAAAATTAAAAAAAATTAGGCCAAATTCTTTAAAAGGCACAACTTGGACTGTATATTAGCCTCTTTGAAAAAACTAAAGGACATACTAACACAGAGGGTTTAGAAATAAAGAAGAATGTCGAGACTGAAAAATAAGAGAAAAAGAAAAACGATTTAAAGAACCGAGTAGTCCTGTATTTTTGCATGTTACTAAGTAACATTAGGTATGCAATTTTGTGAGCTAAACTCAATTGAGTTATGAATATTACAGACGAGGTATCCGCATCGGGCACTGATAGCCCCGAGAGTGCGAAGATTTATGCTTTTACAGCAAATAGACGCTGTGAGCCAATTTGACAATCCTAATCGTCTTACGCTTTTGCAGAGGCACGAGGCCGATGTTTTTTATTCAAAAGCACATCTTTCGTTCATAGCATCAATAGATGTGCAATTCCGTCAGTTTGTGGTTATTATTTCAATTTCTGCGCAAAGCGAGCGTAATGCACGATATACATTATGCCGCACGACATCCGAAAAACCACAAAGAAAAGAAAACATGGTCAAAACCATGTCTGTAAAAGTGTACAAACATTAATTTAAACTACCTAACTCTTGATACTTTACGCTCAGTAATGAAAAACCGAGTGATGACGTTTTTAAGAGATTTTAGTTGAGCTGTTCCCACATCGAACACGCACATGTCCTCTTAATTTGACCTCAATTGATGATACTTTTCTTTTCGCACCAAATTTTGTGTAGGTAAAGCTTTCAAAATTAGCTTCTCCGGTTCATAGAAAAAAGAATAAATAAAAGAGGGAAAGAAAATTTAAAACATTTTTAGTAACAATATTTGTATTGAACGAAAAAATGAGGAAATTAACTATCACAATTGTTGTTCAGTCAAAGAGTAAACAACGCTTTTCTTTTTCATTAAGACTAAGGAAACCAAAATATCAATACACAGTGGTGGCCTATTGTAAAAATAAGCACAGTTATTTTTCGGCGAATATTGTGACAAATAAACCTTTTCCGACTTTTAATGCCACGTAACTTGGCGGTTAAGTACAATGCGCAGTGAATAATTGTAAATTATTTTATTGATTCCAAAGGATACAGGCTGAAGCAAATGAAGATTACATAAAATTTTTAAAGGCCCTATCCTTTGCTAGTTGGGAGACTATTTTTTCAAGACCAAATAACAGGAAGTGGATAGTTATTAAGCACAGTCTGACTATCAAAAGTAATTTTATGAACATTACAGCACACTGAATAATATAACAAATTATGTGATCACAATAAATATTAACGTCAACTAGAAAAACTAATGGTTTTAGAGGAATGCTTGACTTCAAAATTATTATTGGTCATATTTTCTTGCCTCATGCATGGTGAATCATGACAGCGAATTTGTTTTAAATTGGAACTCAAGTGCAAGATGCGATAAACGAAACATCGCTGACCGCTTATTTGGCTGTGATCAAAAGAGTCATGCCATTTTGTCTGCAGTTTCGTTGTGCCTAAGAAAATTAATAGAAATCTCCTTTAATCCATAATTATTTCATTACAAGTTGGTCGCCATTGATACTACTATCTAATTAATTTTTTCTGTGCTTACTCATTTAAGAAAGCACCAACATTCCAGTAAATAGACAGCCTCTTCCAACTTTTTGTAAATTACCTTATGATCTGTAACTACAGTTTGGATTTTTGAAGAAGAATTTTTACTACCCATTTAAGCCTGTAACAACGAATAAATGTATCATTAGGTTATCTACAACTTATTTGGTTGACCTGCTTTCAATCAGATGTCTTTTTTTTTCTTTCTGTTTCTTTATCCCAATTATCGAAAAGGTGCTGCAATCTTTATGTTTCGAAAATGAAATCTGTTTTGATCTACCGGTGGTTTGTGGTCCGTAATTTGGGGTCAATTTCGTGAAAAATTTCTTAGCTCGTAATATCATTCATTAAACATCGTCAAAAAATATAAAAATAAAGAAATAAGGATTTATATCACGAAGGAAGAGAAAAAAACCAAAAAGGCGTAGGCACCGTACTTCGATTTCCATTTATCATGCCCCTCGCAGAAAAATACACACTCTGAATGGTTATAAGAAAATATCAATTTTTACTAATCCCTTAAATTTAGTACAAAATGTATGAAGGAAATATTGCCCATTCGCAGTCTACTAATTATAAAACAAAAGACGAACAACACGATGTTTTCATTCATACTTCTTTTCGGTTTATGTTTTGGGAATATTTTTTGACTGATGAAAATTGTCTGGGACAATAGCAATTTTTGGTCATCACATTCTCTGGATAGATTATTTGACTTATTATTCTTTGACAGCTGGGCATAATAATTAAAAACACTCCTGTTCGTGGCCTCGGCAAGTTATTTTTGTCTTTAAAAACTGGGCTTTTCTCGATTTTAGATTAGGTTCTGTACGTTTGTAGACCACGAAGTCAATTGTAATACTTTTACGGTAAAGGAAAAATACCAAGTGTAGAAAAAATAAAGAAGTGTATGTTAATTTAAAGGTTTCGAATTGATTTACTTCATTTCATTTTCATTTCATTCTCATTTCATCCAAATCGGAGAGGAAACATAAGCAAATAGACATTTTCAACACCTCGGAACTCTAGCTTTTGGTATGAAGTCCGTGTGTTATCTCAGCATATCACTTATCCGTAATATTAGAAGGACGCACCATACAGAGGATCTACCGCTGTATCTCGGCTAATAATAATACTCCGCATCCGCCAAATAAAATTATTAAACTTACAAGTAATTGTTGAGACTTTTCTCTCTCTCCCTCGGTGTTTGTCTCATGAGCACAAAGGGGAAAATTTGAAAATAGAAATTCCACCTTTTAAAAACTGATCATAAAAAACTATTGTGAATTAAGTGTAGTACTTAGAATTTGCTTTGTCAGTATTCGTTGCAGTATGACTCACAAATTTAAAGCTTTTCAGTTTCATGACAAACTGTGATCATAAAATGCCAACATATTTGTGTCTTCTTCAAATCACATGCGAACGTTTTAACATTAAATATCAGAAAATCCATGACCTTCTAATGATGATATTCAGAATTACCTTTTCGAATATTCCTTCCTAGAAAAATTTGTAATTACACACCTTATGAGAAGTCTATGATAACTTTAATAAATTTTCTCTCTATTTTTTAGTTCAAGAAAAGTACACATTACTCACCAGAAGTTTTCTGAAGTAAATGTTACGAGGAAGGCACTCGAATGTGTTGATACAAACGTGTTCAATTCGGCTCTATGCTGGAAATATATACTGTTTATTGCTAATTTGCATTGAATACTTCATGGGATCATAAGGCAGGTGAGAATATTGAGAACTGATAATTACAAAAAGATCCGGACAACACCAGCCCATTTCATCGCTTTCCTTTTACATGTTAAACATTTTATTTATTTCTTGCGTGGAATACAAGAGAGCATATTTGCTTCATTGCAAAATTAATTAAACGACGCGAGATGAAAAGTGACAGGATTTTCCGTGTAAGCTTTTGCGTTCGGAAGTGTGTAGGATTTCTCTTGAACTAACATTCAATATTAAAAGTAATAATTTGGTAAAGTAAACGTAATTTCTTAAGAGCAAGACACATAATGTCGCAAAGTTGTACTAAAGCATTAAAACTCGAATGAGGACGTTTGTTCCCGCATGGCGTCTCATCTGATGTTCAACCGTTTATTTACATTTCTTAAATGTAGCTACTCTGGCGTATAGTGTACGGTAAACCAAGAGAAAGTACCCGATAGTCGCACGCGACATAGTTGAATAAATGTTGTCATTCGCATCTACCGCACAGAAGTCACCTGTCAAGGTAGATTGTCTGAACCCTCCTCACAAAGACCAAGAAAATCATCAAGACAGACCGTTTGCCGAATGATCTTTCACCTTGAAATGCGTCATAATCACACCCATACAATAATGCTCGTTAGTAACCTTTCAGTTCTTGTGACAACACTTTTATGGGTTAGCAGTTTGTGGCGAGAGGATAATTGGAAGCTGCGACGAAAAGCTATTACCAAAAGGATTGGGTTAAATGAAGCAATGCCAGAGCATTGTTCGGTACTGTAATCACGTCGTTGATAATGTCCACTTGTTTAGACATTTAAGAGTAAATCTTATTTGATGACTTTCGGCGTTGGTAGAAACAAACTTAGATGATAGTTTTACTTTGGGTTAAAAGCAGATGGTATGGTGCAAATGAAAAACGAAGAATTGACTGATGCCTCAACAATAAATCATAATCAAGCTGCTTTGTTCCTTGCTGATACAATGGTGAAATTCTGTCAAATAAGGTAATGTTATTGAATGACTTTTCCCCATTTTCTACTTTCTCCTTTATTCTGTGCGCTAAATCAAATGACTCCAGATTGTGACAGATAGTGATTCATAATCTACATTTGGTAAATGCAATTTGCTAAAAAAGTAATGAGAACCCGCCCCATCCTGGCCAGCCGTTCAATACGAAATCGAATTTTCGTCGAATTAAGTTTTCGGTTCGGTTTCCGTTGGTGGGAATTACCTGATGTCAAGCCGGGAGGCTGATAGTGAAACTTCGAGAAAGACAAAATATACCACTTTCATTTTCAAAAATTAACATTTCAAATTTTGAATTGGAGACATTTATTTCCGGTTGTTTCGATCCGTGGAAAGTTATCAAAATCGAGGGTAATTCTAATTTCATATATGTAGGGATTAGTAGAAACCGAGAGAAACATATGGTGCATGGCTAGCGACATATTCACAATTTGAATTTCCCACGAGATAACCACATAGAATCTGTTTATCTCTTGGACTTATATTTGCCTTCTTTAGTACATGTATATATATATATATATATGTACGTATGTATGTATATATGGGAAAGGTCGTTCGATTGATTTAACAAAAAGGGACCCCCTGCGAAGTCTTTTCCATAATATCTCTTTTTTTGGTTAAAAAAAAAACCTTGGTTTACGAAGAGAAAGAGAAAATCGACACGTAAAGTCCCTACCTCCTTGATTAAACGTATCGATACAGTTTCCATCAGCCGCATACCATATGCCGAAAAAAACCCGAGAAATTCTAAGGGCACTTTGTGATTTATTTTATCGGTAAAATGCAATTTTTGGCCACTAAAACTAGCATTCTTGCTTTTTTTTCGAGTGGGGACAAACCAATGTATTTAAATATTGAGTTCGATAGTTAGTTATCTCCACGAAATTGAAAAAAAATCTAAGATTTTTACACCTCACCTCACGCATCGCTTGAAGATATTCAGCTTGATGGTTTTCGGGTTACTTTTTCCTTGATTGTTAAAAAATGCTGTTAATTTAAGTTTTCAACAGCTAATAAAAAAGAACAAAAGAACTTGAGAAAGTAAAGTACTACGCCTTTCAGAGTTAAATTGACTGAAGAACTGGTGTCTGTCAAATGTATCGCGTGTTCGTAATTACATTGGACACTTTTTCTTTATGATACTTTCGTTAGCTTTAGCAAAGGCTTTTCTTGAAGAGTGGCAAATAGACTTTTATTTAGCTTCGCTCAAAACATTTCTTGCGTCAGGTTATAATTATTAATACACATTTTGACCCTTCAGATGCAACAAGAATTGACTTTAATCCTTCATTCACAGTCGATTAACACTTATGTACAATTCCTCTATTTTGATTTGAAAATAGCCATTTTGATGGATTTTACTCCCATTGAGTTTAACAGTTTACTGATTTCTAAGCATTCTTATTAGTTTATTAATTATTTTGTGATATCTTTCTCTCTTTGCACAATGAAAGAGAGCTAAAACACTATTATCCAAGTAGCCCCATATTTGTAGTTTCTGACGAGGAAAGGCGTATCGACCGCAAATAAAATTTGATATAACTTATATTTCATCTTTATACATGTAACACTTCAATCAACTTGCTGTTTTGTGAATATTAAAAATACAGTTGTCTTCTTTAGAAAGCTTTAATATAATCAACTTGCGTTAGTTTTTAACAAGGAAATTAAATTTTATACGTTACTCCCAAGCGGAGTTAATCATGATTTGATCGAGAATATATATTTTTTTGCTTCAGCTTTTTTCTCCAGTGTTTATAAAATGGTATTAACGGCAGTTTTTTTGGTGTTTGTTAGCAGTAAAAAGAATAAAGTAAAAAAATTGTAGTGTAAAAATGATAAATGATAACTATTTTAGAACATGTTATTAAAAATTGCGAAAGGAGGAAATATCTATGGTCCTAATATTCAGTGTATTATGCCAAAAGAATAAAGATTATGGAGCCCTAGCTTGGATGATTTTTTGTCTGATAACAACAGGTTTTCTGAGATTTTAAATCTCTAATTTTGCTGTATCACTGTATTTCTTTGCAGGCGCCGACGACACCAATATTTCTAAGTGAAAATTGATAAAAAGAATTCATACAGGATGTGGACCCATGCAAAGAAATATTGGATCTAAAAAAAACTTAAAATAATTTTAACCATGCGAAATAAAATTTGCCGTAACGGCATGTCTAATGCACTTTTTTCCTTTTTTGGTCTTAACTACAGTCTTCAGATAATAAAATATTTCTGTTATTGTTAACACTGGTTCTTTAGTCATTTAATTAAATCAATTCTATGCTTGTGAAGAAGTGAGACGGAGATTACACATCGACTACATATAGCTGAAAGAAAAACTAGATTGAACTATGTTATTTAATTACAATAGTAAAAATTTCTGAAAAAAAGACAAAATGGTAAAATGAAATGAGTAAACCAAAGAAAAACTGATGTGGAATATTATTTGGTTTGTGGCTTCGTATACAAGATATGAATAAAAGAAAATACGATATTGAACACCAAAAATGGCGACATGATGACCATTCAAACCGCATCAGAGACATCTGGTAGGAATCGAAAAATTGAGGAAACCTTCGTACAACACGATAAAAGGAAAAATAAAAGAATCAAATTAGGCAAATGTTTCAAAGACGATACGTCAACACCGAAATGAAACTGGCTCAAACTTGTTCCAGCGTCATCTGGGCTGTTTTACTTCGATACCACTGCCCCTAGAAAAAAATTCTTTTACCCGTCTTAGATTCAAACGAAGTGCCCAGATTCATGATCAGCGCAATTGCTTTCTTTATCTGAGATGTCCAACCGAGACCAAACGTATGTATATTGAAACAGGCGGCCTGAGTATTAGAAGGAACTGTTTTCTCAGAGATGAAAAATAATTTTTATGAAATATTTCAAAATGAAGAAAGTGATTAGAAGTTGCGTGTTAATGTTATCGGAGACGAAATCGAATTCCTTGCTAAGAAATAAAACTTTCCTAGCAAAGAAAATTGGCTTTGCCATCATATTACATAATTAGTTTTCGAAAATTTGACCAATGTTTCCTTCTTATCTATTTAAGCAATACTTTATATATTTCTCTCGACGTCACAAGTCACTTGAGCCATGAAGGTTAAACCTGGGACGGAAAAATATATTTTACCTCTTTTCGTGAATATCTGATGAGCTTCTTCATTATCAAAATATGAATTGAATATTTCTGATTCAGTATCTAATTTGTGATCGAGCGAAATTAAAATGACCGTCCGAGAGACGTTTCGCACAGATTCTGCCTGGTTTCAATATGCCCCTTGCTATCCGAAGTATTCCACATACATAGAGGTAGTTGACTTTGGGTAACACAGCACGAGCGTGACAGAAAAGCACTACACAGCAGATGCTGGCCGCGTATTTGAATGCAAAATCAACAGTGAATGCTAATCAACAATAGATGCTAACTGGTGAACTTGGAAGGCATTTTGGGGTCCAGTTGATCGGTAGTCCCTGGAAGTTCTAAATGTAAAAGTTCCTGGGAGTAGTAGTTCAGAATCGAACAATAAAAGCTAACTGAAAGGGAATTGGCAAATGTGCAAGCATGGAGCTAGATTCAAAGCAGAATTTCTGAGTTATCGTATCATGATAGTAATTGAATCAGCCCCTAAAAACTTGTTGGCCAGCTTTCTTGGAAGTGAAACTAATACTACGGGAGGCTTAAATTCGTTCCCTAATCATTAGATTGCATTTCTGAGGTGCAAGACAAGTGCGGAGTAGTAGTTTTGCCCTCTTTCTTTCGGGTTGAAGCTCTTCAGAGAGTCAAATCGTCATTTGCTTAAAAAAAAAAAAAAACAGTAAACCAATGTCTTTATATTCAAGCTTTTTGTCACTGATAAAATTCTTCCTTAAGAGAAAACGAAACAGTTATCAGTGCAACCTTTTAAAACGTTGTCACAATGGTGTTTTCTGTAGACCGATGTTTGCTCATAAATTGATGATTTATATGAAATTAAGGATTACGAACATGTTTACCCGTGGTTCTAAAACAATTACTTCATGCCGAGTGAAGGTGTGGTCCCCGGTGAGGCTCAGTTTAAAGAGGAGGCAGGGTTACCAAGCTGGTTTTCAACGGTCGTGTGTCAAGGTGAATGTGTACGCGGGCCGTTCGAAACTACTAGACTGGAAGTTTTTGAAGCAAACTGCAGCGTAGCGTTGGTTTCACGGGGAAGATTGAGTTTGGAGTAAATTGAAATGAAACTACAGTATATGTTCTTGGATTTTGCGTTGGATTTGTGGCCACTCAGTCATTTTGAGCTTGGACTTTTCGCTTCTCGGATCGGGCGCTTGGAAATGAGACGTGCAGCTCTGGGCTTTTCTAATGTACGTAGTAAACTCGCCACAATGGGCTCTTTTCAACATAGTAAGCGGTCAGATAGCAAGCGATGCAATGTGGAAGTAAGGTGAGGTATTATTATTAAGAATTTGCCTGTATTTTTTATTCCGTAGACAGTCATAAATTCCCCTAAGGTGATTCCTCAGTTTTGCACCGCGCATCCTGTATTGCGCATAAAAATCACGTATCAGGGGAATGAGCGCGCGCATTCCGAGAACACGGTATTGTTTTTCAATCCATGGACCAGGTAAAGAGGATTACGATGGTCTTCAGCTCTTGAACGAGCATGGTGACCTACATCTTTTTTTACGCAATTTTAATGTGCGATAAATTTTTTTTTTTCTGAGGAATCACCTTAACGGAGAGAAGTATACTGTAGCTCTTTTTCGCATAGAAACATACACAAGGAGTATAACAATTTCATGGAGGGCTTAGTGAGAACAAAAGCACCTTAAATGTACGTACAAGCTGGAATAGACTGAAGAATTTTTTTTAGCCTATGGAAAGATAATCGTATGTACGTATTAATTGTTCCTATTTCTGTACGGGATATCTGGTATTTATATTTGCAATGCTGCGGTATTATTGATACGCGGGTGTCTTGGTGTTGTGGAACGATGAAAAAATGAAAGCAACCGGTGGGTGTTCATTCACTAGTTGGAAAAGAACTTATTCCATTTCTTAACAATTCTCAAATAGAAGATTAAATAATTTCTAAAAGATTGAAAGGTGAGATGAAAAAAAAAAAGGTGGTACCATATAATTATTTTTGACTATTAACAAAGAAATTAAGTACAATTTGTGGGCTTTAAAATTTTACAAGTGCTTATTAACACAAAATTGCAAGAGAAATTATGTTATTACTTGTTAATAAAGTACATAAAAAACACCCCCAGAAAGTCAAGACAGAAGCAATTTTGAAAGACTGTGCGCGCTATCTTTAATTTGCACTCCTGTTACAACTTTGCCCCGGCCCGTGTTAGGACTTTGCACCCGTCTTACAACTTTGCTCTCGTGTTACATGACAATGCAGTCGTTTTCAGTAAGTCAAAAACGCGTATTTTTTTCTCATGTACATTATTTAAATATTTATGTATAACTTTTGATATGAAGAGTGATTTAAAGTCTAAATGATAACGCTTTTTTAAAAAAGTTGACCGGGGTGTTTTCTCAATCAATGAAGACAATAATCTCTGAGGTTCAATAGCCATAAGTATTCTAATAATTGAAAAAATTCAACGCTGCATATCTCACATTGAAGTTAATTTTTAATGTACGTTAAAGTCTTTATCAGCTTCAAGCATAATTCAAAATGACTTTTGTGGTTGTCAATTACGCTTCTGAGATGGAAATAATTCGATCCCTTGAATTGGGGGGCTTCATTCTCGTCTTATATTTCTTCCACCGTAATCTTAATGCTGTTACCATCCTTCAAGACCACGAAGTTTACAGCCACAGGATTGCTCACAATGCTATTGAGACAATAGCGGGCCGACTTGATGAACAGAAGGACGATACGTGGCTAGCAAGAGCTCCGCATTGTTTTCTAGATGAGCACTGGGCGATTCAAAAAGCCAGGACCTTATGAACACTTTCCTTTAATGTAAAATCAAGTACAAAACAATCACATGAGGAGGACATTAGGAGGCTTTGCAAGCCGCAGCATTGAAGAAAAAAACCACCAAGAAACGCCGGAAAAGAAAGTGTTTTACACCCACTTATGGTTAACATGCAAACACAGCTGAACTCATCGCAAAGCCACATTCCTCGAGCGCATGTGCTGCTAGTAATGATGGTTAAGGTTCAATGGTTTCTCCTACACATCATGTGCTCGTTGACAATGTAATGAATTCCCTTCTCACATAAAGTTCACGACCCTCGTTTCTCATCCTCTTTGGCACATCATGGAGTTTTTCCCACTAAGATAAGACAAATTTAGCGGTTCTAAAAGGACGAAAACGGTCTGCGATCACTGCATGAGGCCAGGGTCCACAGCAACACAATAACTGCAATAAGTTTTGTTTTGTTTCAGTGCGGAGCTTCGACACAAGAACACAAAAATCTAAACAGCGCACATCGCTGGATTTGAGATCATAGCAGCACAGCAATGTGGGAATTTATTCACCGAAATACTGGAACACTTTAACTTCCAGTGCTTCCCTCTAATATTTATTTTCCATATCGATGCTGAGGCAGTTTTTAGAACATTTGGGCAACAGGTGACTCGCTTCTTGCACTAAGCGAAGGAACTCTAATTGCCCTACGGCTTCCTCGGTTTGACCATTCAGTCTACTTTAATACTTAACAAAAGATTCTCCCACTGAGCCGACGTTTCCTAAAATGTTGTGATTTATTACATACGGTTCACTTTGAAGTGAGACCAGCCATGAGAAAGTAATTTTAATTCAGCTGTCGCCGCCAGAGTCGCTTCCCACCCATGCCTTTTTTCATTTTATCAATTAGTCTGAAAAATAAGCTCCCCCAAAGCCTACTTCTCGTGGGAGCAGAAATGTTTTCATGCGATGAAAGTAAGTTTATGAGGCCCACTCAACGTGTATTATTTTTTATCTTATTGGAGTCTATAAATGGTAAATTCCATGCCACTTAATTTTGTTTCTATTTCTCGGAATGAATGTTTATGCAAGTGAACACTTCATTCAATCTCGTTTCGAGTTATTTCACCTTTTCATTGAGGTAACGGCAGTACAGCCAATAAAAACGGGCTTGAGGGCTACGTGCCACAGAAAGGGGATCCATTTAACTAATTTAGCATGGTTTCTTTTACGTTCCATTATAGTTTATCGCACGATAGGCAAAGTTATATGAATGAGTTAAAAAAAGATTATGACGATGAACAAAATCGCTGTCATCATGCTTATGCACGCCTCCAGTTTCCTTTTCTCCAATGGATTTGACTGATTGAACTCGTGATGTGGGGTTGAAAAACAGCAGGAAATATCACAGAGGCGCCACATTCGTAGCGTATGACTTGCATTTTCGTTTTGGTTTAAAAACTTATGACGACTCTATGCAAATAAGAAACTGCTCAGATAAAAATTTCTTCTCAGATTTTCGATTTTCGAATTAAATCTTAACCCTGATAAGTCACCTGTATATGTCATGCACTTTCTCATTATTACGAACAGTCCCGTGTATTTCAATCGATTTCGTTATCTAACTTTTAGTCACGCGTTTTGTTTGTACAGTACACACCTTGATTTTATAACTCGATTTTGTTTTACCGGTGTTGTATCAAATTAATTGTATATAGTTTCCGACGCTTCGCGACTAGCAGATAATAAAAAGGTTTCAAGTAATCGACGATACGAGTGTGGTTCTTTAACGACTTTATGACACTCATTCCGACTTGTGACCCATGTATACCTCAGATGCCTTTGATATTTTTTACATTTAAAATGCTTGGAAAAAAAATTAAGAAGAAACGAAACTTCTAAGAGATTACTACTAGTTTTTGTTAAAAGAACAAAATATTAATGACTGGTGTTTTCATTTTGCGCAAACCATTACATCATGTTTCCATTTGCGGTAGCACCTACAATTTCCTGTTATGGTTTCAAACTGCACGCATGCACACGCGTGGCTAAAATTTGGCAAGCCCAACAGTATAATAGAAGAGATCATTCCTTAGCTAATAATTCAGGACAGAGCAGTGTACACTAACAGTAGTCATTTCGCAAGCTCAAACGGTAAGTGAAGTGCACAGTATTTCTCTGAGATAAATGTGAACTCGCCTCATAAGGTTAGCGCCTGTTTCATTTTTAAATTTTCTTGAAACTCGTTGCAAACTGTGGCTGTTGGCTAATCATGACTAACTTAGGAGCACTTCGAAAAACTTCTCAAGCTGGTAGGGGACCGCCGCTTATAAGGCTCAATTAGGCGTCTCGCTGTCGAATTCTGGGATTTATTTCGATTTAACAATAATAGTGTAGCCCTAATTCGTTTCGTTGTCAATTTCAATTTTACGTTGAGCGTAATCATAACCACCAGGCCAGTCTGCCGTCCATTACGACGGATCGCGGACCAGGCATATTGGAAACTCAAACAGCCTATGAGGCGAAACGTGTGATCGCACACGGTTTCACTGTTGTGTAATGTCAGTGTTATGTCATCGAACTGAGAAAAGATATATTTCGAAAAAATACAACTAGCAAAAAGTACAGCAATTATCGCTAAGTGCCCTAAGAAATAAAGAACAAAGGGGAAAGAAAAGTATAGGAAAACATGACCTTATTCAACAACTTGTAATGAAATAAATTTAATTTGACCTGCGGGTGAAAATGAAGCCAACAAATGATCCTCGAGATTCGCACCCGTGTCTCCCAGATACTAGTTGGGCGCCGTACCAACTTAGTTACGCAGCTACAAGTTAGGAGGCCTGGTACATTTTAGAGGGTTGTTCTTTCCCGTCCAGGATTTTGATAACAACTAGTAAATAAATAGTTTTTATTTGACTTGCGGATAAAAAATCAAGCCAATAAATGTTCCTCACTGGTAGTCTGCAATTTCAGCAATTGCTGAAAGGAAGCCTCTTGATATTTGGGCTTCGACGGGATTTGTTTCACTCCCAACGTGTGGCTCCGTAGCTCAGTTGGTAATGGCGCCCATTTAGTGTCTGGGAGGCACGGGCTCGAATCCCCTCGAAATTTGAATTTTGCAAACGGTTATATTCAGGGACCATACCTGCTTTGTGTTTTAGAACTAATTTGTTTTTTTCTTTTTTTCTTTATATCTTATTCATTCCAGATGAGTATCGTAGGGATACTGATACTTTTGATTCCTGTGATCACCTGGCAGGCTCGATTGACCGATGCAAGAAGTGATTGCGCACAATCCTGCTTTGGAATTTGGACTTTCTGTCTTACCGGCTGCAAGGATTTTAATGGTTGCGCTAAACATTGTAACTCAGGATTAGAGAGGTGTCGAAATGGCTGCCTTGGTTCACGTGTTGTGAAGAACATACCTTCGTTCCATAAGGTTCCTGTCAAGAGGCACAAACACCATAAGAAAACGCGGAGACTACAGAACCGTTTTAAAGGGAAAATTTGAAAATTTACAATTCGGTGAAAAATTTTATTTGTGCTATCTGAGGGTCAAACTGAAGAATTTTCATGTCTAACAAAATTGTAAGAACTAATTATTGAACGTATGAACACATCAGTTTGGGATGCTCATTTGCAGGAAGATTTTTTGAATGCCGGATTATTGTAATACTTGGTTAAATTAAAATAAATAACGTCCGTGCAAACATGACCGAGGGCCAATAATCGCTAGTACGGTTCGACAAGGTTGGCAGGGAGATTAATATGTCACTCCACTCCTTCGGACTACATTCGCACATTTTTTATTTCCGGCTTTCGAGAACAAACATACAAAGCTTACGACAGTTTTCATGGTAACGGTCCGTATGACAAAATCCTGATCAATTAAGAACCAATCAGAATGCTGCGGATTTAGCTCGAAACTACTTTGCTATTACATAAATATATGTTATTCACTAACCGGCAGGCCCGTATATAATGGTAATGGACCGAGCGGAATTCAGTTCGGTCTGTAATCATAAGAGTGATTAGTAAAATCGGACGACTGCGAAGTGGGAGTCCGATTTGTTAATCACGAGTGCTAAATGGGATTTAAAATACTTGCAAGCAAACTTTGAAACATTTTTAAATAATCATCTGTCATGATCTGACACCTGTCAGTTAGAGAGCGCACAAGTAATGAAAATCACATGAATACTTTCGAAAATAAACAACGGTTTGGCAAACAAACTCAAGTTCAACGGCTTTCTTCAAAAACAGTCATGATATTACAGAAAATATTTTCATTTGCACTGACGGGGATTTAATGCGGCTTTTTATTATTGAATTCCCTCAGTTTCTGTTGTTTAATTTACCGTACAAATGTCCGAAAAATTGAGCAGACTTGCAAAGACTTAAAGTCCCTTCTTTTTTTGTTTTGGAGTATCTAAGTAGTTCGACATTCGCACTGGATACAAAGTTGATGTTCTCTCCTTTTGTATTTGCTGGCTTATAGCCACTAGCATATCATGTTTTCAGTTCTTGCAGTAACAATACGGAAAACTGCAGAAGATGCTAAACATATCACAATCATTTCAGGATTGCGCGCAATTGAAAACAATAGTTTTACTTGCTGAAATATCTTAATAGGTGTGATCGGCGCATCAGGAAACTTGGAGGGGAATTGTTTTCTTTGAAAAGAGAGCACTTTACCGTTTAAATCAACAAATTATGCAGATCCGAAGATATAATCTTATCAGTTCTTGCCGTGACACTACAAAAGAATAGAAACATCCATATAAGTTCTAGGTGAGACATTTTTTTCGTTTTGGATTCTTCGCGTGTTTGAAGTTCAGTATTTAAGTCTTTTCAACGCGTAACTAGTGAACGTTTCTACTTATTGTTTCATTAGCGCCTTTTTTGTCATTTTATTACCACCTTATTACCGCCTTATTGCTACTTCACATAATTTATCGTTGAACATATAGCAGTAATATTCCTGTTTTCGTTTTTGAAAGTTTTTTGAAGAATTTCTTTCTTTTAAACAAGATCATTTTACTGGTTGAATCAGCGACTTATGCCGAAAAGAGCCACTAAATTTGCGAAGCGAGTAAACTGCAAAGTACGATATCTTGAGTTATTCACCAGAAGGATGGAAAGGAAAAAATGTGGATCGATGGAATGGCGGAATATCTTAATTACGAGGCAGAGAGAATATCCTAATAGGTGGAATACCTTCTTGTATGAAACAAAAGTATCGAAAAAATGGAATTTCAACAAATGTCAGGCTCAGCAATTTGACATATCGGAGAAAAAATTTTTCTCGTAAAAACAGTAGCAAATTCCTGAAATATGGACCGTAACGAATTTCCGTACTTTAAGGCTAGCATACTTGAAGATATAATTGAAGAAGAACTTGTCGAGGTGAAAGTAAAGGCGGGGGAAAAATCATCAGGAAAAGAAAGCCAGTCTAAACAGAAGCACGACAACATGAAACTACCGTGGAACCCCGCTAACTAAAAACCCGATATATTAAAGCATGTGAGAATTTGCTTTTCTTCTTATTTATTGTCCTAGAACAGTAAGATATAACCTTTATGTTGTGTCTTCGCTATAGATACAGAATATAGGAACCCTTAAATTTTAAATTTAAAACTCGCAGGAAACGAACAGAACAAAAACTCGCAGGAAACGAACATATTGAACGGTGATTACCTGCATAAAACACATCAGTACGTGACCAAAGCAAATTGTGATTGATGGGTTTTGGCGCCACTTCATGTCAGTTTCGGTGGGCCCTGCGAATTCTTCACATGCATACCGTGTGACAAACTAGAAGAACTCTGAGCGAAAACTAGCAGCTTGGTTTGTACTCTGAAATTGAGGGCAGTGGTTAGTTAAGCTTTATCAGAGCAAGTATATAGCTCAAAATGAAGAACATGTAATGCTTCCTTAAAAATAGTGATATTATATGCTTTGCGTTTCCTTTTTGAAAAAAATACAAGAACTGCGCAATAACGAGAAAAGCAGCTTTCTGCCACGACTGATCCTAGCAAATGAATTGCGTATCTTAATGATACCAGCGGGACAATTTCTGAGTGTATACACAGTAGCGTAATCTAACTGTTGACCCAATCACACTAACAACACTTTTTCCAGGTCAGACCCAAGGCAAGGACCAGCTAGCGGAAGAGTTGGCCTGTGCTTGCGCAGTTTATTTAGACCGCTGTGCAGAGGGTAAATAGTTGGAATCGAGAAGAATATGACCACCAACTGAAGCATTGCTTTTACACATGGTGTGAAAATCGGCCAAGGGCAGATGTTTCACTTAGTATTGTCATATATTGGCATTTAGTTTTACGTTCAAGAGATTTATGACTCGCAATACAAGCTCATTTCTCAATAGATTTCTCACATCATTCGAAGAAACGATTCTAACTCCAGCCACTTGATTAAGGTACAACAGAATTTTTAATAATCCAAATTTTGTGCAAACACTTTTTCTGCCTGTGCTTTCTAAGACACCAGTGGCTGTTCCTTCAATAAAAAACAATAGTTCTGCTTTCTGCTCTAAAATAATCCAAAATAAACTAGCTGTTACGAATTTGAGTATTTTCATATTGTTTACTGTTACAAATTCCATTGAGTGCCACCATTTCTTTGGACTGCCCTCCCACAATAAGAACCATTTGAGATTCCGCTGACTGATAAAAGGTAGTATTCCAGATTGTCAACTTGCCTGGACAAATCTCAATGTTTGTGTGCGAGCTGTCCACTCCCCAAAAGTTAACTATAAAATAACAGTTTTCGATTTCAATCGTGTAAACGTTAAGTAGATTAAGAGTACAATTATTACAAAATTTGCTACGAAATTCAGTGTTTTTGATGATCGTCGATCCGTAATTTAGCAGTCGATTTGCCGGGCTGCGACGGAAAGATGGCGAAGTTAATATTTTCGCTCATAAGCGTGTTGTTCATGAGAAAATTCACATTGCTCCTAATCGATAACCCCTTGGGTGTGAGTCCCACCTGTATACCAACGTTGAACGCCAGATATTTCTTGTATTTTACAAGAGCAGAACACGGAGTAGCTATAATCGGAATAAATTAAAATGTCAGATGGTACATGTCTAGCGCGAGGATTTTTTATTTTACCACTGTAGTCTAAAAATTTCACGTCTCATAAAGTTACACGTGGCTGAAATGAATGAAAAACGGTCAGTTAAGCTACCTGGTAAACTCCCTGGCCCAATTTTTAGCAATTGCCGATTCAGAATTTCCACATCTAAACTCAGACGGATTACCTCAGCATGAGTGGCTCTGCAAGACCTCTTGCGCTCGGTTGTTGGGCTCTGAAAGTGTTATTGACTATGGATAGGTTACCTATGTGTAAAAAGGAGAGAGCTAATGCGTCACCTCCACAAACAAAGCGATCCCTTCCAAGTAATTATCAGTAGTTTATTACCACTAAGCTCGAGTTAAAGATGTTGAGCCGTTTGGAGAAACTTCCCACAGCAGCAGCATCACCTGAGAACCTGCCTTCGTTTCGCACAAACTGACAGTTAGTTAAGTCCACTGAAAGTGACCGTATGTTGAGGTTTCATTCTGGAATCAGGTATTCCGTTCTCAGAACACATTCATTTTTCGTTTTTTAAGTCAGCTGAGTTTCCATAATGGATTTTGACTGCCTTGCCTGTGCTTATTCGAAACTCCGACGAGTTAAAATGAATGCTGAAGTTTAAAAAGCTATAAGTATCAAAGATATTTTTTTCCAGCCACATTGTTTTCAAAACCTGCTGCCTCTATCAGGAAAACTTGGTCATTTTCGCGTGCGTCAGCAAAAAGTTCAAAGCATGCTTCACTAGTACAAATATTCATCGAAACCATTGTCAGTAAAACCAATTGTTATTCCTCTCTGAATTGAACGCAAGTTTTTGTTGGGCAAGTAAAATATTGCATTTTCCTCACTCGTCAATTGATTGTTCGAAAACGTAGTTTTCAATGTTCAAGTTGACCATAGGATCACCAGAAATAGTAATACTACTAGGACTGTTGTTTTGAAGGTGCATCCGTCGAGTTAAAAACTTTTCCTCACAGAATCAGTGACTTATTTTAACATAGGCGTGGCAACAGAACGTCGATAAAGCTACAGGCGACCAGCTTTATGAGAAGCCAGGTGTTGACGTAGGTTATTTGATCCAAAGAGACTTCACCAAAGGCTTTCGTTCTTGAAATGCACAAAAATCAAAGACCCTCCGAGGTGCAGGAAACAAATGCTCGAGTATTGTAACTGCATATTGCCATGCCGGCTAGATCCACTTCTCTCCCATTCTCACACGGATGAGGGACACGTGACGTCCCTGTGCCATGTATACTAATTACAACACAGTCACACGCATGCGCAGAGACTTGTTCAATGGTTTTATAAGGCAAGACGCATTGAGCCCGTCGTGATGTTTAAATAACATTTGATATTCCTTTGTATCGTCATGAACATAAGCCGCGGGCTTGAAAGAATTAGCTATAAATCCCTGCCCTATCTGCATTTAATAGATTGTTATCATTTAGTTGTTACAGCCTTTGTATGTTGTTTTGTTAAAACTAGGTGCATTTTTTTTAATGCCTGAATTTTAGCTTCTGTATCATTATCGTCACTATCTTTATCATCATCATTACTGTCATCATTATTATCATCGCTTCCATTATTATTGCTTTTGCTGACATCGCGTCACTTCCCAACGGCAAAAGGGTGCACAAACTTCACAGATATGGACGTGATCTTCCCATCAGAGTCCATGAAAATGATAACGACTCTATGGTTTTCGCTTCGAGACAAGACAAGGAAACCCCATATGTAGACATGAATTTTCTCCTAAACCACTTATGTGCGTTTTTACTGTAGTCCTTCAAACTGCCAACTGAAAGAGAGTAAGTTCATTCGTAAAGAAAATGTCAGTGACGAGTATTTTTATACCATATTTTAGTTCGATCGGTTTCATTAAGTTAAAAGAGAGCAAGTAAATGGGGACCAAATATTGTTTTAGCGAGAAGGGATAGGGTAATTTACCTCCCTGCAGTTTTTAAGACGGTTTTTTTTTCCCTGCAAATCTTGATTTCGTCAATGGCCATTATCGGCCATTAATGGCGACTTTTCTAAAAAAATGATATTTACACCGAATTTATCGCATAGTGACTTATCACAGGAATATGATTATTATAAGATAGATACAGAATAGAACCATAAAGAAATGAATAAAAGCCATCCGAAATAAAAAGGAAATTTGAAAACCAAACCCTTCTTCTACGTTTTCTATTGAAATTTTTTGATACGTGTTTGACTTCTTATTCTAGGAGCTGTGAATTTTGATATTCACCTTCCTCTCTTCTTCTCTCCATCAAACATCTTGACTTATGACCGTTGCTTAAGAAAATTCAGTCCACTAAGTAGATTGAGAAGGTTTCCTAGCTATACCCCTCCCCTTCCCCCACAAAACATATATTCACGATAAAATTTGGGGCTTTTCACAAGCGAACAAACAAAAAAAATCTCCTCATTCTCACGCAAAATATCCACTTCGATCGTCTTTCTTGCTAAATCAAATGAAAGAAAATTCGTGAATTGTTAATTTCCCACTCTGTGACCTGTAATTTACACTCTGTTGCTTCGCTTAAACAAGTGTGAAGATAATTTTGTTTCATCTCTGAACCTAAAAACCTCTCACACCTTGCTGAAAACGTCAGCAGACTTATTGACAGCCAGGAACGATGAAATAGGCAAAATAATTCCAGATAATTTACGAATTACGTCCTTTTCAGGTGTTATTCCATCACGTTCGCGTTAAAATAAACTTTTCCAGCGAGGGGTTCCTTTTATCAAAGATAAATATGATTAAAATCACTTTTTAGGAGAAAATAAAAAAAATTATGCACGCCTCACACAAATTGAAAGGTATTGGAAACCCTCCTTTGGCATATTGATTATGATTTTCAGTGCTTGTCTTGATCTCACGACTGTAGTGACAGGTTCACTAAAATGAATTAAATTTTCTTTTCACTAGTGAATGAAGGATTCAATATCTGCAACGTATTATAAAAGATTTCTTTTACGCACATCCATAGATTTTATTTACTTTACTTTACTGAACCAAACAGTCATTTCCTTGAATATTGGACGTATGTCGGCAACAGAAAAAGAAAAACAATGGCTTCTAATTACAACTAGCATGGCTTGGCACTCCTGTCGCCACCTTTACTCATTTCATTAAAAAGCCATTTTATCCTTTAAGTGCATGATCCTAATATTAAAAAGCACTCAGCAAACAATTCGACCGGATCAAAACTAAGTTTGTCGGTTCATCTTGTTTTGACATTTTCTTTGCCTGCAAGACAGTTGGCTTTATTCTCGACAGGTAAGTTGACATATGGGAAGAGCATTGATAAAAGAAACCATCCAATTGTTTTTAGAATTACTTAAGTTGTAAAATATTGCATTTGCATAATGTAGCTCATCATGAACGTTTTGTATTCGAAGGTAATTGTCGCTTGTGTTTACCGATTTAAGATTTACACCCTTAACGCAAACTAAACCGCCTTTTCGAACGAAGAAGCGGAAAACTGGATGACACAGCGAGATTAAGCAAGTTCAGGTAATCTTTTTCTTAATCATGTTTATAGTTAGTCTCAATGGACTGAACCTGGCTTACTGTATAAACCAAATTATATTACCAGCGTTTCCACTCCTTATCGTGTCAATATACTGAACTTTAATATTTGTAACCGAGATACAGGTTTTGATGCAGTTACGCAAGGGTCAAAAAATAGAAACGATTTAACGATTCGATCTTAAACCTCGCCTACTGCGACACTTTTCTTTTATTCGGATATATGCTGATTTAATACTATCTTATGTATACATAAATAACAACAGCAATGCGCTAGAATGAACGGCCGACTTATAAGGTAAAAATTCAGCCTTTCATAAGGTTAGTCTTCCTTAACTAATGAACTGAGAGAAACGTATTAGTTAACTGTGGCCATGTTCTTGTTATAACCAAACCGATAAGCTAAGCTAAATGTTTACATTTTTTCTCCTACATTCGGTTGATACCTGTATCAGCTATTTAAGAGAGTAAACTTAAAAAGCTGAAACATCTCACTAAGCAAAAAACTGAAACTCTTCCGAGGGACAATCAAACTCTATTTTATTTTTTTTTTTTAATGTTTTGACAAAAACAATATCATGCTTTTCTAACGAAGGAAGTCACCTCTCTCCAAATTAAGAAATAAAAGTTTCCTGATGATGGTAATAAAAATATTCCAGGAAGTAAAAGATTTACTGGATGTTTATCCTGCTTACTGAAGGCTGCTTTGCCTTTTCAGTAAGAGGAAAGGAGAGAGAGAAAGAGGGAGGAAGGAAATTGGTTAGAATTGCTAAGAAAGGCGAGGAAAATAGGTATGCATAGAAACACCCAGGGAACAATCCACCTTCCCTGTTTCCAGCTCTCTTCTCTACTTTACCGCCTCCTCACTCCCCTTCCCCCTTGCTATTCTTTTCTTTTTTATGCCCGATGACAAGGATCGTAGTATTTGATTTGTAAAATGTTTATATGACGGAGAATTAATAAGAGTTATAAAAATAAAAATAAAATGTAGCAGAGGCAATTTTGCGGATAAATTAATTAGTTGTTTGCGCTGTAAACCTGATTATTACATCTCTGATCTTTATTCTCTCGAAGTTTTCTTTGGCATTGAAAACTTTAATTGTTTTTCTTTTGCTAAACAAACTATGTTCCGTTTTCAATAAGTTAGGTATTGTTGTTTCACTGGTTTAATTTGTGATCGTAAGGTAACCGACACATACATAAACTTTTCGTAGAATAGGATAATATGAATGAATTCAATTTAATTGATTTTTCTTTTTTTTCAAATTAAAGCAGCAAAAATTAAAGGAAAAACGAAACAATTAAACGCAAAAAGTATTGGAAAAAATAGAGATGGTAATAAGATGGTAAATCATTTGATTAAATTTCTTCACCTTCAAGTGCGGCTTATCTGAAGAAAGTTAATTATTTTTTCTCAGGAAAAGAGCTCGATAGACCAAACCATATAACCACCCATCGAGTAAAGAAGCCTTGTTTTCATCATCTTGAAAAAAATAAAGACAAGAAATTATTGTGAAATTATTGCACAAAGAAACAAATTATGTAGGTACATAATTCCTCAAACGTCCTTTATTGAGAAACAACGAACTGGAATCAATAATATTAATTTCATTTATGCCAGTTTTTCGTTCCAGAGCATCCAGTTGCCAAGGGGCTAAGAATATTAGCTACTTTATCTTGTTAAATACGTTGAATTCTTTTTTTTTTTTTTTTAACGCTTCATTTATGCAAATTATTCCGTGAAGTGCGAGGCTATAATTACCTTAGTTGTGTTTCGGTTACTATAGGCTCAGTAGGTGCACTTCTTTATTAAAACCGAGACCATATTTTCAGTTGACACGTGCAAACATGTGAGTAAGGATCGATTTTTTTTTTCATTTTAAGTTAAAGCTGATTGAGTAAGATACATCATTCCATAGAACCTTTTGAGGGAACGTACCATAAGGTGAGTCTGCGTCATAGTTTGTCAAAACCGCCAGAAAATTAGAATCAAAACGAGTGGGGTTTATTAAGGATCACGAAGCCATATCTAACGAGCTTTCAATCCTCTTATTGTTTTTGGACATGTCTGATTGGTTTGCGCGCATCATGAGATAGGCGAGGCCGTCTTCACGTTTCATGTACTTTTCAAAATGGTGACGCGAATTCGAATGGAAAAAACTGCCATCTAAAGGTATGATACCATGCCATTGCTCAGTTTGAACGTTTTTGCAATACGCAACGAATCTTCGTGATCGGAAAATTGGCGATATTAGTAAAAGCTTCCTCTAAGTTGCACGCGGAGGACACGTTGAAACTACAAAATTTAGGCTTGTACACTTTCTTTCTTTTTCGAAAAAAGCCTACATATAGCTTGCTAGCTTGCTGAAAAAAGCTTGGTGTGTAGTCTCCTATTTTTTTCAAAGGCCCGAAACAAAACGCCTGGCACGGGAATGTTTTCTTCAAAATGTTAAGGGGGAAAGATTTCTCAATTTGTCCTAACGAAGGAGTGATGTCGCACTTATCTGGACCCTCAAAACCGAGCTAAGTTGGGGATCAAAGGCTTGCACAAATAAATTTCAGAAACATGTTTAACTGGTGTATTTGATTACAGCCTTGTAAACTGAGTGTTTTTATGTAAATAAGTACAATGATAAGAGCTTGCAAATACATTAGTTAGACAATGTCAAAACTAGCTTGCTTATAACGCTCGATGATACATGGTAATTTGCAGTTCAAATCTTTGTTTAAAGCAATTTTGTTTAATACTTGTTTAAGGATGATTAAGTTCTTATAAAGTGCTCTCCTGTCTAAAAATTTGTGGTAGTTCTGTTTCCTCAGTCGAGGCCAAATTACACTGAAAATATTAAAAGCCACCCTTTATTTAACTTCTATGAACTTCTATGCTTTCTGTCCTGCTCCTTCATCTTGAATGTTTGTTAAAAATCCGGTTGTTTGTCACGATTATGACAAATGTCGAAATCGTTTGCGCATTTGTTTTTGTTATGAAAGCGCAGGTGATAAGCTGAGTACAGCTTTTTCCGTTTAGTATCTGCACAGGAGTCGTAATTTTCGAATTTCCATGTTTTCATCTCCAAATCGTCGCTATACTTTAAATTTGCGCAGCCTATAAATATTCTTTTTGGTGAGTACTTTTTTCTGTCTAGCCGGCTCAGAAGTTTTTCCGGTAAGATGAAAAGTTCTGTCGATGCAGTAATTGATGATGAACAAGACATTTACTGCGAGAGGGCTGGTAAATGGCCAAGTTTGGTCACAGGATGCTTACCTGGATACGGAAAAAGCTCCATTCGTTCGCTCTCGAGGCTCTTCACGTTCCCTATTTAATTTTGGGTGATATATTTTCCGCCATCATCAACTTGTGTGGTGATGGAAACAGAACATCGAGATCCAAAGGCGTAATGTATTTCAGACTTCACCGGAAATCTCTGCCTTTAAACTCATCAGCGAGCAAGATATTCAAGAGTTTGAGTCCACTGGCTAGAAATTGAACAAAGTTTTTTTTAAACTTCTCCTTCTGGCGCTGCCATTATGACGTAAATAAGCGATAATTTCTTTCAAACAGGAACACAACATTCATTTAAATTCTCTTTATTTGCAGGCTGCATACCAGCTTGACAGCAGTCAAAACTTGTCAAGCTTGAAAGTTGCATTTTTAATAACCGTAAGTATGTGTTTTATTTCGTACTCATATTAAATGTTTCGAAGGAAAAGTATCCAAGATAAATAATTAGACAAATAACTAACAATTTTAACCTCTCAAGTATCATTTAATATCGTTTAAAATTTGTTCGACAAAGGGTCGCTTTGGTGACTTGCAGACTGAAATTCAAATGCAGCCGCTTCAACGTATCTATCGATGAAAATATTGAATGTGCTGCATCTGTTTCCCGCAGTGCAGTCGGAAAATGCAGGGAATCAGTTTCTGGTCGGTGAAAACTGACCTCAGGTGGCTCTAGTTGAAGTAATTGTACTGTAAAGCAATCCGTTTGGAACTTTTCAATCTTTTAATAAAGAAACGCTCCCAATTTTTCCGATTTCTCACCAGCCATCCCAGAAAATCAGGGGATGTCTTCGATATCGAATTTTCCTCAGTCGCAAAACTCTGAGGCAATCGGGAAACAGCGAAAACCCTTTAACCCTAGCTTTGAGCCAATCACAATAACAGCCATTACCCGAAAAACCCTTTCAAAAAGAATTGTAGAGCAAGCTCTGTGTTCTATGATAGCTTATTCAAGATAGTATGCTTGCTCTCATTGGTAGATAGGTGTTTGTAGATGAAAGTATCTAATCATGGCTGCGACGTCATTTTTTTCAGTTTTCTGGCAGAATTCCAAACATTTTAAAGCCTTTGCTCTTAGGAGTAGTTCACCTAATTTTGATTTGGACTTTCACCATCTCTTCCCTTTGAGCCCGAGAAATTTAGAAAAAAGTTAAAAAAAAAAGGGCGAAAAAAAGAACCGCAACTGACAATCTGTTGCCTTCCTCGATAGTCCCAGGCCACACGACCTCGACGAAGAAGCTCAAGCGATAACGATACAAAATTACGTAATTAATGTCTTTCGGGGTAGCTTTTGCGTTACATACAACAAATGAATTTTCCTTAAGACATTTTTCATTTAAAAATGAAAACGTTCACCAAAGTATACGCTACAGACTGTAAATTTTTCAAATCAAACTTTTGACAGCCCTTCGGCTGCTGTGTTTTAAAACGTCAAACTTGCATAAATTGCATTTTTGTCTCTGAGTCGTTCTCGTTGTGAAATGTTAGTTCCACATTGGCAACGATAGTCGTTTAGAACTTTATCTTTCAAAATTGCTTGTCAAATCAAACTGCCATATCATGTTGCTGTCTAGCCACAGGAATGAAAATGTCTACAAAGGCCTCAAAGCTCCTCCTTCACAGCAGAGGCTCCAGGCATGTAGAATTTACTATTATTTTCCCAAAATACACAAGCCGTCGGGAAATACCAGTATTCCAAGGGCAAAAGCTACAACTTCAACAATCTGATCCACAGTTTGTACTATTACTCCTTACCAGCAACGATTGACGAGGCGCACCTAGCGATTCAACTTCTCAACGCCGTTTTCGCGCTGAAAAATCAGGCAAGTTCGCATCCTTAGAGAGCGATTAAGGACAATGACATACATTTTCAGATTAAATACACCACTCCGACCGAGATTCTTTCCCTTTAGATTCTAACTAAGCCCTGCGTGTTTAGGTAAGGCTATCTATGTGAAATCTAATGTGGTAGACATTACAGCTTGTTGGAGACAGTAAATTTAGCATCATCAACTGAACACAATTTGTAGGCAATTAATCGCAGGAGCCATTTAGCCACACAACCAATCAAGCTGTACGTAAAAACAAATTCATCAGTATAGAATGGTGTTTTAAAAAGAATTGTCAATCAACTTGCATTATTGTCAAATTTGAATACGACACAGATGGCAAAATTACCGCAGAAATGACGTGATTTATTACTGCGTCGCACAGTTAAATTGGACATGCAACCTTCAAATTTAAAAGTATACTGAAGGGGCAACAAGGCGAAAAATAATGTTCTTAAACATATCATCCGTACTGGGACTAGACCAAAGGAAGCTAAAAGGAGAGGTATGAAGAAAATCAAACGCTATGATTAGAAGAATAAACAGATTATTTAGAAAGGCGAATGGCAAATACAATTATACGGCTTGTAGTAATACATCATTTCCGCGCAAAGTAAATGCCGGATTTTTAGCAGACTTCGAAATTTTTTGCATTTAAGTTTTCATCGCCATATTTGACGATTTTTAACTCTAACTTAGTAAAGACTCAAATGTACTTTCACAACGAAGTGGTACTGAGACAAAATATGCAGCCATGAGTTTCAAATTGCTTCAAAATGAAATATGCCTTGAATTGTAAACAGACCGTTGTTAGAAACACTTACCTGATAGTCCTAAGTTAATGGATTGCAGAGATGGTTTTGCCACTTGAATCATCCTAAGTGATCTTTCAGCTTAATGAAAGGCAAATTACACTCTACCGGGAAGGTTATTTTTCTGAGTGTTTCACAATTTGTGTAGAGGGTCAACATTTTGTCCATGGTTTTCTTCTTCCTCTGTGAGGGGTAAATGAGATGAAACTCAATGATTTGGCAATACTAAATCTTCCGTTTGTCGGTGACACTTTGATGGGCTTTGGACTCAAAAATAAGGCCCTTGATTACGGTAGTATATTAAAATTAACAAGGTGGAAGTCCTTTAAGTTACATGAATTTTTGTATTGGTGTTTTACAGAACCCAGCAGCTTATTGTTAAGCCTACATTTGCTTCCAAGGCAAGGCAAAATGCTTTTTAAATCAGGCAAATGTACTTATTTTGCTTCTTGGAATAGTTTTTGTAACAGGCCATGGATATTGCCCTTGAAGCTAGCCAAATTCGTTGATTGAATTTAAATGAATAAGTGTAACTTCCGTTTTCATATTTTAATCACGAAACGTTAAAAGTCAAATGTTTCAGTTTCTTTTTTCAGCTGTAATCAAAGATTCTAGTGGTAAAATCAGTGAAAAATTACTGCAACTAAACGTGGTAAACCGCAATCCTAACATGTTTTTCTTCTTTTTTTTAATTGATGATCCCTATAAATTATAGCAAAACGCTAGACAAATTATTCTTACTGCCATTTTAAATTGTAAAATGCAAATTTGTTAGCTTCCATTCAGTTTCTGAGAGAACATTTAATATAATTGAGAGATAAAGCTAGCCGTTTAATCCACAGTTTCCGAAATCTGACTGAACACTCTCACAAAACGATTAGCAGTCACAGCAGGGAGGAAATGTTCATCTTGAACCTTCCCTACTGGTGGCTACAATAACTGCAACTCATCCTACAAGGCAAAAAGGGAACCATCCTTCTTATTTAACGTAGCTTCAGCTCGCAGATTTAAGAAAAAGCTATTTTTACCTGCTCAGAGAATGAAAGCGAGGTTTAAAACTACTTCTACAGATTTGAATTGATTTGGGTGGTAAGTAATTAATAATGGTTTCCGCTATTTACAATTGGATCATACCTTTAACAATGCATTATCGCTAAAGCTGTGAACTCAATTTGTAGGCAGAATTTTATGAGAGAAGGAAGGACGCCAAGAAGTGTGTCGCACAGTTCTTGCACCTAAATTTGTATATAAAAATACGGAAATATTTCACATATAGAAGTTCTGTCAAAACACTGAGCTAAAAGCATGCTATAATAGATTTCATGATGATTTTTAATTTTTAAGATTTGCTGTGGGCCGATGTTCCAAGCGCTACCTGCTCTCAAACCCTTTACCCGAAGAGAGAAAAAAATAATTAGGGTTAATTTGTCAGCAGGTATACTTCCTATTTTTCCATCTCCAGATTTTGTTTTATATTTCACTTTGGTTTCTCATTGGCCATTTAGATTGGCTCCGGCAGATAATAAATAAGATTAATTCGAATAAGTAAATGAATAAATACAAATATTTCAACGTATTTTGTCACTTCACAAACGCCCAGGAAAAACACCGACAAAATTTGTAAAGTACGCCCACACGTTTGAAACTCGTTTTGTAGCTTTTGCTTTCTTGTTATCGTTCTCTTCTGTGAAGTCTGGCTAAAGCAGGGGCTGCGATTCTTTTCACGAGTAAGTGTTCTTCTTCGTTGAGCATAAAATCTTATGTTAGCGTTATTGATTTCTGGATTATTAACGACAAGGGAGGATTTAGCTAATTCCTCTCAAGTTATTTTCAACTCGTACACCTGAACTCTTGCGGAGAATAACGTCAAATTTATCTTGCGTTTTCTTGAATCTGTTTGGCGTAGACAACCTGTCACAAATAGACCCCGCATAAAGTGTCCATGCGAGCGAATTTGCAACCGACGAGGTGTTATTTCTGGATCCTTTTAGCATCTCCGAGAAGCATGACATCTTGAAGATATCTCAAGGCAGAAGATATTACGGAGGAAAAATGCATGCTTTAGTTAAAAACTAATTTTTCTTTAAAATGTTTCCCTCTCAAGGTTCAACCAATAAGAAAACTCAGCTCATCATGATGGTAAGCAACTCTTCAATAAATGACAGCTTCACAAATGAGGCGCAAGAAACCCAGCTTAAGTGGCTAAATGCTGTACAGTACACAATGTTCACAACGATCTTTGTGGTCAGCGTTATCGGGAACACTTTGGTCTGTCTCGTCATTGCACGAACTCCGCGCATGCGCACCACACGTAACTTTCTACTGGTAAACCTTGCCGTAGCTGATCTGACAGTCGCAATGCTTTGTATTCCCTTTGAAGTAGTTTTGAAGTTGACGTACCCTCGCTGGCCCCTGGGACCGGTAATGTGTAAGATACTATGGCCTACCATGACGTCAGTGACCACGTGCTCCTCGGCCACCCTTGTTGCTATCAGTTACGACAGGTAATATCAACATATCGACACAGAGAAAGAAAAATCATTTTGAAACAAACTCGATATTTCAACATGAAATTAAGCTATGTTACTTTTATGAGATTAATTCCTCTATTTGAACAAAAAGCAAAGTAACAGCACAACGTGTAATTATATTTTTTCTTTTTGTCTCTAGGGACAAATGACTTTAAGGCTCGATCGAAACGTCATCATGATTATTGATAAGAACGATGTTTTTCGTGTACTTTCAGCCGGTTCTTAGTGGCTTATGGTGTTAATAATTTCAAAAGATGTTAGGTTTGATCGAATGCATCCATAGAGTTTGTTGAGCCAGTTATAGCATAATTCTGGATCTTAGCAATTCCCATTTACAAATAGGTTCCGAGCTGTTGTTCATCCTTGGAAGCCCCGTTTCACTTCAGTACAAACAACCATTATTATTGCTACCACGTGGTCAGTTTCCTACGTACTTGTGATACCCTATCTACTGGTTCTGTCAATCAAGGATAACTACTGCATGGAAGTGTGGCCAAGTGCTGTAGCAAGGCGTACTTACACTTTGGGGCTGTTCGTCATTCAGTTTGTCGTTCCCATCTTCATCATCGCGTTTGCTTACACCAAGGTAGTATTAAAGCTGCGGGATCAAGCTGCACGTTTCGCGGTAGAGAAAAAAGACCAAGACACTGCTACTCCAGAAATTACTCGCGCAGGTCAATCTAGCAGCTTCTTGTCTGTCGAAGTCAGCGATGTGAACTCAATATCTGGATCACCTCTGCCCACCAAGAAATTTACAACCAGGCTTAACAAACTTGTTTTGTCTCCCAAATGTCCCAGAACTGGTCAAAGTAGCGCTATTCAGCGGCTTGAGCGGAACACAAAGATAGTCAAGATGCTGCTTACAGTGGTTTTCCTGTATGTGGTCTGCATGCTCCCCAACCAAGTAGTGTGGCTGTGGTACGAGTTTGGTTCCGGGCAGAACTCTCCATATCTTAGGGTACTACTAACGCTAGGAAGCTCCATGGTGTATTTGAATAGCTCAGTAAATCCGATTCTCTATGCTGGAATGAATGATGAATTTCGACGAGGGTTCATTAACCTCTTGAGATGCCGATGTAGGCGTCCTATAAACAAATGACTTTAACCGAAATGAACTCTTTAATAGACGGTTGGACGAACTTGAGCCGCAGTTTAGCGAGCGAAAGTTACTTGGAAAGGGTTACATGCTAAGTTTTCTTGGCAAGATAAGTTCCTTGTTCAAAAACTGACTTGTTAGGTGACTTGAAAATGTAATGAGCTTGGATGAATTCATAAGATACTAGCTTTGATAACTGTAATGGCTTTTAAGTATTTGTCAACGTTACCCCATAAAGTTGTTCGTGTAAAGATTGGTTAACACGTTTTTTGTGCAGCAGTATCAAGTTTTCATTATGAATGCGGCCCTATGGTCATTCAACATCGAGGACAAAATTACTGACCAAACAGTAATAACTGTTTCTTTAATACAATGAACTTTTATCTTGATTTTCCTTGATTGTTTTCGGATTGACACCTAGATATTTAGCGACATGACAACGACATCACGGAGAACACAGGTATTTTTGTTGACCAGCTTCGTTGTCCTTCTGCTCCTTTGTGACCTTTTTGTTCTGTATTGCTGACATGTAAAACAATCTAACTGGATATCGTCAAAGCCGAAAGTGTATAGTGCTATGATTCTGCTTTTGAACGAATAGCAAATGTTTCATATGTAATGATCATCTGTCCAGTTTCTCAGTATAATTGTGCGTTGCTTTCTTTAGATCGAATAGTCTTAGAATTAACAACCTACACGGTTGGCGTTACTTAGTTGAATTGTCTGCTTATGGGAGCAATAACAATATATTCGTTAACCAATAACATAGCCTATAGCTTTTAAAAATAGTAAGGAAAGAACCATGTTATCCAGAATCAAAAATAAACTCATTTTATGGAAAAGGTTATTGTTCATCTCTGCTTTGCAGATTAATTACGTTACTTTAATCGTTTGTGTCACGATATAAGAGACAGGCTAATCATTCGTGTGTTGATCGATAGACCTGTAAACATCCAAGCTTCGGGAATTTCGATTCCACTATCCCTATTGATGTTGTTGGGATGAAGTCTTACATGAATAGCTTCTTTGACCCTACGTGTGTACCAGTGGGGCCACGATCAATAAACTTAACCTTGCTTTAAATAGGAATATGCCCCATTTCGTTAGCGCCCTCCGATTAACTTCATCCTAACAACATCAATAGGGATAATGGAATAGAAAGTCAACGATCAAAGAACACAACACTTGATCAATGAAGACTTATGAGGGAACACTACCCAATGATGAAGACTAGCAGTATTGCAGTCGAAACGTCGCGATCAACATCCAAAGTGACTCCATCGTGAGACAAACGAATAAAGTTCATCTCCTACCATGTTCTTGTTATTACTATTATTGTTATTGTTATTACTAATTCATATGCCGTACATTACTTACAATACTTACTATGCTGGCACAACTAATGTGCTGACACTATCATTTGTTACAATAAAGTCTGGATATAACACGTGCTGTCATTGGTTGAAAGAGCGTGCTCTTTGAGAGTATAGAGCTGAGGTAAAGCTGTCACGCCATCGGCCAAATTGTGCCATGTCCGACCCTTTCCGGGACTTCTCTCTAACCCTTTTTTCGTTAATTGAAAGTAAAATTTCAGAACAAGCGAGCCAACATGTACCAATAGAAGAACCAAACAATGGTTTTTAAAAAGGCCAGGCGCCGTAATTTACGTTATTATAACGCAAGTAGAGACGGAAATCCTAAAAGAGAAAACGAAATGGACAGTCCAAGATTTTCACGCTCAGTTCGATTGCAAGCTTACGTACGATAATAAGAATCAAACACAGCTAACACTCGCATAGTAAATAAAGTTACGTGTTAAGAAAAACAATAAATTCCGCTGTCGTTCATTCATAAAACAATCACCTTGAACAGTTTGTTTTCTTCTTGTCATGTAAAAAAACGTGCATGTTTTTATGAGCCGAATTTTTACTGAACATTTCACTTTCAGATTCTGTGTTAGAGACTAAAAAAACTTCAGGCGGGATTGACAACTTTAGTCTTGTGCGGCCAATCAGATCATTTGAACCATTTTACCAGGGATCCTGATTGGCTCATTGTAACGTGCTTTATTTGAGTATAGAGCATGCCGACGACACTTTTGTTCGCTTCTAAATAAAGTTTGTTTTGAAAATTAGAAGGTATGCTTGGGAACTTTAACGGATTCTTTATTGCAAAACAAATAGAGGAGCCTTGAATGTGCTCTGTTCTGCTCTAAAGCATTTAGGAAGCGACTAGAGCACTCAAAAAGTGGGGAGATTACGTCTCGTGTTTCTCCCAACACTTCTTTCGTGCTTTAGCCACTTCCTGTGCGCTTTACAACAGAGCAGAGCACAGTCAAGGCTTCTCTATTTGTTAATTAGAACATTTATATCACTGACAATACTAATACTTCTTACAAGGCCAATAATAATTAATAATTATTCACCGAAGTAGAGGCAAAAAGTGTTGGATATTTTACCGAGCCGCGAAACGAGGAAGTAAATATCTACCACTTTCACTGACAATGAGGTGAATAATTTTCTTGGTATATGCCGTATGGAAACCAAAAAAAAAACTAGTTTATTTCTGTAAATATACCAAAAAAATGGTCGGCAATTAAATTTTTGACGCGCGATTTCGTCTCTTTGGCTGTTCGGTGGTGAATAGCGCTTGCTTATCACCTCCGGATCGACCAATCAGCGCGCCTGTATAATACTATTCGCCTGTGTGGTATAGATTAACTATATTCACTGAAACTAGACGCACTAATCTATGAAAAGGTAATTTTTGGAAAAACTGCAAAAACTACCTAAAATGTCAATACCAATCATATCAGTATTAATGAAACTACATACATTACTGATAATAATAATACTTGCTAAAACGCAAAGCGCAAAGTTACTTATTACCAATAACACCAGCAAAGAGGGAATTTGTTTTTAGAAAATAGCAACAAAATTACTTACGACATTAACAAACGAAAAAAATAAATACATAAATGAAATTTTGAAAAGGAAAATTGTTTTTATTAACCCAACAACAAGAGAGAATACTTTACCCGCCTCTCTAACCCAACATTGGATATTTACCCTCAAAACGTTTTCTGCTTAAAAGCTAGCTAATTACAATGTTTTTTCCATACACATGTTTAATAATTTTGATGTAACTAAGGCAGATCAAAGATCATTATATTTGATATTAGCTTCAAGTCTAGAGGAGAAGCGTCTTTGTAATTTGATCCTAACAATTGGAAAACTTTTCAGGATACTTATTTTTTCTGGCAGAGTAGAAAAGTAACTTTTGGTATAAAGTCTTTTAAAGTTTTTTAATCTTGTCTATCTTTTGACGTCACCAATTCTATCCGTCCTTTCCTTATACCGAAAACAAAGGCTTAAGAGGTCCCGGAAGAATCATCATCCGTAAACCGGAAATGAGTGCCTTTAGCGCGTGGGATGAGTTGACAGACACCTAATCTTCCGTTTATTTATTCAGTGTGGCTGTAATTAGTTTATATCGAGCTGAAAAGGAGAATCAAATTGAAAGATATCAATCAAGAATCGATTAAAAATTTGGAACGGAAATCCGCTCTATTTCGGAATGTGTTACAAACTAGAACACCGAAAACCACCATTCTCCAAGTCGGGAATTGAACACTCCGACAACAGGTTAACTGGTCAAGATGACGGACTCGAAGCGCTAAGAGTGCGAGCTACAAACAAAATGAGGTATCTTTTTATATGTATATATTTATATATTTTTTAACTACTGATTATTAAACCTTATGTTTATATTTATCTTTTTTTTTTTTAATTCCGCGGTGTTCCGGCATGTTCCGCGATGTTTCCGGCGTTGTTCCGACTTATTTAGCATATGCTCTCTATTTCAGCGTTTAAGAGACTTAATCTGATTTCTGGTCTGAAAGACCAAGTCAAGAGGTTCGGTCTAGCGTCATGTGACCTGAAACTCTACCGCCTTGAAGTGGGAGAATGGAAATTAACTCTATATCAACTCAAAAGAATCTCGATCTGGAGTTAACCTTGTTTCTTGACTCTGGCGATAAAAATGAACTGAACGATAAGAAGTCTAAGTAGTGAATTCAATCCTGAAATAGGTTAGAAGTGCGTTCATTTTTCTTTTTCCCTCGCAACTGCACACACATGCTGCCAGGCAATGCATTTTGTCTACCAGTGCGTGTAATATTTAACGTTCAGGTCTTGGGTATTTAAATAGTAGATATGGAAATGGTAATCAGTCCATAGAGCGAGATGGGAGATTGTAGTCTCAATTATCAGGGCCTGGAAAATAAAATTTATGTATTAAGTGTATTCGCATTAGAAAAGAACATTGTTATTTAACCTGGGATTGAGGTGGGTGACTACTTCTCTGATACGAAGATTTTTTCCCCTATTTTTGTTAATTGGAAAGGCGTTACACGAAAAACTTATTTTATGGAAAAACAATCAGGTCTCTGCGTTTCAAAATTACGTATTTCTTCGGAATAATGAAACCTTTGCGGCTTTAATTTTCATTGAAGGGATTGAACTTTCTCCAAATGTCATCAGGTAAACGTAAACAGCATCGTAGGAGTTCGAAATTAAATTAGATTAGGAACGACTCCAATTAAAGTAATAACCATAAGCCAAGATTACTACAAGGCAAAAGGCCCAGCGGGGTCTTCTTTATCATATTTGTTTTAGGTATTGACTTTATTCTAACGATTGATATTGTCAGAAGTTATTGTTTTAAGCCATTTTTCAGGTACACTAGTAATAAACAAATGAACTATTACCTAAAAAAGGAAATCAACCAGACCCTGCGTGCAAATTTAAAAAAAATTACAAAAGATAAAAAGTCAAGGAAAAAAGATATGTCAAAATTTGCATACCCTTGTAAAATCATGATTTTCAAATGTTGCCTAAAATTGTGTCTTTGTTGTGGGCACACTGTTAAAATTTTGAACACAAACCATATTGCATGTACCTCCTGTCTTTAAACCCGGAGGGCGTCAAAATTATACCGAGTTTTTTTCAAGTTTGGTATTGCGGACACCTTATTATTTTCATTGTTTTATCTGATTTGTGATCATGGTAGAGGAAGCTAAATTAAACTTTTTTATCTGTCATGAAAGTTAAAAAGCGGCGGGAGATCTTCAAAGAAAGACATTTATGAATAAAACATTGATTCATTTGGTGATTTTGAATACAGCTTTTTTTTCATAGTCGGGGTTTGTTTCAATTTATGGTTTCATTGCATGATTGGGGCAGCTGCATCCCTGCTAGATATATCGAAATGATAATTCAGCAGAGATGTTATTCTAGAAAGTGTGAAGAGGAAATAGTATGAGCTTGACTCGCTGCTCCCTGCTGTAACCGACTGTAAACTAAAAAACATTGAAAAAATAATCTCTGGACGTGGTGAGGATTCCTTTTTTTCTTATAGTTATATTTATAATAGAGATGATCTTGTTATATAATATCGTGCTCGACAGTCGGGATGTTTTGAAATAAGATGGACTAGAAGGAGCTAACCTAGCTTCTTTTCAACATCGACTTTTGTTTTAAATACTGCATGATGAATTCGGAAAACACTGCGGTGTTTGTGGTTCAAAAAAAAAACTTAAAGCGAACTAACATTAGAGAAAACCATTTACATATTGCAGCAGTTTAGAGATAAAAAATTCATATCCTACAAGCAACAGATAATTCCTCTTTATCATCGTATATAAAAAAAGAAAAAAACTTCAAAACTTTCAGCAGACCCTGGGAGCTTCAAACGGATGCAGCACGTTTTTCATCCTTCTCCCACGTGTAGCAACAGAAAATTTGGCATGCTCGTTGGTCATTCTGCCAATAATCCGCAAAAAACCCGAAGCGTGACATTTGAACTACTTAAAGCGCATTAAAAATGGTTAAGACCTTTGAGAAAATATTTCATTGGGGTTTTTGTATTGCACCTTCAGCCGAAAATGTACACGAAATATTTGATGGAGAGAGCTCTCTAATGAGATGCGCTGGTTCAGTTAATTACCCAAAGCCTCGTTCTCAGTACTAAGCCGCAATATTAATTACATATTCAATTGCATATTTAGCCCATTTTAACATAAGTAGCTTCTAATTGAGGCCGTCTCTGGTAATACGTTCAAAGAAACTTGGAAAACAGCCATCTTTTTCCCTTTCCATCTTAGACCTTATGTCAGTTTTATAATATGGGTATTAATTCCAACCAATGCCTGCCAATGTTAGTTTAACATTATTTCGCATTTTCCGTGTCTTTTTTTGTCGTTTGATTGCTCGTCTCATGTATAATTGTTTATTGGAAAGAGTCTGTTCTAAATATAAAATTAGATTTCATTGGGGAAAAGTTTCGTTTCATCCGTCCGTGGCGAGTAATGCCAAGTTCTGATGATGTCTTAACGAGTTTGCGTATTCCTTCTCCTATCTCGTATTGCGTAGCGTTAATTCCGGGCATAAGCTGCTTTGACTGGCTCGTATTGTTAAAGTCTGTACATACTGCACAAGTGAATAGTGCTTTTCGCTCTTGCTAAATGGCTAAGTCGAGAGTCATTCGCAAAGTACCGTTTACTTTCAAGAAGCTGAGGAGAAAATAAAATGCTTTTCTTTTCGCCCCCCTCTGTTACCAACCGGCAACATAACGTTTTCATTACGAACTCAACAAAACACCCCAATCCTGATTGGTTTATGACAAATGCATGAATATACAATGTTTCTTTTAAAAGTGCAACAAAGGATTTCCATAATTCATTTCGAGATTGAAGTGTTTAAAATTGAAAAAGATGCTACTTTTCTCATATATGTCTATAAAAGTTAAGCTTTGTTTGTCTGTCCCAACTTTTGTTTACTCAAGGTTAACAGGCATTTTCCAACCATTGGAAAGTGCTTCGAGTGATGTGATCCGTCGTGGAAAAGAGTAAAGTTGGTAAGTGTTTATGTTCAAGAAATGATATGGAGCGTGATGAATTGCGGGTACATTTCGTGATCTGTAGCTACTAATGTGTCGTGCAATGTTTTTAAATCGTACTCGCTCACGACTCTTGCTAATCTAAAAATATTTTGAATATTGCTCATGATGTCCACGAAACACGAAATGCACACGCGTTATTGCGATTTTTCTCTACCGAGTGCTTGAGGCCTCGTTATTGCATAACAAGTTTTAAGCGACAATCATTTGACTTGCGAGGCGCAACCCAAAATCTGAGTAAAAAAAAATCCTGATAAGAAATTTATTACAATAAATCTAATTAATTACTAAAAGTGCACAACAAAGTGCAATTAAAATCATTTGGATAAAAATTAAGAGCTGTGATAAGGCAGTTATGGGAGAGGAACCGGGTGCATGGTATGTCAGTATTGTAAGTAGTGTCTGGTAGAGTAAAATGAGTGGTGCGCAGGAAATTTTTAAACATACTTAGACTAGAAAACTTGTTTTCTGGTCTACTTACTACCCCCGTACTAAAAAACAGGTTTTAGTACGAGGATAGGGCTCTTAGAGCGAGATCGGCAATGTGCGACTAAAGTAGCGTATCGACCAATATTTATGTCTGTATATCCGAAATACGATTATAAAGAAAGACGAGATCTTTGAGTTTTTGGTCGTGAGTTAATAGTAGTAAGCGAAGAGTCAGCAGTCTTTGTTTATAGGACATCTTGCCAATTCTAGTTCTTAGTATCTAGCGGTGCTACACGCGTTTGGACTCTTTCAAAGATCGTTCTCAAATTGACACTAGTAGGAGACTATGCCTATGTCGCATAGGAGAGGTGTGACTTTTCGAGAGATAGATAATTTCCTCCTGACTTTGATATTGGTGATAAGTGGGTAAATTCTATTTAAGAGACTCAATATTCTATTAGCCTTAGGACAATGCGCATAATGCGCGAGTCCTAGGATAGATTGCTAGAAATAGTAACGCCAAGATCCATATATTGCTTCCTGAATGCGTTGTAAGTTTACATCGCCAAGGAGATAATCATGAGTTACAGGTGTTTTCTTTCGCGTGACTGTTAACACTTTGCATTCGGAGGTGTTAGAACGGCTTCGTATTTGATTCAATGATGACTCCAGGTATCAGTCTTCCATTGTTAAAATAGTACGGCACAGCTTGGTGTCATCAGCATTCAAGGCGGTGCTGGTTTGTCATCTTGAGGATGGCACCAGGAGGGTCATTGATAAATATCACAAAGAGGTGTGAGCCAACAAGACTGCCTGGGGTACACCGGAGGTGGCCGGTAGACGCTCAAAGGCTATGCCGTCAATCGCAACTCTTTGTGATCTGTCCTTTAGGTAGTCGGAAAACCAATCTATTAGCTGACCTGTGACACTGTACAGGGCGCATAGCCAAAAGCCGATTTTCGGCGTTTAGGACCACGATTATTACAATTTTTTAGGGTAGAATGGAGCCAGAGTTGATATCATTCTCAAAGACGCATATGAAAAAGTATGGTAGCATCGATTCATTCAAGATATGATGTTATACAGTACCGAAACTGGTTTCAGCCAAATTATATGACTATGAACAAATTTCGAGACCCTTAACTTCGATGTTTGATAGGAACTAATACTTCAGCTCGACTTTAAGGTCGATTAAATCGGTAAAACTCTTTATACATAAAGTTCTCTTTTACCTATCTGCTCGTTCAGTTTGTCCATTTTTTAGTATCTTACCAGGTTCTTCTATTCATGTGATGTTGGTTGCTAACAATAATACAATGAACAAGGGAGAGCAAATGATTTGTCCACTTCTTCACCAGCTGACAGTTCTTTGGAAAAAATGTTCTTTTTAAAATCAATCGTCAAGTCTACATGAAAATTCAGACGTCGTGAAAGAAAAATATTTTCGCGCGGTCGTTAATTTCTGAAGTTCCGTAGTTTTAATAATTTCTGACAGCTACATCGTTTATTCATTTTTTTTCATTTCTATTCGGTTGCTCACCAGTTTGCGTGGGTCGTAATTAATTTTGGAAACTTCCCCCAAAACTTACGTGTCATATTTGGGAGCCAAAATAGGATCGAAAGTTACTAATTTCAAAGTTTAATTTTGTATCTACACGTTACAGTCTAGTTTGGAGTCCACTGGCGCCTATTTCCATTTTAAAGTTGTGCCTCCAATTTTCTTTTGATTGGATATTCGCACCCTTAAACACGTTTGCTTAATCAGTGTAGAATTTTTTATTTTAAGGTTCTTTTCACGATAATGTGTCATGTCTCCCTTGGGTCCGCTTCTTGTTAAACAGTAGCTTCACTGCGTTGAAGGCAGGAGACAAAGTGGTGGGTGCTATTTCAAAAAGATCCTATTTGATTCCAGTTGCTACCTTTCTTGCTCGTTAGTTTTAAGCTCGTATCGTAGGCTTGACTGAAAAACGATCATGTGCTGTATACTTCGACAGGTGTGATTCATTCTACCATAGAAATGTTCTAGAAATTTACTCAGTGTCCTTAGGATCTAAAGCCCCTTAAGGAAGCTTCGCGAATTTCCTTTTTAATTTTTTTCTCTTTGATAATTGAGAAAAACTCCGATCACAAGGATCACCTCCGACTATATACCTCTTATATTTTAAAGCTTAGAGCTAATTTTCGAGTTTTCTTTTTTTTATACATCAGTACCTGTGGCGTTGCAGTTGAAATTTAGGCGGTCATTAAATGCCATTGAACGAATGGGTCGTAAGGTAGCTAATACAGGATAGCGACTCGCCACTCGAGTTGAAAGGATTATTGGCTACAAGCTCCATAAATAGAAAAGGATTACAATGGCATTCGAAAAACTTTCATGAAATTGAAGAGCTACAGTCTGCGAAGTATTTAGCGCGTCTTTAAACCAAAAGCAGCTGAACAACAATAAGGTGTTCCCGTCATCGCAGACAACACCGCTTCTTATGGATACACCGATTCGTTTTTGCACCAGCATTGCAATGAAAAAAAGAAAAAATGAAAACGAGAAATTAAACCGACAAAGTGAATACAGTGGTTCTTTTCTACGTTGGTGTCACCTGTAAGCAGGTGTCCTATACATTTTCATGGAATTTTGCCGCTTTAAAATTTTTTCACACTTCCCTTAAGTTCCACTTTTGCACAAGGAATTGGATTTCTCTAAACGACATTTTAAAAGGAAGTCCTTACATGGATGACTTCATAAACTTACAATAACCGAAATTAAAAATGTAGTCTACACTGTGATACCAATAAAAATTTAGCGCTTAGAGGACAAACACAAGACAATCAAATAGATTTTGACGCGAGTGGACAGGATGGCAGACCTAATTAATCTGGAACATAATTTGAAGCGGGCTCCTGATTGGACCGGATCTAAAACCGTTGACAAACAGATGATACTTCTTTAGTGAGGAAATATCCTGGATTTTTTGTTTAACGTAAACTCAAATAGCGTGAAAGTAGAAGTCGCCCCGACTTGCTGTCCAAATGCTTAGCAATATGCGAGGTGACAGCGATCTTTGTGAAGGATAGTCGAGCGATTATCAAAACCCTGTCCCTTAATTTCGCCTCTTTTTCTCGGCCTTTCATTTGAATAACTAATAAATCAGTAGTCATGCTGAAGGATATCGACGGCTGCTCACATCCTTTTCTTCCCTACTTCTCTTTTTAAGTACCGAATGAATGTGGATTTTTTGCAAAAGAGACTGTCGAAGTGTACATTTCAGTCAAAACTTCCTGGGGTCTGAGATGAAGTCTCTTGTCTGAAAAAAAACTATTATGCCACCACCTTTGCTTCCAAAAATATATCATCATTTTATCATTTTATCTGCAACTTTATCTGAAATTTTTATACTTTCTTGTTTACCTATATTTTCTGCTTAGTCATCTTTAAAGCAAAAATAATGTCTGGAATAGATGAATTGTACCGTCATTTACCTAGGCTGTCACTCATCTCTGACGTTTTCTTTCTAGAGCAGAGAGGCTTAATGAACATAAAACAAAAGATACCTGAATTAATTTTATTTAAATTGTTTTCGCTAGCAAATGCAAGAAATTGAACTTTCATTTTAAAAGCAAAGATCACATATTTGATCGAGAGTGAGGGCTTGGTTTCGTTTACGATACAAAAGGTAAAATTTAAAAATTACTCTTTTATATTATAAATGGAATCTCGTTTTCACATTGGTTTGATTTTGTAGAATTATTCATAGAATTTTGATTTCTTGTATCAAATTTAAACATGGTTTGGACTGCAAATAATCAAAATTTGGTGTTGAAAATAATCTTTAGTCTAAGGGATTAAGTTCGAAGAGCAATAACAAAACGAAATATGATACTCATCGGACAAAAAATTCAGCTAACATTTCACGAATCCTGTGGTTTTTTCTCGATATATTTTAACCGATTGTTATGGCCGATAAATGCAAGTTTTAAAGATTTATATTTGAAGAATAAGAAGGTACAGAGCAAAGTGAAAAGTCTAGCATTGGAACCTTTATGTAATTCAATATTAGAAACTCTAAAATTTACATAATATATTAAAAACTATTTTAAAGCCTATGTGTAAAAGAAAAGAACGCGGATCCTTTTATCTGTGTATTCAACATTTCCAGTGAGTGCAGTCAACACTTCCAGTGAGTGCACCTGTCTGAGCAAAAAAAATAGTATCGAAAATTTATTTGTAAATTTCGAGTATCTTTTTTTGTCGCCTTCAGAGGAAAGTGTCATCAAAACCCTTACAACAAAAATGAATGATTCACCGGTGTTGCATATAATATTCTAAACTACTCTTACCACTCCTGAATAAACATGAATGTCAGGGCTAAAATCGAGGAAATATTTTTTTAAGGAGAGTTTTTGTTGATCTATATATCATGGAACATCTAGAAAGCTGTCCATAAGATTTATTTCAACAACGGAAGGCCTACAAATTTTAGCTCGTTAAGCATGCCATGCAAAATATCCTTGTAACAGTTAAACTGCGTGAACTGGTTTTCCTTGCCATCTATTGTTATTTAGGCCAGCGAGACTACCTTTATTTTTTTGTACTTATAATTCAAGGTAAAATTTTATTAATTCAGAGTGCAAGTAAGGATACTTCAAGTAAAAAGTTTTTGTTCTCAGATTATTACGGAGAAATTTCACGATCTTTTGTTATTACGATAGGCAGTTTATGAGTGTAGCGTAAATTTACACGCCATAGATTGTGAAGTATAATTGTTCAGGTTAGGTTCGTCTTGAAAATGGCGTGGTTATTGACAGAGACTAAGGGTAATTTAGGCGACCAAAACGCTCTACCTTATCTAACATAGCCCATTCTTAGCCATTCGAAATCCAAATATTTAGGGACCGATATCTAAGCAAATTTTTCTCCGGTAGTTCAAATCGAGATAGAGAAAATTTTAGAGCGGTCTCTCTCTTCGAATACAAAAAAGAGGGACTATATTTTGCCTGTCAGTGTCGAGAAAAAAAGTATATGAGTAGGTGCTTCCCAAAACGTGTGCATATTCTGTACGAACCCTTAAACAGATAGAAAAGGCACAATCACATTCATCATGCTAAAGAAGATTCTTTTATTAGATATAAAATTTTGCCAAATCCACAACGGTATTTTTAGCTGGGCTTCCCACGCGTCCGTGCGACCACGCCTGAGTGGCACACCGCACTGGTGAAATTTACGACTTTACAAGCTAAAAATTCATCTCGGTTTTCAGAGCTCAAATTTCTAAAAGCTAAGTATCTATATCTCGTGATATTTCATTCATTCCGTGTGAACCGAACTTCAATGCATGCGAATTTTTCACCCATAGAAATCTGTTTATTACCATGTATACGTCAATAATGTAATAAAGTCGTTAAGATATGAACAATGTCAAGTGAGTTACTCTCTTCCGAACGAATTCTACCAGCAATTACTTCTACCCAATATCATCGCTTAAAGAAAGGTCGTTGCTCGTATTATCCCGTAAGCAGAGCTTATGAAACATGACAATAATGTTGATTTTCAGCCAATTGGCTTTCTAATTTTTCCTTCAGATGGAAAAAAATATATACATACTTCACGTGCGAAGCAAAATTCTGGAATCTCGTCGGCTGAAAGGAGTTGTTAACAGCGTTTTTTCCGTACGTGACCTCTCCTTCCCTTTCTCGTATTTTCTAGTCCGTCATATTATCTCAGCGTTAATTTCCCTTTAAAAGCTTTTAGGATTTGACTTCGTGATTAACATTGCGATTTTTTCCGCCACTGCTGTCGTTTTACCTTTTTATGATTGTCGCTATTGCAATGGAAAGGGCTCACTTAGCATACTAATGAGTTTAAAGACTTCTAGTTCGTGATTTAATAGACATGCAGGCTATAGTATTTGAATCACCTGTTTGTCAATCAAATGGCTCTCCAAAATTCAAATGAAACATTAAATGCGATCGTGGAAATGCACCTTTCATGATTGTCGCTATTTCAATGGAAAGGGCTTACTTAGCATACTAATAAGATTAAAGACTTTCAGTACGTGATTTTACAGACATGCAAGCAATAGTATTTGAATCACCTGTTTGTCAATCAACTGGCTTACCAAAATTCGAATGAAACATTAAATGCGATCGATGAAATCAATTTATCTCAAGGGGTTCGGTCTTCAGCAAATGTTTGCCGTCAGCAGTACATTCAATTGAATGACGCCCTAAGGTAAACAGACTTTTTAGGGAGTCAAGTGATGCGGATTAGTCACGTATTTCATCGAACAAATTTTTCTATTTAAAAATAAACCACGAGTTATGCCTCCACGAGACTAAACAGGACATGCTTTAAGGTTTCATTATCAAGAAAAAAAAAGACGAAGCAGGGGGAGAAATCTGATTACCACAAAAGGAAACTGAACTCCAAATATCAAATAAGAAGAAAAAAACAGTATAACTATTGAAAAGGTGGTATTACCGTCAATGCACGTTGCTCATTATTCATGATCTCGTTCTCCAAATGGATTGTAAATGACTGTGATTTCTGTTTTATTGCATATCCAAGAATAATTTTTCAGTTTCCTGCGGAAATCGTTTGTCCTTCGAGAAGTTACAACCATGGTTGAATTAAGGGGAAAAACATCGAAATAACTGATAATTGGTCGCCCTAAAGCTTTACGTGCGTCGGAAGAAAATCCTTTTAAGGTCTTCTTCTGATCACCCGAGAGAACATATATATCCTAAGGCTCTTAAGACTGATACTTTGGAGTTTACGTTTTATTCTTGAAAGCAAGGCAACTTTACATTCGAAGTTGACTAAAATTTGGAAATTTTGGTTTAAAAGAAGACAGCAAGTTGCAAACACCCCTAAGGTCGAACTTCTAACCTATTTCTACAACATTTGGGCTTTATTCGTTTGAAATGCGAACAGGGTGCATTTTCTCAAAGGTTTATATAAGATAATTTGTTAATATCACTCACTTTCTTCTCGTTTATGGTTTCTCCACTGACAGGAAATTCATTACATGAATTGCAAAGGAAAGAATGGACCAAATGGAAGCCACAGAGTAAGCTGAAGGAGTAGTTGGAAGTTCTAAGTGCGAGAAGGTTCGTTACAAGACGTGTGTAAACCATGACCTCCAATCTTACTGACATCAGGAAATCGGTATCAAATAGTACTGAACCACAATCTGCTTGCCTTCAGATTGCGGAGTATACCATTTTCACTGTTATTTTTCTTATCAGTGTGGCAGGCAATATTCTTGTCTGCCTGGTGATCTTAAAAACGCCGCGCATGCGCACTACGAGAAACTACCTATTGGTCAATTTAGCTGTGTCGGATTTAACCATGTCACTTCTGTGCATACCATTTGATGTCGCACTGAAGATAACATCTCCCCTCTGGCCTTTGGGTTCCATCATGTGTAACATACTGTGGCCCGCCATGACTTTGGTAACAAACTGCTCTGCCGCAACACTGGCTGCCATAAGTTTAGACAGGTAGGGATTAGAATTAAATAGCACATGGTACGCATCATCTTATTGGTTTTCCAGACGGATGTTTTATCAAGCTCTATGTTTGAACTAAGTTACACGTGTGATTTTTCTTGATTATAAGATATCTAGCTCCACGAGAGGGCAAGCCTTTAGTGAATTATGAATCTAGCTTCCAGCCTTCGTAATTCGAAACCTCTGGAATATACTTTGTCTGTGACAAATAAAGAGCTTATTTGCCTCATTAATGAAACGTTAGATGGCCCCTGTTTCGCTTTTTTTTTTTCTTTTTTTTTTTTTTCCAATCGAAGTCATCTCGCCTCGGGTAATGAAAACGCGTTAAGAACTTGGCGATGTTTACTCTTGAATCGCCTACACGAAAATAATTCAGATAAGCTAAGACTAATCTGCTTCTTTTGGGGGTTCTTAATGTGATCTGTACAAACTACATTTGATCAGCAACAGACTTCTCAACAAATAAGTCAATAAATTTTATCCATGGATGGTGATATTAGCAAAATATCAAAAGATGAAATTTGGGTATATTCAAGACCTTTGGTTGGATAAGAGTTGGGTCAATAGATAAGTGTTTAGTTTATTCTTCCCTTATAAAGAGACTAGGAAACGAAATAATCGGGATGTGTTTTGCTCCGAATAGACATATGGCAAATCGAAATAGTGAAATAGTGTTGGTCATCATTATATTGACTTATGTTTGTGGTTATTAAACATGAATTTCAATGCAGCTTCTCTTTCTCTCGTCAGATACCGAGCCGTCGTTCATCCTTGGAAGCCGCGTTTCACGTCATTCCAAACATCTGTAATAATTGTAGTCACGTGGTCAGTGTCATTCATGCTCGTGCTACCATACGCGCTGGTACTAAAAATTCAAAATGGCTATTGTGCAGAAGATTGGCCTCATCCAGTGGCTGTAAAGGCATACACTGTAGGTTTGTTTATCTTCCAATATGCCCTGCCGCTTCTCATAATAACTTTCGCCTATACGATGGTGGGGAGGAAACTGCGTCACCAAGCTGCGCGCATTGCAAGGAATCGTTACGCAAGTGGCGTCCTCGTGGTAGGTTACAGTTCGATGAAGAGTAATTGTCAGCAGAACGCGATGAGTGAAGTTTATTCCGTATCGTCTCCTAGCGTAGCACGTGTTTTTGAATTTAAAAACACGTTCAGTGATCCTGCAAAACGAGAGCTAGTTCCGCTAAAGTTTGAGAAGACGCCATGCGACAAAAAGGAAATGAAAAGGCTGGAACGCAACACGAAGATCATGAAGATGCTAGTGATGGTTGTTCTACTGTATGCCATATGTCTCTTGCCCAATCAAGTGGTTTGGCTGTGGTATGAGTTTGGAAACTTACAGAACTGGCCACACTTCGGCAAGCTCCTGACTTTTGGCAGTATTATGGTATATATCAACAGCTGTGTGAATCCATTGTTGTATGCTGGCATGAATGAAGACTTCAGGAAAGGTTTCTGCAGGATTCTGCGCTGCAGATGGAAGCCTCCCTTTATGACACGAGTATGAGAGTTTTCTAGAACTTCTGCTCAGAAAAGTCGACAATAAAACTGAGAAGATAAATTTCTGATTTAAAGAAGCCTTTCAAAGCTCAGAAGCACCAGTTTGCTATCAAGCTTAGAAAAGTTCTTAATTAATCTACGTCGTGAGTTCTGTTTTCAAATGAAAGTGTTATTGTTTTAAGGCTAAATATCTCCTTTCAGAATCTTCTGAGGGGGATGGGTTACATCTCAGGTTTTTGAAGATATCTCAAGATCAGAGTATCGTTGGTTAATTCGAAATGTACGTAATGGGCTATGCTTGTTTAATACACTATTACAAAATATTTTCCCTTCTCTCAAATGCTAAATCTGATTTTTTTTACAACTCGTAATCCAAAATGCGATTAGAATTTTACGTTTTTTCTCTTTAGGGTGTGTTGTAAATTCGGAAATACAAAACTAAACGATGCCAATAATTCTAACAAAATAACGAAGTAATTCTTTATAAATTATTAGGTGTTTAGGTTGGTGGAGCTCTTTTATACCTATGATCGGCAAGGGCACCATGCCTGTCAAGAGCTTGAGCACTATGTTATAATTATTACGGAAAAGTAATTAATAAAATATAGATGTTATGCTCGATCAAATTGGCGTAAAATAATAAATGTGAAAAAATAAAAGAATAATCTCGTCCAATAGCGAATCAGTTGTGCCCTTTTATAGATTGAAATGTATGAAATTGTAAAAAATGTTTCTAGAGGTCGAAGATCTTTGTACAAATAGTTTATAATATCAGTAATTTCATAAACAATAATGAAATAAAAAGGTTAATTGTGATTGATTAAAAGCTTTACTATGATTTATGAAATGTAAGTATTATTTTCTGTGTCATAAAACATGATATTCTCCTTGCACACTGTGAACCAACTATTAAATCTTTCACACATGAAGATTGCCATTTGTTTTTGGTTACCAGCTTTATTAACATTGGGTACCTACTTTTCACGGGAGCTTTATTTTAAACTTAGGTTTAATTTAACTTTTTCTTCACATTGCTGAGAATTGAGTCAACGAGTAGGTAAATAACCATTAGATTCTGTGGTATAGAAAGACATTTTAAAACTGTCTCTTATTTATAGAACTGTCTCTTCTATCTATTTATGGTAAACAGAACATATGCGTGTCCTCTTGTGGATGCGAATTTTTCTCCTCGTGATGATAATGGCTAAATTCGTATTTCCACACGGCTATTTAATCATTATAACACTATTTTGCCATTTCTCAGTTTCCATTCGAACCTTACTTTATTACAATCCCAAGCAAACCCAATTAAAACTATGGACGAATCTTACTTTCATTAAAATATGTATTACCTACCCAATCTACTGTTTTCAAAACAGTTCAAGACAAATAATTTTTCTGTCTTGAATATACAGCATGATGTAGATTTTACTCTTCCTCTTTGTAGTTGTTGGGGTTTTAGAAGATGTCGCTGTTGCTTTTTTGTCGTAGAAAAGCTTGTTTTACACTGACCCCTTGGAATTCTTAGTGCATTCTTTCTTTTAATGTTTCATTTCACCTTTTCCTCAAGCGCTCAAATTTGTTTTATCGTTACCATCAGAAGAGTAAAGAATATCTTTGCTGTTCGTGTTCATACAAAAAAGAAAAAATTAGGAAGTCACCTCCTATGTAAAAGGCAAAACTTCAGCTTCTACCGGCTTACAATCAGCCTTACATTTTGATGCAAATAGTTTCACTTACTAAGTTGATTGATACATTATGGGAAAATTGAGCAACAGAAGATATTGAGGTGCAGCCGCAGTGCTTGCAGCTGTGAAAATATTTTCAGCTGTTACTTAGTGCGAAATATTGATTTATTTTAACCATGAAGGAAACCTCAGAATATTAATTTGGCATGTTAAAGATAGGTCATCGAAATGAAGTAAATTTACTTTAACCAAAAGGAGCGAGGATGTTTACGGTTGGAAGAGATTCACACAAATTTTACACGACAAATTTAGCCGAAGTTTTAAGGATACCTGCATCGAGAGGTAACTTCAACACTCATTTATGTAACGCTTAATTTAACCACCGAACTAAAATGTTTGACGCTGCTCTCTCCATTGGCATTTTATAATTCTTATGAATCCCTTTCTAAATTCTTCGTTCATACCAGCGTAGAGTAAAGGATTAACAGAACTGTTGATGTATACCATAAGGCTTCCAAATATAAGTAACTCTTGAAAATGAGGCCAGCTTTCACCAGATCCAAACTCCAACCATAACCAAGCAACTTGATTTGGCAAAAGACAAATCGCGTAAGAGAGGACTACGGAAACAAGCATCTTTACAATTTTAGTGTTGTGCTCTAGTCGTTTTGCTTCTTTCATTCTGCAAGCTCGGGATGTTGTCGGAAACTGCTGCTTCTTCCTTGTTGGAAGTGGGGAGGCAACATCGTGCATCTGGATTTCTAATTTCTTATGACCAAGATGATGTGTTTTATTGAGATTCCCATTCCTAAATTTCTTCCTCTCTGGAACAGGAGAAGACAACGAGATTGCATCACTTATGTTGGGGGCGAGGCTATTGCCAGCATTCCAGTTTTCCTCTGGCAACGATGGAGATGCTGGCCTCTTTGAAATTTCATGGTAGCTCGCCATTCGTTCCGATTGTTCTCGAAGCTTGAGAACTATTTTGACATATGCAAACGCAATGATTGTGAGAGGTAAAGCATACTGGAATACAAACAGTCCCACAGTGTAGATTTTTTGTGTGGTGTTACTGGGCCATTCTTCGTCGCAGCTGTTATCGATTACCTTCAAAGCTAACACGTATGGCAGCACAAGCAATAACGACACCACCCAGATTGCCCCAATGATGAAACCAGTTTGTCGAGTTGTGAGACGAGCTTTTGTCGGTCGGACTATTGCGCGATACCTTAGATGGAAAATGGAAGTATTATTGAGAATTTACCCACTTTCCTTTATGGTTCTGAACAAAAAATTCAAAAGGTATATAATTTGACGAAGTGTTAATTAAAGAAATAACTGGAAAAAGATTGAATTACGATAGTGCGTAAGGACCGCAAGGGCCTTAATATCTCTTTTTTTTTTGACTCAGATGTTTCTTAAATGCAGACCTTACCTTTTCTAAACATAACTGTGCTATGGGACACGTGCAAATTAAAAAAACAACAACAACAACGAAATGCGATCTGCACAGAAAAAAAATCTCACGAGAATCTGCACTTGAATAGATGACAAAATGTATCATGAACCACACGGTTCTTATATAACATTTCTCTCAAGACATTTGTTTTTGCTCATGAAAATAGAGGAGTATTCAAAAGGATGTAAAAACTGATAATTATTTTTAATTAGGCCAGATTCTTACCTGTCAAAGCTGATTACTGCAAGTGTAACTGCAGAGGAATTGGTTACAAGTGTCATAGAAGGCCACAATAACTTGCACATCGCGGCGCCAAGCGGCCAGTTGGGTGCTGTAATCTTGAGCACCAAGTCGAACGGTATACATAATAGGGCTACCGTTAGATCTGATACCGCCAGATTGACAAGGAGGAAATTTCGTGTTGTGCGCATGCGTTTTGTTCCCAATACCACCAAACAGACCAAAATATTTCCTATGGTACTAACTGCAAATATTATGGCAAACAGAGTGTACTGAAGAATGTCCAACCATGAAGCCTCATTCGGAACTGTATCGTTCGTTGAATTGGTACTGATATTTGCCACGGAAGTCCCGCTGAACATTGCAAGAGAATTTAACGAAGAGTAATATGCTGATAACTTAAATGTATGCTCTGTTACGCTGTGTTCTTTTCAACTTGGAGGAAGATAAGAGGTCGTCAAATGAAATTGTGATAATTCAACCTGAATACATGAGAAGATAAGGTTAAGAATTGCGTAAATTTCAACCCTCAATACTTTGACTAACATCGATATACAACAACCATTAAAGAATAAGGCTGGTATCAAAAAATGTTTTGAAGTTCTTGAAATCATGAAAATGATGCTAATTTCAACAAGAATTTCTCCTTTGTGAAAAAATGACGTCTTCAACGCCCCGAAGAGAACGTACTATTTATAACTTCACTCGTAAAGATAATAATGTCGTAATGGTAGCCAGGTTTATTGTCTTGGCAGTTTTATTTTTGATGAATGTTTTTAAACTTACTAATGGTTGAATCAAACCATTTTTGAGAGGGAACTACTATGTGCTGAGCTTATGGGCGAGTGATCTCTGCATTAGGTGCTCTTAAAACAGGTTTTAGAATTTCTTTGATTTTGAGGAAAATTGCATTTTCGCTTGAGGAAGTAATCTTCTCGAAGAAAATAGTTCATCTCAATAATAAACGAAACGAACGAGAGAGAGAAATTATCAACTCTCTAAGTTTACGGCGGCCATGTACGAGTTATATCCTGTATATTTTATTATCCTAATTTGATTATCTTTTAAGTATTTTTACTCCCCAACTTTGTAATATTTTATTCTTCGCAAAACTATGAAAAAGAATTCCATTGGATCAAAGTGACCATTTACTGATTATCATGAGATACGATGATAGGGTTTGAGTATGTGAGTGATATAATCCTCTTCATAACTCACTTTTTCTATTACTTATAGAGGACCATTAATTCATATTTCTCACTCTCGTTTGGTCTGCGACGTTTTGTCTAAGATAATGCATTCTACCTTGGATACAATTTCATATAAAGCTTAAAAGATTTTACCTTGGAGTGGTTTTTTTTTTTCAAGAATACATGGAAGGAACGTCGAGTCCACTCTGATACAAGTCCGTCAATATCAATATGTTAATAATGAGACAGACAATAACTATATATAGACATTCTCATCTCGTCAAACATCACACATAATGCCAGAACTCGCAATGAACGCCAGCGACAGCGAAAATATCAATTAGCAGAAACATTTCTTTCACACCATGATCAGAAAATTACTAATAACCAAGTGCCTACGAATCATTTCGCCATGAATAGGATTAGCGTTCCACGATAGAAAAATATGATAAAGGTAGTTTGGCGAGAAAAAAACGCAAAATGCAAGCAAGCAATTATTCCTTTTTTGAAATCATTTTCTTGTTACTACAGTAAACACGCATTAACGATTCTCAATTATAATGAGGTAAGAACGAAAGTCCATCTTTGTTTGTGCTAATGACATCTTCGAAAAAACAAAAAGGTTTTTTGTTTATTTTTATTAAAGCCTGCCGGTTGGCTCAGCTTATTATGAATGATAGAAGAACTATGGACATTATACAAACCCATTGTTGTAAAAGCGCTGAGTAACAAGGCTTATCGGTGACAATACATGGTATTTGAATAATTATGTCAATAGATGCCTTTTTGAAGCTTTTCCATGCAATTTCTTTGATTAGTTATACGAATTTCACCTGCAGTTCATGATATATTTGAACGAGACCTAAGTGTAAAGTTACAAAGTCACGCTCAGCATCTACACGATTAATGTTACCATAGTAGCTTCTTGTTTATGCTTTGAAAATAAACCAGTTATAAGCGCAGTTTTGTTCAAGCACGTTCTCCATGAGTGGAAGTGAAAAATAGTTCTCCAAATCTCCAGCATAAAACTGATCAATTCCGATTAACCTTAATAAACTTGATTTTTGATCGATGAGCGTCAAGCAGTCGAAGTTTGTGGTAATTATGATATTTTACTCGAATTTTCGTCATGGCAAGTTCCTGGCTAACTTGTACCAGTAAGACGGTCGACTGACTGAGAGGGAATTCATTACGTATGAAAATTTATCAGACATTTTCTTCTTTTTGTAAAACGAACAACATGGCATATCGCTTTACCAATTTAAACCTCGTCACTACCTTCAGAAATGTAGCGGGGAACGAATCAAACAATTGGGAATCTGGTAATCTTTGAATATCTGAACTCTCCCAACAGCGTTATGATGGGAGCAATGGCTGCACATATTTAACATTATTGCATACATCTATGTCTGAAATTTTCGAACAAACAGTTACTAATTCAATAACCTGAAAGGAGATACGTTGAATTTTCTAGCATGAAAAGGTCTTTTGTTCGTCCAAATTGCGTCTGCTCGGTCGATATAAGAGGAACTTTAAGTCAATTTTGGGCGGAAGGCTAAACGCGGTGGTGAAACAGAATTGCTGTCTGTCCTAAAACTATCTGTGCAATAATGTGAGGAGAAGTGCTTGTGATTTGAAAAAAGATATCATAATTTTACTCTTCTCTTGGATCTAGTTCCAGCATAAAAGAAAATAAGTGAATTTTGAAATTAATTTAGGCTCTCTCGCCTGAATTAAACGCGCGACAGTTCTACAAAGTACCTCGCTCGAGGCACCAATTACGAAGCTCTCACTGCTAATTTGAAAGCACATGAAACGAAAGTGGCAAGATAAGCGTATCTTTGTTTAGCCAAATGGGTGGGCGTGCAAAGATAAAATATAGTTTAAATTTTTATTTTGGTTCTGTTTTTACCACCCTCGCTGAATTCAGCGGTGTTTAACATACCATCAGTCGGTTTCTTATCTGTTCAAACTCATTACTGACTCAACATGCCCACTGATTTAACGAACAGAATTGGTAATGCTAGTTGTTCCGCTGATGATGATGCTAGCAGTTCAGTTGCCACCTTTTGCTCGCGTGTTTGAAACCACTGCGGAACTTGGCTGAACCATTGTGTTTCCTTTTACTCAGACTGCATAACACCCGTACCACAACACTAACAAACTTTAGCGGCGGCAACTTTGCACAGAATACTTTTACTCACCTAACACGCTGTCGCCATCGTAAAAAAAACGAGGCCCTTGGCAATCCGTAAGAAATGCTGGTTCAACATCAATCAAGGGGCGCTTTCATCTGTTGACGTCTGAAATGCCGAACAGCGCTGGCACAAATGTCATTTGCAAACCGAGACAAAGGATTTACTTTTAATAGTGCGTCAGATTTTAATTCCTTTCGTGACAGCGTTTGAAACATTTATCAGCTTTAGACACAGATAACAAAAATTGAGAATATATAAACTTTTGATCCTAATAGCATACGAAGACAAACTTTTCAGCTGTATCATTAAACTGTCATACAACTTTCACATTTTCATCTAATAAATGATCTAAAAAAGCTCGAAAGGGTTGAAAAGTCGACAAATTCGAAGTAACGAATACATTAAAATTCATTTTACTTTTTAATTTGCCCTTAGAAATATTAAAAGGATTGTTTGTTGTACCATGAAATATTGATAATCCAAGATAAAAAAAAAACCTTGGGGTTGAATTCGACTAAGTATTAGAACATTTTTTTTCGTATAACTCTGGTCATCAATATTATTTTGTGGTATATTTGAATTATAGGAGACTTACACTGAAAAGACTACGCTGAGATATGCAACGCATCCAAAAGAATAATTTGATCTGAATAGAAAAGTATAATCCGGGCTTTCCTCATCATAAAAACTAAGGTTTACTGATTTACATGAAATTCAGTCATCCTTATAATCTGCAGATCAGCAAGACTTATAGATTTCGAATTTAGCACTACAATTTTCTTGTATCTCTCATTTTGTTCATACTTGCCATTTTTTCCTTTTTTATGAGGCAAGCTTTCCTCTTTGAAGGGGTGATAAATCAAAAGCGTGAAACTTTCCATTACCAGAAATGTTTTATAACTTCTGCTTGCTAACCTTCGTCTCCAGCATTTTGGCTAGAAGGTGTGTTTTCTTAGTTCTTGTTTTTCTTTTTTTTCTTTGCTCATTAGCTTTAAAGGAAGGGCCTTCAGGCGAGACGCTGAGCTTTTCAGGTGCAGAAATAAAATCGAGCTTTATTTTAATTACGAAGACGAAGTTAAGGGGATTACTGTTATCAAATCCTTATTTTCAGCCAGTTAAGAAGCTCATTTGACGAAAGTTATCTCGCCCAGGAGTACTTGGTTCACGGATATCTCAATTGGCTTGTTCCCACTGTGCAATACGTATTTGATAATTGGTGCAACAGGCAGAATATTCTAGTGAAATTATTAAGGCGCGCACGGCGGCGAAGAATCGGGCGTTGATTGAAAATATCTGCACCCATTATCCGAAAACCCGGCTTTAAAATCTAACGACCTTTAGAATGCATTTGCCATTGAGAATATATTTAAAATATATATGAAAGGTGAAGGGGATCAAGAGGGAAAATTTGAAGCTTGAATAGATAATCTTACCAAACAGGTGGCCACCGTAATAAGAACATGCTATCGCGCTTAAGGGCGTCTCTGAAAAGCCTTATTTTTTTTTTTTTTTTTTTTTTTTTCGAAGAATATGTTTCTAATGCCCAGGCTCAATTTTCTTGATTTTCGAGCGACTTTTTATGTTAATAAATTATAATAAATTATATCTAGTCAAATAAGACGGAAGGGGTCAAGAATAAAAGTTTTGACATCTTTAGGCAATACAAATTAAGCACAAGTTTTTATAATTTTGGGGTGCCAGCTTCACTGGAAAAATAGAAAGAATTTGAAAAAAATTTTTGATAAAGGAATGTCTTCCACCGAATTTTTAAGTATTTTTTTCGAAATTAATGTGAAAGAGCTTTTTTTTTTTACAAGAACTCAGCTTAATATATCATTAATTAAATTCATATTTTATCAAATAGCATATTAAAATTTACTCAAAATTTTGGTCTTAATATTCTGATTTAAGGATGGAAAGTAAGTATGGCTTATGCCATGCCTGAGTGTTTGCAACTTAACTGAAACTGCAACTTAACAGTTATTTCGAAATGCTGAGGAGTACGCGGTTACAAATCTAAGCAAATTAATGACAGTATAATTGTAAAACAAACGCGAAGGTTTTTGAGTATTAATTTAATTTCTGTTTGCCTTGAATACATGGTGGTAAAATTTGTTATAGCTCCTAAACAATATCGCTAAACTGTGGATGGTAACATAATGTTTCAAAAGGAACATAGACATATTTCGTCAATTTTTTTTTTAGAATAATTCATGAGAAAAATATTCTGTCTATCAGCTCACTTTTTATTTCACGCAATAAGCAAAAACCTGCTTTTAAAAGCTATTCTCAGAATGCTCTCAGATAGCAACCCTACGCGAAAAATTTATGAAATAAAAATCCCCCACACGGCCTCTTCTAGCTTGCTATGTATTTAGCTATACCACTCTTAATAAAATCCGGCAATTCTATAGTCATCGGCTGTTAATTCGACAAAACATGTGACATTTTCATCAATGGATCATGGTCTTACATTTCAAATGTGTTTGCATTCAGTCTATGAAACAGCGGAACCGCTGGCCATTCATAAAGGCAAGCTGAAAAGTGATAATCCAGGGTGTGATGAAAGGTTTACTCTACACAGCTTCTCTGTCCGTGATGAGAAGAAAAAGAAAATGACCTAATCTTTGAGTAAAGTTATATATATGCACGCTCTCACATGGTGATATCATAGGTCAAGGTTAGTCCAAACTGCAATGTTTACTTCAGAGAACATTTTTCATTATAAAACGTTTGAATTGTTCCAATTTTAAGTAAGCTTTTAGCACTGAAAAAAAGACAAAAATAATTCCAAAGATATATTTGAAGGGGAAGAAAATTATCCCTCTTGCATGGATTACATTCTAAGCTTTCCTTCGATTTGTTTTCATCCTAAATCCTGAATGTACCAGCTTGCTTCAAGTGAATTCGTTTCAGTGGAACCATTTAAACCACTTCAAGATGATCCGTATTCGAGAGATTTTTGCGGTAACAGTTCGTAAAATGTTAACTTTTGTAAGACGTGGCCTCTGAATTGTGTCTTATAAATGAATAAATAATGATCAATTTTAAATCCGTAATTTAAAATAATCCTGCAATGCGCTAAGAAGTTTTAAAATTGATCCTACCTTTAAGAGACACTTAAAACGCTGATGCTGTCTTCTCATGCTTAAACGATTCTCTGGGTTTATTTCATATTTTTTTCAGACAATCTAATTTTCACAGGAAACGAACTGCAGAGGAAGGTATGTCGCAAACGATGAAATTGGATATGAATATTTACACCACTAACGTGGAGGGAACTGCAAATTCATTGCGACATTTTTCCAAAAAAGGAGATTCCAGAGCAAGCTGTCGTAAAATTAACATTAACCGTATAGTTTATGACGGTTAAAACCTTGATTGCCTCTATTAATGGCTTATGGTTCTCCTCACTTACCCGCTCCCTCAATTAAACTTTATTCTGAATATTATTATTTTTTAACCGCGTTCTAGTAAGCTTTGGTGCAATGTTTTGAAAATTATTCTTTCTGAAAATTTTACATTTTAAAACATTGTGAAATGTGATATTTAATAATTACTCTACTCATTTTTCCATCACAATAACAGTTAAATAGACTGACATCACATTCAATGTATATGAAAGTGTGATAAACATGAAGTTTTACGTTCCAGCATAAATATTAGCATCATGTATTTCGTCTTCAGCGAAACACGCTGCACCATCTATATCACAATATGTTTACTTCAGATTAAAATCGATGTTTTCGTTTCTGACGCAAATCAGAATGACAAGGCGTGATCAGTGGGCGAAAAGCTTAAAAAAGCTACGGGAATATAAGGTGATTTCCATTAGCTCGCCCTTTTGAGAGCTTTAACGGGTAAAAAAAACAGAGACTTGAAATGTCTGACGGCTTTTGTCTAAGATGGCTCAGCTTGGCAAATGTACTCTTTCACATTGTTTGTTTTTTCTTTTTTAAAGTTGTAACGACGTCGAAATGAGATACGAACAAATTAGCCGACAAGCCTCAAGAGGTTTAAATTACCGATGCTGTTTCAACCTTTTGACGTATTCTGAACTAAGCAGTTGCATGGAAGAATATAAAAGAAAACATTGAAACGAGTCGTTCTGTAAAGCTTGAATTCTCGAAGATTGGTCGCAGATTAGGCATTTTTAAAGTCGCTCAGATCAAGTCATAATCGAGTTCTACTAATTTTAATCGCTTTCATCTTTATTTTCACAAGGACTCCAATGATTTACAATATCCGAAATATTCTTGGAAAGATTTTCAAAGCAGTACACCATCATTAAAAATTTTAATTTCCTTGACTACAGGAACGACCAATCTAGTGCATTTAGTGTATCTGACCTTTTACTCAATTCCCCAAAAATTTTTTCTTTATAGACAATACCAAAAGTTTTTAATACGAAAACTCAAAAGCATAAAATTCTTGTTAATCAGTTCTCCACCGCTCACCACTGTTCAAAGAGCGGCCGCTAATCAAAGCAAATCGAATCCTCCCCCAGAACTTTTAATAGTTGCTAAAGGTCATTTGATTACTTCGTTATTTCTATTCAGCGTGTACGTAACCAAGAAAACTTATTTCTCATCTAAAAATCTATAACTGAAAGGCGGCAACCAAAATCCTTCATTGACCTCACTGACTGTTTTAGATCGAATATACATTTTTTATACACGTTAGATGTTCTTTTAATATACATTTTTTAGACATGTTAGATGTTCTTTTAATGTTTTGAGTTATCAAAATGCCCGCTCTTCTCCCAGCCGGGAGCTTTTTCTCACAGTTTTCGCGGAGCGAAAAACAGAGAAATGTTGGTATGTCCTGCATGATGACGAAGTAGGATGTAGCTAACTATAGTTGAGTACACATTCGAAGTTTTTACTTTTCTTAAAAGGCTATTATTTTAGCAAGTAATGGCAATAATAATATTCCTAATCCTTTTTCATCCACTGCAAAGTTTTAGTAGCACCGCTGAGTCAATCACGATTGATCGTGTAAAAACAATCAGTGAACATTGCAGCAGGAATCTAATTTACAATGCAGCTTAGGCTGACCATTCAAGTTTTTACACCGTTAATTATTAGATTATTTGAGCTTCTCAGCCTGAACAAAAATGAATTAATCCATTTTGAACCGATTGGTAAACTGAAAAACTAAAAAAAGGGTTGAGATCAAAACATTTTCTCCCAAGAATTAGTGTTGCGATAGTGAAAGACAAACAGGAAGGGAAAGGATTGTTAAAAATTGATTTATACTGACTCTGAGATAACGGTCGGAGGCTAATTAAGTTAAAAATTCTGGATTCATAACACAACCATCAAGGTGGTCCAACATTGGTAGTCAACGACAGAAAGAGATGACAAAAGAGACAAGGGAACTCGACTGCCAGCAAGCAAATCTACTCGAAATTGACGAAAAGAGCCCTTTTGATGTCTTTGATTCAAAAGATTGGAGATTTTGTCGTAAAGGGCTATTTTGGATCAATTTGCAACAAACAAGATCGGCTTGTAGCTCCAATATTGGGTAAATGAAACCAGTGGAAAACTGTAATAAAAACAACACAGTTGTCTCCGAAAAAAATGTAACTTCAAATAGCACGGTGCCATAATCAAATGTTCATACATATTTTCTAGACTGAAAAATAACAAAAATTACACCTAAATCTTCTAAAACATGATGCCAAGTGATAACAAAGCAAAAAATTAAATAAAAAACCATTTTCGCAAGCAGGAACATAAAAATGTCAACTTGGCTTCGAAATATCAAAGTTAATTAAAGGGCAAAACTTGAACATCTTGCAGTTTGATTTCAACCGTTCAATGTTAACCTGAGTGTAACCGCGACCAAGATATTTTTTGTTAGTTTTAAAACTGTTTTTGTCGAAATTTTTAGAGAATTTAATTCCTCACTATTCATCTGATGCCTTTTGCCTTACCTGTCACGCTATTCGTCGGTGTTTCCTCTGTTAGTATATATTTTTGGCTATATGCAAATCTGGGGTGTGCTCAATTTAAGTGATGTTTTAAGAAGCGTCGTCTTGAGTTTGCAAAATTTATTTAGTGAATTTGTGTTGCATCCAGGCGAAAACTATATTTTGTCCCACGATATGCAACCGATGAAATACGCCAAAATGTATGTGGAAAAAAGTTCCGTTCAAGCAGACTTGAGCACTTACGTACTGCTCATCGATACCGCTTGGCTACAGCTAAGTGACAAATCTCCTTATCTTTTGAACAGCTTTATGCTATAAACTGTTTCATTTAGCTTCTTCATAGAGTTAACGAAAATTGCACATTTATTTCATCAACCTACCTTTTATCGATGGTTTTTAGCTCCAAAAAAATAAGATTTGCTTTTGGCGACTTCTTTTATGTGATTTGCTTCTTACGTACGAAATGAAGTTTAGCATATAGGTTCGTCGGCTTCCTTTCCTTATGGTGACAATGATGTGAAATCAATCTTTCTGACAGATATCCTGCCATCAATAATATGCAATATGCACCCCTACTGCTCGGGATAATAAATTTCATATATTCTTCGCCTGAACATGAGTCGCAGATGTGAATCGGAGAAAGTTTTGGGGGGTTTTCCGACCTTTTTAAATAATGGTGTTTTGTTTAAAAAAATGGGAATTAAGCGTGGCTTTTTTAGAATGCAAACAACGTTCTACAAACCTAACTTTGTTTGCGCTCGACAAAAGACTTGTTTTAATTCATTTTGTTATCATTTCTTGAATAACAAAGAATATTACGTTTACATCTTGGATTCCCACGTAATGTACTCTTTTGATGTTGTATTTTGTTGTATATTTTTTGTTTTCTTTGTTATGTTCATTTTTCCGTTAGTGTTTGTTTCTAGAAAGTAAATAAATCTGTTAAAACCCATTCAAATAGTCCGTGGTGAAATAACTCAGTTCGAGTTCGTTGAGCTGAAAAGATGTTTTTCCATCCTTTATTGCTGAAAAGCTAATATTGATTTTGTGTAAGTTTTTAACATCATTCAATTCTATTACTACTTTTCAACTGTTCTGTAAAGAAGAAAGATTTACGAGTTTTAAAAAAAAGGTAGCTCTTATTACTTAACTTAGATTGGTTAGTTTAAGATAAGGTAACCGTAATAAGATTACACAGCAGCTACGGGGTATATTTCAATAAAACTTCTGTTGACAGTGCGGCCAATGTTTAACATAGAGCAGGAAAAAAAAAAAGTTGACACTTTTTTTCGCGTGGCGTGTTTCGACGGTTGTAAAATTTCCCAGAAGTATCCATTTTAGATTCATCTCCCGTTTCATTTTCCGTTTCATTTTTATAGGATGTGCAGTCTCCGCCAATGAAAACACTAATAGTAGCAGTATTGCAGGTAATGACAAATGTATTGAAGAAAGTTTTGATTAGATGATTGTAAGTGCTGTTAAAACAGCTGAAACGTTGCACCAGGCTGTTGAAAGGGAATTTAATTTAAACAAAGGAGAATGGAACAACTGTAAGCCCCAAGGCAAGACACGAAAAGTATTTTAGGGGGCAATAAGACAGTTTACCGATTGAAGTTTTCAAAGCGAAAAAGGGGAAATCTACCGAAACTAACCATCTTTCCAACAGAGAGGGAAAGCAAAGTAATGGTGATGTAATTAAATTCGTTCTCATTTTCTTGTGCGCGCTGAGAAACACCGGATGGCACCTTTTTCTAAATGCAAATCGTCTCCAAGAATAACCTAACAATAATGTAAATGGACAAATGCCCAGTTGTGTAAAAAGAAAACATTAAAAACGCGTGAGCAACTCTGTAATGAACTTCATATAAAGTAAAACTCGCTCTGTAAAAATTTCACTTGTCATGTTCACTGTCTGTGTTCCCTATATTCACCTACATTATCAATAATTAACCACATTTTTCGGACATAGGTTGGTTTCAGTCAATCGAAAAGTCCACTCGTCCTTATTTATACCAAGTTGCAAATTGTATAGACTTAAATATGTACTTTTAGTATCTACCACACAGGTGAATAGTGCTTTTCGCGCGCACTGACTGGCCAGTTCGGAAGTGATTAGCAAGTGGTTCGTCCCATCGCGACTCTGCTTAATCCCAGTGTAGATTCTTCTCTCCCTCAAAAACCTTTCCGCCGATATTTTGTGGTACTGAATTATTTGTCAAAATCGCAATCAATTGATTAGTTTGGTTCTTCTTCCTGTACTTATACCCTAAGTAGTTCGCTAGAGGTTAGTTCATCACTAAACCAGTCGCAGGTGTTGTGAGAAAAGTTGATAAACTGTGACTGTGATGAAAAAATAGATAGACTCGGCCTTGCAAGTGGTTCAACATACTAAGTTGATTTCCTTTCTTTAAAATGAATGGAACTAAGTCGAACGACCGTTGTTGCATTGACATCTAAGAATCCTCGCAAAACCTTTCCTGAACTCGTCGTTCATACCAGCATAGAGTAGTGGGTTTACACAGCTATTAACATAAACCATGAGACTTCCGAAAGTAAGAAATGTACTTAAATGGGGCCAATTGGCACCTGAACCAAACTCATACCATAGCCACACGACTTGATTGGGCAGAAGGCATATGGCGTAGAGAAGCACGACTGAAACCAACATCTTGATAATCTTCGTTGATCTCTGCAGACGTTTCTCCTCTTTCCGTGTGTTCGAAGGCTTGCTCGCTGTGAACTTTGTTTTGTTATTTATGACCGACATCTGAGTACTGTTAGCGAAGGAGGGATCATTCGACGCTAGCTCGCTTTCCATAGCAGACTCCATGTACTGACTGGACCCGGCATTCTTAGCTTTTTCATACGCACTTTCAGATATGCCACTCGCTTTACGATTTCTTGCCAGGATGCTTGCTTGTTCACGTAGCTTCAGTGCCACCATGGAATACGCAAAGCCTATGATCGAGAGTGGAAGTGCGTACTGGAACACAAACAAGCCCAGTGTGTACAGTTTTACAGCAACAGGCACCGGCCAGTCTTCTCGGCATTCACCTTCCACCATCTTTAACGCCAGAATGTAGGGTAGAACAAGAAGCAAAGACATTAACCATGTGGAGCTTATTATGATGGATGTTTGAACTGTCGTGAAGCGAGGCTTCCAAGGGTATATTACGGCTCGATACCTATAACGGAAAAATCGTTAATGATGATCGGTCGCTAAAGTTAAAATTTTGGCATAGGTCGGAGTGAATTATTTAGCGTGAAGAAGATCGAAACAAGTCTGGCTGACCTATTCTAGCGAATGGGAAGCGTCCATGGTCGTAACCAATCCATTCCTTGCCATCATTCATATTATATGGAAATGAAGGATGTTGGTGCTGTAGTTTTTGTCAAGTTGAAAATACCTAACATCGATAAAAGGGCAAGAATTCGCAAAAAAATCACCATTTGTCTCCCATTAAAGGTTAAGCCAACAAATCTTACCTGTCATAACTTATTGCTGCAAGAGTTGCCGCTGAGCAGTTTGTGAACAGCGTCATAGCAGGCCATACAACTTTGCACAGTGCTTCACCAAGTGGCCACACAGGAGAGGCCACTTTTAACACGACATCAAACGGGATGCAAAATAAAGCCACCATTAGGTCTGAAATTGCCAAGTTTACAAGCAGAAAGTTACGAGTGGTGCGCATACGAGGTGTCTGTGCAATTACGAGGCAGACGAGGGTATTTCCGGTCACAGCGAAAATAAATATAACAGCAAAGAAGGTATACTCTGTCAATTGCAGTGCCGTCATTGCTGTTTTTCCGGTTTCGGTTGAATTTTCCATGACACTGTTGAATCTGAGGACTGTTGAGTACTGGGACTGTGTTCCAAATGAAGAGTGCAGCTACTAATGATGAATAATAGCTTTAAATTTGTTTTTTTTTTTGCTGGTGATTGTTCCTCAGTTCTACGCCGATTTATAACAGTTGTTCAAGATTGAAATTTACTAAAAGAAAATAGAGAAGATAAACGTTAAGTGATTATTGTTTCTTTTGAACAAGCCGTATCCTATAGTTTCATTCTGATAAATAAAGAAGTATATTTTTACTACTTCATGTAAATTTAAAAAAAAGACAGAAATCAAGAAAGAGTCATTAACTGAATACAACTGACAACCACAGTCTGGATTTTGGGAGAGCTTTACCGTTTTCTCACTTACTCATCACATCTCCCGATTCCCTTCCACTAGCACTGACGGAGATCCTTACACAAATAGCAGTATCTCTACGTTCGTTAAATGATGGGAAATGGCGGCATTGTGGTCGAGATAAAATCAGATAATGATGATGGTGGATTTGTAGAGATTTCTTTGGCTAAAGCTTATGATGAAAAGGAAAACCTAGGCTTCTAAAGAACTTTAATACCTGACACAGTACCGACTAAATCTATATTGAACTTTTGATTTCAGATATTATTCAAGACAACTATCCAGTCTTAGCAACTCACTATTATTGCCGGCTTTCGTTATTGGTGGTTTTCAAATTTATCAGAAGAAAAAAAAAAAGACATTGGTTTAGTTTACATCAGTTTTGAAACCGATTCAACGGTCATTGAGTTTTAATAATTTCTCCGACTCTCAGCGAAATGCAGTAAACTCACAAAAGTAAACAATGTAACGTATTATTTCAAAACCTTAGAGATCGATCACTATCGGCTAGCACACCACAGTGGATTACCTTGAAAAACGGTGAGCAACCATACAGTTTTAACTTCCTGTTAGCATGATTTATCTCCAACCTTTTAAGTCATGCAAAACGGTCTACCATAATTCTTACCTGTGGAAAATAAAAACGTGCTGATTAAATGGAAATCAGTCTTCATTTCCTTTTTGACATCTTTCTCTATTTACTAACTTTCCTTTTCAGTTTGTAAAATTTCACTTGGTTTGGCCTAAGCCGCATTAATGAGCTCCAACCAACTGAGTAATGAGTTTTAAAAATGTCACATTGCAGTGCATTTTCATCTCAAGTACAGGAAGACGAACCGAGATATTTACGCCCACATTTTCTGTTTTGCTCTTAACCATCCATATGTCTGCGTCTTCATTAGGAAATGTAAACATTTTGACTGCGTTTCCGTCTAGAAGGACCAAATTGCGGATGAAAGAGACAGTACGTGACTCAATCTTGGACGTTTTCAAGCTCCCTTTTCACCTGTCTATGCATGACACAGATCGATTTGAAAATGATGCATCGTTTCGTAACTCTCCACTTTTCAAATCGTTTTCGCAAGTCTTCATTTGCATCAGCGTTTTCGTGTGTTTTAGTGTGGATGATGGGAAAAATGCATAAAAATGTGCGCATTTTCTCCCAAAAACGCATTTGAGTGGACGAAGCTTTTAGAATTGTTATTCAATGAAGCACTTTTTCAGAAACTCCCTTTACCTTATGCTTGTAACTCGCTAGTTGAGTATTTACCCTCAGAAGTGGTGAGTATTGCAATTTAAAGATTAAGAACCTCGGTCTTCTTGTGAACTAAATCCCCCTTAATCTTGTTTGCTGTTGAAAGCTCAAAATCTAGGAAATACGATTTTTATCAGTATCTGTCGTTGTTGTATTTTTGTCCCAAGTGACATTAGAATTGACTGTATATCGTTAAAGTTGTTTTTTGATCTTTTTCATGTCATGGAAATAACGTCCCACGGTTTTCCGATTGCTTTTGTCGAATGAAGGTTTCTCACTCACTTTGAGACATATCTCACGACTTTTTATCAGAAAAATCAAGAGGAACGTTTAAATTTGCCTTAAAATTAAATTTATAATTCAGACAAAATAAATAGTGTGAAATGTTTACTTTTGAAAATAGTTATGTTCAGTTTCGTTTTAATGTTTTATGTTTGAAAACGATAAGCTGCTTTTATTCTTCCTGCAATTGGTGTTTGTTTTAAAGACATCTAATTAACGAGGTCGTAAGAAATTTGAATTAGTATGTCCAACTTCGATCGATTCCACTTTTATCTTTGTTTGGATGAACCAGTTTTTGATAGACTTGTGAAAAAAAGAACTCTTTAATGGACAACCCTAAGACCTCTGTACAAAAACAGAGAGACAAAAAACTTCTTTCTTATCAGTTAATAATTCCAGTGTACGGGAACATTAGGCAACTGATTGGAGGCAAGAGCAGTTGTGTACGAGTCAATTTGATTGTGGCGGGATCCTACTGAAGTCCCCGACTCATAACAAATTAAGAAAGTAAATAATAAATGAAAGCATCTTTAGGATCCTTTTTTTTTGTAATCCAAACCTCTTTCCCTTAAGTAAAGCTGAAAGGAATGACTTTTCTGAAAATGGATAAAACTGTACAAAATGCAAATGAGGTAAGAACTATTTGTATCATTGTTGGATCCTGTCGTTCTAAAAATATTGAAATAGAAATGACACGAACATGTCAAATTTATACTTCGCGAGAATTGAACAATTTTTAAATTCTGATTATTCCACAAGGGTATTTCTTAATTTTGAAACTCCTGCATACCAGTCGGATTCTGCGCTCTAGAGAGAGCCTAAAGCATGAATTCTAGTATTTTTGCGAGGAGCTTTTGCGTTAATTAGCTCGGTCTTCAGGTTGTCCACACTTCCTTTGAGACATTTAAAAAAAGAAAAAAAACTTTGTAGTTAAAAGCAAACTTCTGCAATGAAAAAGAAAGAAATGCCGCCCGGGAATTTCAAGATATCCGTGTTGTAAGGTGTTTCAAAAATTTTCCATCCCATAGATTACATAGACTCGTTTTCAAAAGCCTAATCGTTAGGTGCAGAAGCAGAAGAACTTAAGCCTATTGAAAAGCTCAGAGCAATTTAACTAAGCACCTGATGTGATCTCCTCATAGAAGAATGATTCTCTCAGTTTTATATAGCACCTTGTGATATCGGTCAGCTATGACTGTCTGTGAAAATTCTTTTCCTAGACTTTAAATGCATTGGTGACCCCTCTAATGATTAAATACTACCCACATAGGTAAAGGATAACGGCAAGTCTGATTTATTTGACCTCTAAATGCACTTCTATGGTTGGTTGTAGCAAATTTGGAGAATGACTTCCATTTGTAAAACGATGACGTTCACAGGAAGAAAAATAAACATCTCTATCGCATCTATGGTATAAATTATATTATCTCTTGCCACGGTGTAAACAGTCATGAAGGGTTTGTAGAAGCCGATAAAACTGAAACTGCGTTTTCGTACGGTTGGGCATTGAAATAATTGTGTTAATTTACCCGGATATTTGGTAACCCATTCTTCGTACTGCCTGAAGTATTCTATCATCTGTGGTGAGGACACACCTCACGGCTTATCAGATCTAATATATAGGATGAAGATTATATTTTCGATGTTTTCAGACCTGTCCTTCAGAAGATGGATAATTTAAATTGACTTGGTGATGGATATCCGTGGGAACACCCACCACTGCACTTAAACTGAGCGGCTTCTTTAAATGCTAATCAGCTATTAGCTCCTAAATTTCACCACTTGCGCTCATTTCAATTCAACTTGTTAGTGTGTTAAACCGCCAAGAAGAAATTTAATCTCATTTGTGGTTCAAGACACAACAGTGCTCGCATTTCAATAACAAAAGGAGCGCCAAAAAGAGTTAAAGAATATATTTTTATTCGCGCCCAGACGACAAAAAAAAATTCTTTTGACAGATTGCCATATTTTCAACTCGTAATGTAACAGTGTTTACTTTAGAAAGGGCATATAAAAATAGAAGAGAAAATGTTTTTTTTTTCAATTTAATCGAAAGAAAAGCTTAATTTTTCCCTGGAAAACTGCAAGAATCTGGAGAGACCTAACTGGGAAAAAACGCTTTGACCTGAAAAACAAATTTGAGACAAACACCTGCTACAGTAACTAACGCTAGCTAAAACCACGATATAGTGAAGTTTTTAGCCTTCTTGGTTTCATGTCTATTAAGTTGCTGGCTCCCATTTAAATCAAATAGTGATCCAAAAGTTGTTTTTTCGCCCTTCTATTTTAAGCTTGTAGGCAAAAGACTTTTTTTCCCTTTCTTATATTCCAAACCTCAACTATATTTCATAGAATATTTAATGATAATATTCAGCCTCGATGTTTAATCCGAAGAATTATAGTACATGATAATTTGAAAGTGACCGCGAAATTATTTGAATTTATCCGTTAAAGGTGTTGTGGAGATTTTTTGGCCCATGACTTTTCTAGATTAGTGTCCATTCTAATACGATCTGAAATTAAGCTTCTTCACCTATCCTGAATATCTTCGGTTGTCCATATAAAAAATGTATTATTCCTAGTAATAGTTCGTGAATTAAAGGCTAGGCATTGTACAGTAACTTAGTAACCTTTGAATAAAAGATTCATTTCATACAAAGAGTATCATCCTCGAAGTGTCATATTCTATTTATAAACTGCCAGCCCTTTTCGAATTCCAGCCAGTTATCTTTTGCAATAGCAAAACTGAAACAAGATCATGCATCATGCGCTCAATTTCGAATTACTCACCTACAGAAATCTCTCGTTAATCTCTCTTACTGTTTAGCATAAATGCTTTTTTGGGGGGCACAGAAAGAAGCAAAAAGAAGCACAGGCGAATGTATTTGTTTTGACTGAGGCTGGAACGTTTTCAACCGGATTGTAGCTGTGCCAAAGTAAACAGTATTTTGCTTGGACAATGATATATTTCAACCAGTGTTATCATTATTATCGGCTAAAATTATACAAATTGGCTCTACTCGCGTGTATTACGAAAACAAAAACATATTACCAAGTAAATCCTTTGGATCCGGAGATAAAAGCTACTTTAAATTCAACATCAATATTTATCTGTTTTCCCATAGAATGCATAAGTACTAGTACAGGTACTCATGGCGAGATGAGTTCTTTATAAATTTAACATTAAAATATTTTAAAGAAGCAATTTTACTATAATACTACTATTGCAATAAAATTGGTCTACACCTTAACGTAGAGGGGAATCGAGCAAAAAATCAACAGTGAGAAACACATCTTTTTCTTTGTTATCTTCCATTTGAACTGACATTATTAAATTGTAAGCCGGTAGAATCAATTGCACTACATATACCTGGAAGTACGTTTCTGAACGACAAGTTCGTGATAGCTGAACGACCAATCAAACTGTGGAAATACGAATCAATTAATCTGCAACGAGTGTCTCTTGGCTTCTATTCGTATTATCGAGCGCGCGCATCTATAATATATGCATAAAATGTTAGCATGAGGTAGTAAGAATCATAGATCCATCAGAGGAAACAAGCCAATGACATATACCATGTACATACTCTTTCAATATTCTTTATGTGTTACTCAACTTACCTCCAAAACAGAGCTAATCATAAGAATAAATTATGATAACAAAACCTAAAACATTCGTTTCAGGGAGTTGTGTGAAACTGTTTCTTCAGAACACTTTTTAATAACGATATCTTTCCTTCTGAGTAAACTGATCCGAATTACTTGATAAGTCATTAATTGAAACAACTAAATGTTTACTTATATGTCTAATTTTGGAGGATGCACTTCTAAAATGTTTACTTTGATCTTAAAATAAATTTTGATGTCAGAAATTTATCGAGGACCTAACTTGACAGATCCTCTGAGCATCGCTTGAAAATGCATTTATTTTATCATTCGTTCAACCACTTTCATGCATTAATTAATTAATTTTTTTAATTATCCTCACATGTGTTTACTCATTTTGTCATTATTTCAGTAGGTTATTGTTTGTTTAAAGATAGAGTAGTTTTTGAAGAGACGTAAGGATAAGAGCAATATATTTGCAAATTTTGGAGAATTCAAACTAGGGATTCTCAAAAGTCTTATTTCTGGAGTTCTTTAATACATCTTATCCATGCTAATCAAATTTTGGTCCAACGTTGATCATTAAATATTTACAAGCTGTCAACTTCTAAAATTAACATCTTTTAGATTAAAAGAAGCTTGAGTCGCCAAAAATAAAGTTGTATTTTAAGTACCTCACCCTTGGCAAAATTTTCTAATGGCAAAATGGTGGGCATAGTAACTAGAACACCCACAGTTACATTAATAAAATACTGAATAATGTTCGAGGTTCCTAGATGGTGTCAATATGCCACGAAAGGTGAAATGTCCTTATAAGCAATAATTCTGCATTCAAAAAGACCATAACTTGATCTTGGCTTATAGACTATCGATCCACGATCGCGAAATACCTCGCGAATTTTCCAACACTTACAGAAAATGAGGTCACCCCGTCTAAAAACAACAACACACATTCACTTATACAAAAGGAAAAGCGCCTTGTCCTATCAAGTCGCAATTCTGTAACACATTTTCGCCTGCAGCCCGTGATACGATATGAGAATAATATTTTCACCTTTGGTTCCATCACAAAATTACCGAAAACTGTGGATCTTCAAATAAAGTTCGTAGCTGTAATTTTCTGTAGCCTACATTTCATAAGGTTAAATGAAAGAAAAGAAGCATTTGATGGCATAAATTTGATCTGCTACAGACCCTTTTATGTTCTGATTTCGGAGAGGGCGAAGATCTCCAGCTTAAACCCATGGCAGCCTTCTGCCGGGCTGGGTGAAATAGCGGCGGGCTCATGCACTGAACTAGGCCGAGTCCAAAAGGTCGTAAGCAGCCAGTTTATCAAATGCTCACATTTATGCTATTTTAGATCCTCAGAAGTTGTGCGTTTCTCGAGTCAACTCAAAACCAGTCACATTACTGAGCTCCTTACGTCAGTGGCTAATGCGCAAATATTGCGATTTAAGAAATATTTTATATCTTACGAAATATTTCATCGAAAAATAAAGTAAGAATGAAACACATACGTCATATACTTAATTTTTTAAGGGAAACGTAATCAGGTTTTTACGGATATCATCAAGTTCACGTTTGGAAGAAATATTCAGTATTGTTCCTGAGCAACTTTGATCCGAGCCGATTTAAATTACAGAATCAAGTCGTTATTGCGGTGATGCATGAAAAAATGTCATAGTGTAAACTTTTTCGTGATACTTATCCACAGACATCGCATTCATGGAGAGAATGTATCCTGTTAAAGGTTCCCTTCAACAGCGAAAGATTGAAGACGCTCGTGAAAATACCTCTCGTGTTCGTGTCACAGGATGCTCAGCTGAACGTTTTTTCTATAGTTTCAGTGTCATTTACCTTAATATTTGGCTGACCTTAGGTGAAAGTTTTAAAACGTCCACACGCCTTTTGAAAACCCCTCGATCAATTGAACTGCGCCTTACAGTAGTACAGTACAGGAGTCTTGATTTCAATTCATTTTATAGAAGAAAAAAAAAACAGCGTATGTTAGCGGATTTTAATAACAAATGGTCGACTATTTACTTTTGAAGATCACGTCCCACAAACATAAAAAGGTTTCAGAGAGAACTTTTCTAAACGACGGACTCTAACAGATGCATGACCAATCAAACGGGCGACAGATTATGTAAAATACAGAGCAATTGATCTGCACAGCGGGTCTCCCGGCTCCACTTCCAGTAATAATCTAATAACTGTTTTATCCATAAATGAATTCATCCGCTCGTTTATCCATTTTCCTTTATTTCCCTAGACTATCTACTGTCTAGACGATGGCTAGGTTTCTTCAAATATTTGAAATAAATTAAATGAGGTTGAGAGTGATATCCTTGCAAATTTTGGAGAATTTGAAGTTAAAATTGTAAAAGTTTTATTTTGGTGTTATGTACTCATTTACTATTTATCTCGATTTGCGTTTCATGTATGTTTCTAACGACATTTTTCAAAAACAGACAGGTTCACTAAGGTCTTATGAAAACTGTCACTTTATATATGAGAATCTCAATTTAGCTGAAATACGTCTACTGTTTATCAATTCCAATAAATTTTTATCATGATTTTGGTCATTGATTATTTTCACTCTTTTCTTCCAATGTGAAACTTCTTGTAAAAAATGTTAAAAACTTAAGTCCTTGCACTACATGAAAAGTTACCAGTTTGAGAAACATGTGACATTTTTTTTCTCTCATATGATTACTATAAAGATCTTCGACGCATTTTAAGTGGCTCCCCTAAGGCAAGATTTTCTTAGGGCAAAAAAGGTGGGCAAGGTGACATGAATACAGCTAATCATATCAAGAGAAAGAAATCTGGCTTGGATGGAAGTTTCCATATCACGTCTCTGTGTCGCGGACGGCGAAACGTAATTTTAAGCAGCAAAACGGTCTATCGGTTGCCATATTCTTTGCGAACTTAGTTATATTGAAAAAAGTACTCAAAATGCTGAAAACTAAAGTCGTGAGAGGTTTCTGGATAAAAAAGCTACACCCACAAGATTACGTATCAATGTAAAAAAGCTGCTTTTCTTATCAAGTTTAAGGGTTAAAAAAAATGGGAGTTAAAGGAGGCAGGCATAATGTTTAACAAATTCACGTATTTTGATGAACTCATAAATTGGACAGAAACACTACTTGCACTTGTAATACGAAGTTCGCCACTTGATTTCACTCCAAACCTTCGGGCCGACCTACCACGACATAAAGATATATATTGTTGTTAACCTCGGAACAAAACAACGAAACTGTTTTTTTTATTTTTTTAACGATATCATCTGAGCCTAGGGAATCTCTGGATCAAGTCGTCAAAGTAGTTATACACAAAAGTGTTAATATGCGAACTTTCTGGAATTACTTACCCGAAGGAACCGAACTCATATGAAGTGCCTTGCGTTGGTTATCCCTACAATGGCGGAAGATAGGACACCCTAGTGGAAATACCTCACGCAGCCATGTCGCAAGGTGCTCTGCTGAATCTTTTTCAATGACAGTGTCAGTTTTCTCCTAGGTAACTAAACATGTATAGCATTTTCGAAGCTCGTACTCGCCTTTTGAAATCTCTCAGATCAGTTAAAAAGCTTGCCTCACAGCTTGTGGTGGATACTGTGGAAGCGTCTTACTTTGATTTCCTTTTAAGAACAAAGCTGCCCCCGCTTGTGGATTTTAATTATTAACGTATATAATCTTATGCGTTTAAATATCACTTTATAAAATGGTCTGCATAAGTACTTGCCACTGTCAACCTATGTAATTACTGATCGAAACTTCCTCTGTATCATGTGAAACTGTGTGATTCAAAAATGTTACAAAAAAAGATAAGCAATAATAGAATAAAATAAATCATAGAATAAAACAGACCTAGCCTATAAAAGACATTTAAAATTGTTCAAGAATCCTTCGTCAGTCGGCTCAAACTCATGATTACTCGTCTAGCGATCTCTTATCAAGCCCCTTCCTCTTTTATATTACAGACCCATGTTCCGATTTAATACCGGAAATTTGTTTCTCAAATGAGAGGCTCTCACATCACCGTTCAAAATACCACCTCTAAAAGAAATTAAGATGGCGAAATATTCTCTCTTACTCTCCTTCTGAAGTCTCAAACATCGGTTATTGACCAATGAGTTCACACATTTTCCAGGCGAAACGAAAAACTAGAATAAACTTTCATGATGCACTTTTTCAATTTATACGTTGTGAATTCCACGATCAAAGGGACCATAGAATCTCGTCCCAAGCGTTCACCCTACATCGTGAAAATTTAATGCTATTGTGTCCGAGAATTTATTTCACGCAATATTTTGTTTCATGAGATTGTGTCGTCTATGAAGGATTAAGCATATGCAGAAGCATATGACGATGTTTCTTTACGACGATTTGCCCACCTTAAGGTTACGACGTCACCTTTTAAATTTTTGACAATGGTGAAGGGATGAAAACTACTTCTTGCGTTTCACTGTATTCATAACAGTTTTCTAACTGTGCATAGCTAACGATGTAATCTATTCGCCCTTATGTTGCGCAAGAAAGACAGCTCATCGACATGCGTGATAGTACTGTTTTCAAGGAAATCGCGATCACGTACGATAAATGCTGTAATTAAGAACAGCTCACTGGAAAATGCTAATAGACAAACATTTGAAACCATGTAACTATCACTGCGTTTGTAGAGTTTACTACCATATGTCGACCGAAAGCATCCAAATGAGAGATGTCGTCATGAAGTTACTCAAATATTTCTGTATTTCTGGGCTTCTTTTCTTTGGAAAGTCTTCGTGGGGTGATTTTTTACTTTTCTATCTTGTATGAATTAGGCAGGTGCAACGGAAGACACAATTATCTTAATGAGCTAAGCTCACGTAGTATTCCCCTTTCACTTCATACATTCCGCACGTAGCTTGAAGTACTTAAGTAACCTTGAAAATGCAGTGAATATTGGACGTGCAATACTGGACTTAGTTCTTAAGTTACTCAAAAGTGAGGGCATTAGGGTTTTTGGATATTTTGGTTTTCTTCATTTTCACCATTCGTTCAGTTTTAGATTTTTCAAAGAAGCCATGTTCTCGCATCCATCTGTATAAAGAAACGTCTGGTTCATTTAACGGTTTTTGTTTTTATCTTTGAATTCATAGTTTCTTAGCCCCATTATTTCACTACAATGGGGATATACTTTGGCGGTTCTTCAGTTTGGAGCGATAATTTAGATAATTTTGGCCAGTTCTACGGCAGATGCTCACCATTTTTTAACTGACCTTCTTCTTCTCGATTAAAATTATATCATGGCAAACTCCAGAAGGGCAATTAATATGAATGTTGCTTATCTATGATAAGATGAAATCAAGCCTGTCCTAAGTATCGTCAGAAAGCCAGCGTAACCAAAAAACTACTTACAGGCGGGGGCAAACTAACGCAACGTGAAACTGAAATTAAACCCTGTCAGCCTATCACTAACACATTTTTTTGTATGTTTTTCCAGTGGACTTATTCAGTTTTTATAGGACTCTCTCATTTTCTTATCTTACAATGGACAAACTAATCTTTTGTTAGTATCCATAGGTTACAACATCACACTGCAGCTGTCTTACGAATAAGGTAGCCGGGAACTTATAATAACAGACGTCAACTTTCTCGTCACTTGCGTCATGGAATAAAAATTTCAAGTTCTTGAAAATGAAGGTTGTGCGTAAAGGATTTTCCACGCAGCGCTGAACTAAGCAACCTGGGAGGTATACTTAAGGAAAACCATGGGGATACACAAGCGGGCATTGTAGAACTCATTAAAAAACCTTGATCATTACAATTGTTGAAACTATAAATAAGATCGACAAAGCGATCTCGATTACAGGCGAAGGACATGAAAACTAAAATCAGTTGGCAAAATTCTTTCTGTTAATTTTTTTTCATTTGACTTCTTCCTTCATTTTCTCCCCTGATTATATTTACTGTTGAAGATTGGCAATCGCCTGCGTAATTAATTGAAGTCAGGTTTTACGAACTCCAACTAGATTGCAGAACAATACCGAAAAAATGTATTCAATCTCGTTCGATCTATGAATATGTCAACTTCTAATCAAAGTTAGTATATTTTTATAACCTGTACCAGCCGCCCTCAGTTAGTGGAGACGAGCGCAAACGCGGGCGCGGGAAAAGTGGCAAGCTGGCGGACGCAGAGGTTGCGGTTGACATGGATACAGCTGTCTCACTTATCGCGTTTCTTCGTGCTCTTTATTCACAATAGGTGAATATTTTCCTCGAGCAGTCCTCATAAAGGAGTTAAGGAGCATCTTATATTGGAATTGAAGTTCACCTTACCTTATTTGTATTTGTTTTGTTTTGTTTTGTCTTATCTTGATTTAGCCTAGAAGTTCTGAAAATACATATAAATAAATCAATGTGGACTTGACTATATACAACCTATCGTGCTGTTTGCTGTTTTTGGTTTGTGACGTTTTTTCTATGTTCCACGGTTTTGAAATTTTTTTCATAAATACGATGCGACACTAACCAAATAGCGCTAAATCTTGGTATTTGGCTTTTTCGACGATATTTGGGTTTTCGAGAGACATTGGTTTTGTGTAAAGTATTGAGCAATGGTAGTGTCACTCGAATTTATTCATTAAAATAAAACAAACAAATTCACGAAACTTAACATTTTAAGTGACTCTCAGCATGGGTAAGTTCTTACAATATTCCTCAACATTTATGAGAAAAGTTCCTTCTCAATGCAAAACTTACATAAGTACATGAAAGACTAGCGATCACTGCGCGCGATCAGCATAAATCGATACAGAATCGTCAAATATTGGTCTGAAGATAAAAGCCGCTCACTTTCTTAGCGTTTTTTTATGAGATATCGAATTATTTTTTGTTCTTTATTTGGTGTCGAATAGAGGTCATGGTTTTGGTTTCACGGGTTTTTGTCACATACATTACAACTGTCTTCTTCCGATCTGCGAGGTTTTACATTTTGTCATATTGATGTACAATAAGCGCTAACATCTTTCAGTTTGTTGGGGTTAAATTAACACTCTCTGCTAAGCTTAGTTTTACCCTTACAGGAACCAATATTTTTCTTTCGTTGTTAAAAGAAATTAATCAGGACTTGGTACAGAGAACGTACCCAAAACTGATTTAAGTAACCCGCTGGTAGAATTCTGAATTCGACATTGATGCTGATATTCTGTAAACATGAATTCAATTCTGTATCTTGAACGACTCAGCAGGTGAAAGATATTATAAATCTATACGGTATGTTTTTGCGCTTTTCTATCATTCCCTGGGTAAGATTTTAACGAAACACGCCAAACTAAACGGGTGAGACATCATCTGGTTCAAATTCAAAACAAAAATGCTGAACATTGAACAAAATCATTAACCGAAAGCTCTCACGGTACAATAGCGTTAATCGTTTGAATATCCATTTGGAGTTGAATATCTCCCCTTAAATAACTCACAATCGGTCTAAAATGAAATTTCTTTTAAAAACTGTAAAATGTAAGAAACGTTCTCATTTTCATTCCATACCTGATTACTTTTTCTCTCCTTGATCGAAAAAAGGAAATTCAGCTTTGTAGGTAAATTCGAACTCAAAGAACTCCAAATGATCCGGGATTAGTTCTTTCCTGAAGATTTTCAACCAAATATGAAACTATGAATTTTCGCCCTTGGTTTTAATCCCGTGCATAGTTCCAGGACGTCATCGATACGACGTAGTCTACAAATCAGGTAACTTTGTCAGCTGGTTTTGTTTTGATTGACGAAAAAGGTCGTAAAAAAGACATTTCCGTCGCAAGTAAATTGTCTTTAACACCTGTTCTGCTCTGATTCTCGAGGAACAGGTTCAGTGGTTCTAATAGGGAAAATTTTCAAAATAGCATCAATTTTATCAATTGTCCTCAACTTTCCTTTACATACCCTGTAGGCAACATTTGGAGTTCTGAAGAGAACTGTATTCGCCTGTGGCAAGACATTTTTGCTTGCAAACTCTCGCAAACCGTCGGCAAAGCCGTGAAAGTGTTGCTTACCATTTAAGTTTCCTGTTTTCGGCAAAGTAACTAATAAAGTTTTGTTTCTACAAAATCGAGAGTAAAAGTATTTCAGAACGAAGAAATAAATTTGTTGATTTGCAAACCCTCGCATCTCATGAAATATCTTGATTTTGTTGTCGCAGTTTTTACGCTTTGTTCTTGCATTGATCACATTTGTCTTTTTCTTTTTGTTTTTTCTTTGTTTTTATTTTTGCTTTTTTGGTAATCTTAGCTGTAGATCACAAGAGTTGCATACCAACGGCCGTTTCACTGCATTGGCGAATGTCTGCCAGTTCTCAGGTAGCCGTGATGAGATAGAGACCATATAGGGATTCAAAACAAAATGAACCAAAATGTTTCAGCTCTCGTTACATTACAAAATATATCTATCTGATCGAATAAAGAATGTACCACGTTTGTTTGCCGACTAAGATTCGGTGGTTTTATTCACATTACAAACGATGCTATGAAAGAAATATTTCGTTTCTTATTGTGCCGTCGACTATAATCAGGTGATATAAACAAATTGTGAAATCATAAAAATACTACCAAGCAAAATATTTTCGTGCTGTTTTCGAGACAGACTGCATTTCACCATCACGGTTGAATAATAATCGACTTGATGCAGTATGGTAATGTATATTCAAGATAGACTTAATAGCTTTCAAATCACTTTAAAAGCTGTTATATTGATTTATTGCTTCTGAGAGGTTTTTGTGATTATAGAGCACTATTTGGCATTGTGTACAGTGATTTGGGCTCTTCAAAACCTTAAGAAAAACATTTCAAAAGGAATTAACTTTGTTAATTCAAAATTATTTGAAAGACATATGTGATAAGTGTTTCTTTTTCCTTTTTTTCTATGTTTTCTTCTGTCAGCTTAATACAGTAGTTGCTTGGGGTTATCATTAGCACCACTTTTCAATGCGGTGTTTAAACTATACACGCGCTCAGTTTTGACGTATGTCTTCTCGTCATTATCGTTCAGACCGAAATTAGGAGCATGACAACGCTCTTTAATTTTAAAATTTTCAATTGAATTCAGTTAATTCTACCATAAGCATACACTTCCTATTTATTCTTTTCAAACTTACAAACCAAACTCGCTAACAATACCAAGCAAGTATTATAATTAGTGTAGCACTTTTTTAGCCTGATTTATCCAACATTCAGCTTCTCTGTTGCTGGAAGAGGAATCTTTATTTACCTGTGAGTATATTCATCAATTAATAAGGACAGTTTTGGATTGTACTTACACTTTGCACGCTTTTGTTTCTCCGTAGCATTAAAACGAACCACCAAAAACCATGATTTATTAACTAAACCAAAATGATAATAGCCAGAAGCAATCCGGCTGCTTTTCTTCATAACGTATTTGAAATCTTTGAAAATTTGATATTTTTGTTCGTTTGCAGAGAGAACCTAAATGTAAGAAAATACAGTCGTCTCAGGAGAAAGATGTGATTAATTGAACACTGATCAAGCAGATATTGTCAATATCATTCCCCATTTTTTCTATTTTATATTGAAAATTATTTTTTTCGTAATTGCAATTCTTATTTAGTGCCTGATTGTTTCGCAAAAAAATCTGTCGCAATTCCGTCCACCATTCCTGCACTAGTGAGAATTGAACACCCAGAGTGGAAAATAATTTACAGATGACAGTTGTTTTATCAACAGGCGTAGCTTTGAACTTTGTTAAATCTGATATTTACCGTTATCTTTGCAGATAAACCGAATTTCAGTAGAACAATGAGCGGCAGTATTTTTAGACTCAGTCAATAGATTGACGAACTTATTGGGTGTTCATCTAACCATCACGACTGGTACATGTAGATAACAAGACTTACCTTAAACGAAAAGGAAACAAATACCAAATGATGAGATATTCACACTCGTCTGACAGTTGACTCAATACCGTTGTAACTGCATACAGCATAACGCTTCGACAAAAATATCCCCCGGCGGACCTAACTCGGTAGGCCAATCTGGGAATTTGCGTCTAGAGGCCGGATGTTTGTATGAATCGTTGTTTCAAAATAGAGCCAGTTTCAATTTCCTAATTTCGTGTCGTGCGAGCAACATAAAATGGAGACTAAACTTTTTTAAAATAGAATTTCAGCAGTGCTAGCACAAGAAGATTATTCTCCAAGGTAGTTGATTTTTTCGAAACAAGTGACGTGGCTTTTATTTTTCAGTTTGTCGTTCAATGAACACTATGTCGGAATGAAATGTCTAATACCGCCACTTAAAATCTGTAGCGCTATGAATGAGGTTTACACCGCCTCCTGAGAGTTGAACAGAATAATTTTTCAGAATATTATTTTAAAAAATAATTGGTCTTGCCAGCCTAAGGTCAAGAGATTCTAATCTCTTGCCTAAAGTGAGTTTTTTTAGACCAGAGTTTGTCGTCCAATAAACACATTGTCCAAATGAAATATTCATCGCCAACACTTATTGATTTTTTCGGTTTTGTTTTCTTTTTCTGTCAATTTCAATTACTTTAACGTGTGTTCTCCCCCCCAGTGCTGGTAGCATAAGCGCTAGAAAATCATTAAATGAGATATTTTTTCTTTTTCGCAATGAATAAGGTGGCTTAAATTTTTGGTCTGCTCTCCAAAAATCATGTCTAACAGTATCACTTCAATACTGTAGCATCGTGAATAAATTGAAGAGAAAATAAGTTAAAGAAAGAAAAGAAAACTTATCAATGCTATATCTCGAGTTTATTGTATTCAGATATATTCAGTCCTTTTCTGAGCTATTTAACACAAATTATATTTATGAATGAATATATTTAACAGGAAGACAAACATGATTAATATGGATACGAAACGACTAAACTTATCGGTTATGAATGGTCCTAGCTGGGTACAAAATCAACTAAGTACCACTGTTTACGAAATCACCAGTTAGCTAAATCAATATGAGGAATAAGGCAGCGGTGGTAAGACAACAATCACACTGGATATTTAGGTGTGATTTTACAAGTCGTACTGAGAGCTTTTCTTTCTATAGATTAAAAATATGATCTCTTGATATGATACAATAACATATTGCAATAATAAAGATTTCAGAACACGTCTCACCGTTGAACTCCTTTAATTCCATCCACGGTGAACAGTTGTGGTAGCTCCAAGAGGATTTGCTTTTGGGTAGCTATGCTGTAATTTGATTAGTTTTCCATTCAGTTTATTTGACCAGCTGGTCGAGTGTTATGTCGCCCTTTGTAATAATCGTCGCACTTTGAAATACCTGTCGCACTCATGATAAAATTGTGGCGCCTTGTCATAAAAAAGCTCTCGCACAATCTAATAACAAACCATCGAATTTTGTATAAACATAAGCTGTCGCTCTATGTAATAAAAATACATCCAACTATATAATAACAGACCTTATCCTATGGCTGCCAGCACCCGAGGGCAAGATGAGGCGAATGCTAATCCTGTGTTCTGATTGGCTATCCGAGTGGACAAGATAGGCCCATCTTTCCCACTCAGGATTGTTGCTCCCTTCGATCACGCGAGAAAGAAAAAAACAAACAAACAAACAAAAAACCTTGCGTGGAGTGGACTTACAATGCTGGTAATTTTTAAAGGAAAACAGAAGGCAGCTAGAACAAAGTAAAAAAAAAGCACAAGCAAGTTTCGTGAGTTATTTGTGTTACAAAAACTTGAAAATTCAAGAGAGTCATTATGGGGTTAGCCGTTATCCGTAAAACAGCCGAAATAAATGAGCCGTTCGGAGTAAAAACTGACGCTGAATTTTAACCTTGAGGCGTAAATAAGGTTAACCATAAAAGTTTTTCTCATGTAAGATATGTCATTTTGAAAAAAGACTGTAGTGTGTGTCTTGTATCGTGGCTTACGCTTTTACGACAGTTTTATCCTGGCACCGAAAGCAAAGAAACTTTGCGCAAGTCCCGCTGATTCATATTCTGCGAACCGAAGTGTCTTATTTTTGCGCGCAAGATGAGTTGACAGACAGTAGACCATTTTTAGGATATTATGATTCTTCATTCAGTGTACCTGTGTGATGGCGGTTTCGAAGAAATAGTTAGTTTGTATCGAGCTGGGGAGGAGGCCAATCGAGAGGTATGAGGCGCGAGTGAAAATCGGAGAAAAACGCCGCTCCATATAATCATTTGACCTGAAACTATACTGCCTAGCGATAGTCAGTGAAAAACTCGGAAATCTACGCGATTTCAACGCAACAGCTACTCGATTTAGAATTACTCTTCTTGTCTCACTCTGATGGTGAAAGCGAGCTGGACGGTAAATAGTTTTAGATTTCCTTTTTCGACCCAAATACACACTGCTAGGCACTGCACTAGATCTACTAGTGCAGGTCTTGGTTTTTCGAAGAGCGCATAAATTCTCTGCGGTAGATTAGCATATCCAGTGGATTATGTATAGTGATTCCCCGGATATATTTGATTTCTCAAAAGCTAGATGGAAACTGTTCAACGCCAATCTGTCCAGCTCGCTTAGCGTTTTTAATATGGTACAGCGTAGTAACAACCATTGCTAAGGGAAATCTTCAAAGAACCGCCCTCAACATCGTACAGAAAGGGCGTTCGCTCAAAAACATATACCGGTCATGCTATGGAGCCGTGTAGGCCTTCTAACAACTGCAAATGTTACAAATTAAACTGGACGCACAGTGGATTATTGTAGCCGAGCTTGTCAACCCCAATTTACACAAACATATTATGCAATTAACTATACTTTTGATATAGGTTATTTGCATGGCGTCGCTGTCTCTGTTGATTGTACATCCTATGATATATTATTTCTCTATAAACATAATAGAATAGGTGTAGTCCCTCTTTTTTGGTGAAAAAAAATTGATATTAGCGCGCTGCGGGGAACTCTGGGAGTGAGAGATTTCTCGTAGTCTAAACATAGTATGCTAAAAAACCTATTTCAATTCTTATAGTACCGTAAGTACTTTGTTTATGGTTTTTTTTTTCCGGAATTGACCTAGGACGTTAAAGAACGTTAGTAAATGTGTTTTAGAACAATGAAAATATATCTTTAACTTTTGAAAACCATTGAAAATAATTATTTACATTTCTGTCATCTGTAACGGAATGAAAATAACGGTTAGCCGCTATAACGCGTAGCCGTTATAAGCGGTCACCTCATTGAGATCCTCACGCGTCTTAAAAGGCAAAGTGATATAGAGGCAAGAAAGCAATTTTTTCCTTATTTTGCTATGTGACAATCTTTTAGTGACCAAGGTTAGATGGCTGGATCACACGCAGCCCAAGCTCCAGCTGTGAGATGATCATATTGCAAAATAAGAGTCATGGCGAAAATATAAGAGTTTGTATGAGAATATTCACGACCGCTCTTAGGAAGTAAAGATACAATCAAATTCTCAATAAAACTACCTCACCTTACTTCCACCGTGCATCGCTTGTTATCTGACCGCTTACTATGTTGAAAAGAACCCATTTTGGCGAGTATCCATTTCTAGTTTTACTACCCTTAAGAGGAGGAGAAGGCTGTATAATCCATTTCCGAACACCTGATCCGAGAAGCGAAAAAAATCCAAGCTCAAAATGACCCCGTGTCCACAAATCCAACGCAGAATCCAAGCACATATACTTTAGTTTCATTTCAATTCATTAACAACTCAGTCCTCCTTGTGAAACCCACGCTAAGCCACAGTTTGCTTCCAAAATTTCCCAACGACCCGCGTACCTTTGCAAACCAGCTTGGTAACCCTGTCTCTTTTGGGAACTGAGCCTCACCGGAGAACCACACCGTCACTTGGCACCCGTGGTTCTACAGTAATTTGTTGATGCCAAGTGACGGTGTGGTGTGGCCCCCGGCGAGATTTAGTTTGCAGAGGACTAGATACGTCTGCAAGGACTCGATTGTAAATGAAATATGAGTGATCTTATGTAAAATGGTTGCAATACTCGTACTTCTGTTCATTGCTCCAGCAGCAATCTTACCGTCGACTATAGTCTCTAGTGTAACCGTCTTCGTTAGTGGATAAAATAAACAAACAATGGTGCGATGTTCTTACTGACTGAAATATTGTTTGACTGGTTGATTTCTGGAGTGCGATCAAAAAAATTTTATTGCCTTGTTACTAACAGCAGCTTTAGAGAACAACCGATGCAAAGAGAGAAGAAACAGCTTCAGCTAAGACGGCAATTAAATGAACTGGCAAAACTTATCAATGATAAAAATTATTAACACGCTCATTTACTAGAAGCTGATGCCTTGTGAATCCGAGTAGCGTTGACAATAGTAAATACGACTATGTGGAGCGCTTGCTGCTCATTTGCAAATGCCTTTTAATACAAGTCGCCTGAGGGTAAAATAAATGTTTTCCCTTCGAAGATTAAGCTTACATTACGGAGTCAAGATGCCTCCACAAGAAATAAGAGGACCGAGATAGGTTTCGTGACTCGAGGAAAATCCTTTCAAATCATATAGTCACAGACCATTTACAAATAGTTAATCATTCAATTTTCATTCCGCCTTTGTTTTGTTCGTTTTGTTTACGCACCTTTCAAAAGTACCGCTAAAGAATTGCAAACCCACACTATGTAAATAAAATGCGATACTAATTGATACATCTTCTCGCCGTCTTCTCTAAAAAAACTTTTCCCAGTATTCTGCTCCATAGCGGAAATTCCAATCCTCATCGTTCGCCGTTGCACATGTGGATCTTACGATCCCCTATGGCAAAACAGTTTTAAACAAACACAGTCAAACACAGATTTTAGTCATTTCATCGGATTTTCACTGAACCAAAAATCCGCAAAGGGAGATAACCATCATTGTAATTGCGCTATTAAATTGAAACAAAAGAGCAACGCCGAAATATTACCATGGATTTTCTCACGCAATGATGACAACCGAGAAATCTTGAGGATGCAACCAAGTTATCAAGGGCCTTGGCCTTGTCAAGGGCCTTGGCCTTGTCAAGGGCCTTGGCCTTGGCCTTAACAAGTCATGTTTGTTTGAAGTTAGCAATTTCGGAATATATAACGTCATAAGTTCGATTCCTGTGAGAAATTATTTTTTTATACCTATCATTCCAGTCAAAACTTCATGAGAGGTAAGATTACTCAAAAGCTCTAAATTTCCAGCGTTACCCATGGAGTAAATATCCCTCCAGGTGTAATTACTGTCTAGTGTCTTATTGTCTTCTAACTATTGAACTGTTTTCCCTATAGTGATATCATCTCATTAGAGAAGTAGATCGTATCTTGGTTATATTTGTTACTGAAGCATATCAAGTTGTTTTAATTCAAAGCTCTATGAGTACTAGTGAGTGCCCAGCTTGAATCAACTCTATACTTTATTCTTGTGTCGAGATCAGTATCAGAAAAAGTTGAGCAAAAACGCAGAGTGAAAACATTTAAGGATAGTGTAGAATGCCGATTTGTTTAGTTTAGTTTTTATCTGATGTTCTGACATTCCTCGAATTAACACTTAATTGTTCTGAATGCTGGCAGCGTTTATTGGTATTGAGCTACTTTCTCGAGCGTGATCAAGGGCGGCGTGAGACGCACAGACGGGAGGAAAAAATCACGTCCGAAAAGTTGCTGAAGCATTTCGATGAGAAATGGATCATTAAAAAAAATTTAAATCCTTAAGTGAAAAGTTTGGCTTCTGATGTAAACAGTATTTTCTCCTTTCTATCAAGAACAGGCACTAAAAACAGAAGGGAAGAAATTTCTTTGAAATTCTCGTCTACGTTTTTGCGTGCAGTAGGGATTTCTTATCGCTGCCTCTATGAAAGGTTAGCATGATAAGGAAACTAAAAATGGTAACGATCAAAAGAAGGGTGGAATAAAATCAAATAGTTAATTGTGTCACCGTTGTGTGAAATGGTCTTTTAGGCGTCATTCTCACGGCTAAATGAGTCATTCGTGTTCTCTGATTTTAGAGCTGACATCTCAAACCTGAAAGGTAAGATCAATTTCGTTAAGATAAACTTTTTTTACCCCTCTGTCGAAGAATTTAAGAAGTAGGAAATGGAGCGGTAAGTTTTCCAAAAAGTCATACCAATCACCGCGTGTAACTCAATTTTTAACACTAAAATATTACTTGAATCACTTTCCTCTCACAGTGCCTCTCTCCATCCAGAAGTATAAATGGGTACCGGCGAATTATCAGGGAAGCATGATGAAATGCTTGGCGTAACCTTGCAATGGAGTGGTATTCCATCCAGGGGGGAAGTAGCAATACTCTTATTCGCTCCATGCGAAGGAAACTGGTATATGCTGCGGGTGGGTGGGTGGGCCGGTGAGAAAAATGCTCAAATGGCGCCCACCAATTCACTCTGCGATCGAAAAAAAGAGATTGTTGCGTAGCTTTACATCCTGATAAAATAAGATGCTACACAATTACACATGTATCATCTTCACTTGCATATTTTGCGTTGGTCTGTATATTAAAGTCAAGCTTTTCATTTCAGTTAACATGGCTTCCAGTGGTAAGATTCTTCTGGCCCTTGTCCTTCTTCAAGTGGCACTGGTTTTGGCAAAGCCTTACGATTCCCTTTACGATGAACTTTTTCCCTCTTATAGAGATATGCGGGATGAGTATTTCCACAGACGAGAAGGTATTTCTAACAAGATCTTGCTATTTTTCCGAAGCATTTGTGACATATCTTTAATACATCAATTAAATCGCAAAAAGTGACAAGATTTGTTTTAATGTTGATTTATCAGTTTTATTACTGAGTCACACTAGTTTTCTTTTGTCATCTAGTAATACTTAGGCCCCAACATCGAAGGCTGCCCCGCGATTTCTTGATATTTTGAAGAAGAAACTTTTCTACAACAATAAAATTTCAGTTGTACCGGTAAACAACTGCTAGCTCCTGATAATTACACTAAGACAATTGTTCTTCTCAGCCACACAGAATATTGATTATTTAACAATCTCTCACATACAACAGACTTTTCAAGTTTTTCAATGCTGTAACCGGAAAACGCCAGATAAAAATTTACAGTTCATTTCTATGTCGTCGCAGTATTAATTTAGACCATTTAAATTTAACTCACTCAACATTTTTGTTCCACACACTGGTTAAAAATTTACTACGTTTCAATCATGAAAAACATTTGTATTTCACTTTAATCGGGCGAGGAAAAGGTCGCTTCCGCTGGTTGATACATTGATTGTGGGACATTTAGAAAATTGTTTTTGTTCATTCTGGTACCATAATTATTTAGATCTTCACAATTATTTTTCTAAGAAATTCCAAATGCTTTATTGAATTCCGCAAACTCTTAGAGCTATCTTATCAGCAGTAATGACAATGGTAAAAGCGCCAAAGGTAAGGCAGTCGACTGAAACACTTCTAACTGGAAAAAAGTAACGTTATTAATCCCTCATATCAATCCCCTCCCTTTCTAAAGTCAATTGAAACACGTTGATTTTTCTGTTCTTTTCTTCTTCAACCAAAGCCCAAGCATGTTATCCTGGCAGATTTAGAGTGGGCTACTGCCGAGTAACGTGTGACGGAGGGGAGCAAGCAACCGAAGGGCCAGTGCATGGATGTACTGAAAGCCAAAAATGCTGCGAATGCATGGGCTTAGGTACTTGGTAAGTTATGCATTTCAAATAACAGTAATTCTTTTTTTTAGTAAAGGGTCGAAAGTTATCCGGAATTGCAATAATATTCTGAATTTTTTTCACTCTTCGGCTCTCTAAGCGACCTTGAAAACACAAGCCAACCTCTCTATTAATTAGATGCGACACTCAAAACAGACACGGTTTGTTCATTCGCATGCACTGCATTCACTGCGCTTTAGGCAATATCAGTTCTTAGGAATTACAAAGCAGGTGAATCTTATCAACTCTTTTGGCTGAGCCACGATTATTTCAAGCAACAATTACTTTTAACTGCAGACTGTAGCACTAAAACATTCGATTTAACTTTATCATTTTTTTTGGAACAGGTATTTGATTGTCACTTGACAACACGTTCAATTCTTGTCTAAAAAAAAGAATGAAAAAGCAAAAAAAATAATATTGTGGTTACCGTCACTCATCTCAGTAACATATGTGGCCTCGCCCCCAATAGGAGGAAATAGCCACAAAAACTAATGATTCTGTTTTGCTAAACAGCCCTGAATGTGACCAGTAAGACTAAAAAGTATTAAGACATGGGTTTCTTTTTCATTCTACAGCAAACCATAAGCAGTGTGACCTACATGTGCAGTACTTCAGTTCTGTTGACTCAGTAACTTTAGGCATTTTATTTGGGTTATATACGCGTACATGACGACAAACTGAAAAATAAAAGCTACCATGCTAATCAAACCCACATGAGAGTTTTTTTGCTGTCAAGATTTTTTTTTTTTTTTGAGTTTCTGAGTTTCTGACATTCGGTTACCTTTAAGCTTTTTTTTAATTAGAAGAAAGTGTTTATGAACAAAGTTGGACACGTGAATTAGATAAGAGCGTGTCGCTGCCATTTCGTCTACGATTTTAACCTCTTCCATACCTAAAATAAAACCCTTTCCCCTCATTCCAACCACTCTTAGGGGTTTAAGTACTAAAGCATTCACCGGCTCTATTAAGCATCCGTTGTAACCCTTGACTGAGTCCGAACGGTCTGTTTCTATTGTCTTCCAACTATGTTGAACGGTCACCTTGAGTGGAACCCTTCAAATAAAACTAAGAATAAACTCGGAAGTCAAATTTAATCCATATTTACCCCCGAAATCAATGTATGCACTTTGAGTTAAGATATCCTCAACACATTCCAGATTATTTTTCTTTTTGGGACTGTTAAAACGTAGACAAAATGGCATTTTTTAGGCGCGTCTGACCCCTATTGTTCTTGATTTTACTTTTAAATTGCAATGGACTAATTTTAGCTTTCGTAACCATCGGTTAAGAAGGTAACTCATTGAAGTCAACGATGAAAATTGTGCGTCAGTTTTATCTGTAGTAAATCCGTAATGACCCCATGCTAATCATCACTTTTCAGCATTAAAGTGAAGAATTTTAAATCATAAACACGAATTCTCTAACAGTTTAATACGTCTCAATTTATCAAACACTGACAATTATAAAATATATCTCTTCATGCTGTAGGGACCTCAAGTGACTTAAGAAAAAAAGAATTGAGTTATTTGCCCTTTCTCACTGCCCCAGCTCTCTAATCTGTGGGCACGCTATCGTTATTACTGCGGTGGCATTGGTATAAGACTCCCTGCAGGCCCCTCCCTCACCGACTTTCTTTGCTCAAGATCTCAATGAACACATTTTCTGACTCTAACTCTTAGAGCATCTTTAATCCTTTGCATCCCAACATCATTTTGAATATTCTCCTTATTGTTCTCTAAACATTTCCTAAGGTGCTGACAAGGAGAATTTGTTTAACAATCAAGAGCTTATTTGGCCGGTGGTCATTTTCTTCAATCTTATGACCTTAATGTGTGATTCAAGGCTGATCTTGTAAGGAGAAATAGATGTTAGTCACCCTAAGTTGAGGAGTTAAAGACTTGCTTAACGTTACAAAACGTGTGTTTAAAGGGAAATGTTACAAATGTCACGCGATCTATTTTTGCTGATAAAGTAGTTGTTGTTACATCATGTGCACATGATTGAAGGGCGGAAATATCAGCCCCCTGGCTATGACAAATGGACCGAACTAGAAAGAAAGATTCATTTTCATACGTGTTCTTTTCCCCTTCTTTGTGTAGGGTTCTAAACCGATAGTTGTTCACTGGTTACTAACCGTGAAAGTCCTCATATTGTTAATAATACTGGATAATAATAAATAAATTATCAAGCTTGAAAACAATAGGTCAAAAGCCACCCACTTCAGTAAAAACATGCCAAATCAATAGACGAACAAAGCCAGAATACGCTTGAATTGAGAGCTAGTAACGATTATATTTCTATTTGCCACAGAAGGTTAAGGTGATTACTAAGAAAAAGACTTTATCGAACCATTTTTTTTTTTTTACTTTCCTTAAATATTCTCTACCAATATGTGTTTCGCTTGCTCTATTTACGCCTGTACTAGGACTTTTCACGCACGGCATATCACGGCACATTTTGCAGCAGCTGGAAGCAAGGGTTTTTGAGTAACACTAAAAATCTTGATAGTTAGAAAACCTCGAGCGTAAGAACAATTTGATGTATAATTTGTGGGAAAGTCACGCAATTTTAAACGACATCGACTCAAAAAGTTCTCAGAGTCGTTGTTTTTAAGGCTAACATTTACCTCCTCGAATAACGAATTTCGTGCACGTTTTTACCTTTTTTTCCCCATGCTTAATTTTTTTTTAATTTCTCCAATTTAAAGGGGATAATTTGTACACCGAAATTATTCAATAAAAAAATATAGGTCACCGTGCTCGTTCAAGAGCTAAGAATTTTCGTACCTCTTTACTTGGTCCATTGATCTTGGATTGAGCGCTTATTCGCCTGATTACGTCGTTTTATGCGCATTGCAGAACGTGCAGAGCAATACTGAAGTATTTAAGCGCAGCGGAGGAACAATTTTAAACACTGCTTTTCCAAATTTCAGCAATATCAGGGCCTTGAAGATCCAAACTGAAAACCTGCAATGGCAATGTTTGCTCTCTTTTTGTTCCGGTTGATTGGCTTTCGCTTCTATCTCGACGCCGTTCAGTCTACCGCTTTTTAACTCTTACTGCGATGAAGGGTAACTGATTGGCAGAGTGAATTCCTATAACCCATTCGTTATATGCCGATGAGTTTGTCACTAAATGATAATGACAAGAGAGATTAAGAACAATTTCTAACATTTGAGGAAAAAACATTACTTTATCATCGTTTTCATCTAAGACTATGACAATCGTTCCGTTGTGTTTTTTTTTAATGCTAAAAATGGTACGTGTTAAATAAAATTAAATGAAGCGGATATCATGAGCAAGATCAAAGAAAGGGCGTGATGCAAATGGGTTTCTTGTGATGTCACTTATTCAAAGAAATTTATTTATCCTTCCCAATCCATGCAAAGTTATTTCGGCGCTGGAATTTCGAGTGGTAACTTCTCAAAAAAGGTGAGTTCAATTTTTGTTGAGAAATACAGTTCTTAACCGCAGTCATGAAGAGATCGCAAGAAGCGGTAAATGGTGTGCGTGTACATACAACTGGTCGTACCTTTGATTTCATATATTTCTTGATCTCCGTTCAGGAGTAGCTGCTCTTATTGTGCGCTTCAGTTATTAAGGCGTTGTCACCTTTCAACTAAGGGCTTGTTACAGCATGCTTCAGCATCAAAGCTTTGTCACTGATTTCCAATCTTTGCATTTCAGCAAACATGGCTTTCATTGGTAAGATTTTTCTGACAATTGTCGCTCTCCAATTAGCTCTGGTTCTGGCCAAACCGTACGAACCGTATAACGTTGATCTTTATAACTCCAACGAACCTATGGACGAATATTTCCACAAACGAGAGGAGCTAGGTAGGAGATGTCTGGAATGACAACTTCGCTTTCATTTCAACAACGTGACCTTTTCTGCCCTCGAGGGGAGTGGGGCAGGGGATTTTACGTTCCTTAACTTTGTTCATACCCCGGATTGCAGAAATAAGCTGACAAAACCTCTCCCCGATATCTATTTTCAATTACTATAAAGGTTGTGAATTAAGGAGCTTGTCACTTAGCTTAAACGGAACGGAATTTTAAAAAGGATAGTGACAAATACTCCCGTAAAATCTACCCCTCCTCTGTCACACTTCATGATTCCTCCTTTCCCCCCGAAAAAGGCGAAGAAATTTCGATATAGCTTCGGCAAATGCTGGAAGTATGGTGCATCATCCATCCTCGCTATGAATCCATAAAACATCTTCGAAAAAACACACACGAAAGGTCCATGTTTCATGTTTCCTTCCATGTTAACAACAGACAACCTTGATAATTTATGAATTTCCGAGGTGCCCCTTAAAGTCCTTCCCCTCCAGTAATCAGAGGTGACAGCGAAGGTAGTGATCACAAAGGTTCAAATTAAAATCCTCAGCGGGGCGGGGAAAGGGACTACAGAGAAAAAGATATGGTATTTGTACCTATTTTAGTAGAACTTTCCCGACACTTTTGTCACAGATTGTTTCCGGGAACAAAATAGTTAAAGGGAAGTTTCGCGTTTGTTTTGTCTCAAGCCAACCGTTAAAAGCATACTTTTAAAGGTCTTAAAATGCTCAGCTGATAGGCGCCACTTTTTAAAAAAGGCAGACGGTAAAAGGGAATCTTTTGACGTCCCTTTTCAGCCACTTGTCCACTCTGAGGTAGAGATTTGGCATGCGCAATGAAGAGGTTTTTTTTTCTTGCTGTTTTTTTTTGGCTAAGATTATCCAAGGAGTTTGCATTAAATAAGAGCCATTGTCTTAAATATCACGTTTAAATTGACTGATAATCCACTATTAAAACATGGTCAGGAACCGGTTAAGCCCTAATTGATATCGTTGATTACTTTTAACTCAAAGCGAGGTGCAATCATTTTTCTTGGCCTGCGTACCACAAGGTCAACTACTGCCGAGAGTCTTGCAGAGCAGAACCATATGATACGCATGTGAAGAATCTTGACTATTTGTGTACTGGGGGATTCAAGTGTTGTTCGTGCAACTATCAGTGGTAAGTTTAGAACCTAAAGTCGTTAATTGCTATAAAATTTACCAACAACAATTGCAGCCGAATTATGGGCCTTGCCGGTAAAGATTGAAAAGTGAGTATCGTCAGAAATCACTTTAATATCGTTAGAAACCACTTCAACTTAAAAACTGATAAAGCAAGTTCAGTGATGTAAGCGTGAGAGATACATTTTGTTTTAAACTGGTTCACATCCAAGAGAATTCTTGCAATCATTCATCGATCCCAGCCACCAACTTAAGTTCGGTGCAGAAACTAGCTTGGACCCCAACTCGGCAAACATCTTAATCTCCTGAAAACATCACCCTCTTGAATTTTCCAGTCCTTGATTTATAACCCAGTTGATGTTTGCAACCCATGGCCACCCCCTTCACTGCTTGGTTTATTCATATAATCACCGAGATTTCTAGATTCCAAAGAGGTACAAAAAATTTCGGTTATGGACCCAGCCCTTTGCAAATAACGAAAGTAACATGGCCGCCTACCTATGACGCCCAAAGTCGCCCTTTTTTTCGAAGTTTTGGCGGCGTATTTGGATAGTGAGGAGCTCAAAATGGGATTCTTGACTCATAGAAGTCGTGAAATAATTTTTTCCTACACTGAATGATGTTTTTTTTTCTTTCTACAGTCCTAAGGACGAGTAGTGAGCCGCTTTGCCTTCGTTAGGAGTACTCCGAACAGCAGTTTTTCTTTATAAGACATTCTATTACGATGTTGTGTGTATCAGACAATACGCTGAGTAATAAAGCCAGAAAATAATCTCAATGAAAATATATGAAATTTATGATTTGAGTTTATGGTTAGGGACAAATGAGATTCAATTTCGGCCCCTCGAACTGCGGGAAGTCGAAAGACCTTTGACCCGTGTCACTATCAAGATCTGTAAGTAAAAGAGGGTTAGACGATTTTTATATATCAAGACAACATCCATCAATCTTCTGTGCGAAAGCAGTATTTCCAAGAGATCCTGGGAACTGGATTTGAAAGTACTCATGATGTTCACCCCTCTGTCACTGGATATCCCGTATCCGTGATTTTGTCGTCTGCTGACGATTCTACTCAAGGCCTCGTTTACACCGTTTTTATATGGGGGTTTCTTTAAATCTCAGCGCTGTAGGAACAGTTTCTTTCAAATAATCACCAGCCCGCTCTTCGAAATTTGAAAGCGAGGCTTACGTTGAAATTGGATACTCGTATTAAAAACATGAATGAGGCGATTTAGATTTGTTTACTCAAAGATCTGAGTTCACTTCCTCCGCTGCGCATTTCACATTGCTGACGGATTTACCTTCTACCGTTTGAGGTTCTTAAGAATTTTTATTCATTTTATTTCTTTAAGAAGTTTACGTCGTCCCAAATTATCGAAGAGGTACTCAGTACATCGTTATCATCCTTATTAATATAATGGCAATGATCGTCAGTGGTATGCCTTGGACTACAAATTTGGGTTTTCCAACAATTACATCAACCTTGCTAAGTACTGAGAAACATAATCCGTAGCCTCCACTTGGAGCGAAAATATGCTTGGATATTTTTCTATGGACATTATCTGCCTCGAGGAGTTTCGCGTTCGGAAAACTGTGAGCTTCGAGGAACAGATAATGTCCAAGGAGTGATATAAACCTAAATGGAGGCGACTGTCTTTTTTTTTTTTTTTTTGTCTTTTCTTTTTGCAGCACGTAGGAAAAAATGTTTACGGCCATCTTACCGCTTGCTGCGTTGGATGTTCACTTTTCAGAGTTCTCGAATACAACTTTGTGAACAAAAAAACATGTCTTCCCAGTTGTAAATTACAACAAAACGCCCACTCAACTCGAATTAAAATTTAAACGGAGAATTTTATCGTATTGGACGTAAGGTTTGAAAATTGGGGAATATCACCGGTTATTCTCCCCTGCAGCATATTCGATCACGCGACCCGTTTAGACCAACCGCGCGCTAGCGAAACATTTGATGGAAAGTTATGGCCACGTGTACGAATCTCTGTAATCACATCCTCATTCTCGTTTTTGAGTTGATCAATGTCAGGAATGCCTCTTGTAGCAATGATGGTTTAGTTTCTCCAAATCTGCCAAATTGTACTACGTCCGACCATGTCCCAGACTTCTCTCTAGCCTTTTCCGTTGATTTAGAGTGAAAATTCGGAACAAGCGAACCAGTAAGTAGCAACAGAAGAACTAAACCAAGGTTTGTAAACATGCCAGGTGCCGTAATTGACGTCAGCAGAAGCGAAAATCCTCAAAGAGAAAACGATCGAGCAGTCCGATTTTTGAAGGTTTTCACGTCTAGTTAGATTACAAGCTTACCTACGGTAATAAAAATCAAACATAGCTAATACCCGTGTAGTATGTAGAGCTTCGTGTTCAAAAACGAAACAGGACAGAACAGGAATAGTGAAATATATAGCCAAACTGGCATAACTGTTAAAATTTACACTTATCTGACTGCGATCATGCTGAGGTCCATCGCTGAGGTCCATCGCGGTTAAGATATATTAATAATTATTTTTCATATCAATAAAAATTTTTAAGTTATTTACAGGCTTTTTTTAGCAGTTCCTAATCATCTATTACGTAAGGTTTCATCTGTGAGCGAGTCAGAAGGCCCAACAGCCGCAAAAACAACTTTCTCTCTGACTCAGTCCTTCAATGAACATTGATCTTTGTAAAATAAAAATTTAGGACTACTATTGGCTTTTTATTAATGGTAATAATTTGTGTGGCCATAGGACCAAGGAAATGGAAATCAAATTTCATCGCAGGACACGTAAAGAAAATAGTTTACGACAAATTAATTTTAGGTTACTGCTTAGACTAATTGTCGTTAAGAAAGAATTATTTACATATAGCCTGAGCGATGACTGAAAATAAATGTTTATATTTTAAGGAGCCAGACTCTATTCTTTACAAGTTCCTTGAATGTCATTCCACACATGAATTTTATACGGATGTTGTTGATCGGTTTAAAGTAAAATATGAATGCACTTACTCTCCATCGCATTAAGAAAAATTACTTGGAACAACTACAAACTTCTCAAGTTGGTGAGTAATTTTTCAATCACTGTTTATTATAAACAAAAGTATATCAATACCCACAAAAAATGCTTGTGATACTAACGAACTTATTTTCAAATTTGTGCATGAATTTAGAACTTATTCTCGTAAAGAAAAATTATTTTTATTGTTAACTTGCACGGATATCAGCAAAAATTATTTGTACCACCATAATATGCTTGTGATATTGACGAATTTATTGTTTTAATTTGTGCTTGACTTTAGAATTTATTCACACGAGCGAAAATTATTTTCATGGTAAACTTGCAAGGTTCTTTCACTTGCTGAATTCAAACTTGCAGTGAGAATGACGCTATTCTTTTACATTTTGAAAAGAAATGGTGAAATTCAATTGGAACAATCTTTCCTAGTGACTCAGTGCATTTCTCTGCAGTTTCGTTGAAATTTAATGGAAACAGTTGAAATTTATAAAAAATTTGCTTGACAGGAGGAAAAAATTTGTAAGTGAAACAGAGCAGATGGCGGAGACTAAAACGTAGGAAAACAACCGAGCGTGTGCGACAACGCTGAAAGGTTTCAAGGGTAGCTTTGGTGCTTTTTTCAGTTTCGTAAAGTTCTTCAAGCTTTTATACGATAATGAAAAATAGCTGGAGTTCCTGTATTCCTGAATTTTTCGTTCTTTTGATAGCATCGAAATGACCTTCAAAGTAGCAACAGCAAAAAATTGTTTCCCGCTTTGCGGTTTTCGGGATCGTCCTAAGTATTTAAGCTTCTCATAGAACGAGATTTCTTTGTTGAAACCGCTCGATATATACAACGACCTTAAGTGTTGAGAATCATTTTCTTTATACTTGGGTTTTTTTTTTCGTAAGCGGAAATGTCATTAAAAGGAAACCCATTTCTATGTTAATAAATTACACAACAAATGTTAATTTGGCCTGCGGATAAAAAGCAAGGAAAGAAATGGTTCTCGTAGGTTTTTTACAATGTAAGCCAAGCACAAAAGAAGCCTGAAAAAATATAGGCCCCGACAGGATCCGTACCTCCCAGTTTCAGGGCGTTACCATTTGAGGTACAAAATCCTCTAAATTCACCGTGTCCTCAACGTGCGGCTTCGTGGCTCAGTTGGTAGCAGCGCCCAACTGATATCTGGGAGGCAATAGGTAAAGACCTGTCGAAGCCTGAATTTTTTAGCCAGGCTTCTATTCTGCAATTATTTAAATTGTGGCACACCTGCGAGGATCATTTCTTTACTTAATAAAAATTTTATCAAATCTTTTTTCTATTTTTTTAATTCTTATCTTTTTTTTTTTCTTCTTCTTCTTCTTTTGGCAGGAGAGTTTTGGGTGTAATTGAAAATCTGCGTACAGTCCGCTCATTTTAATTCAGAATTTCACGACCATTTATTTGCCTTTTCTTTAACAATAACGATAGATAAATTTACAGCATCGTATCTGTAAGGTGAGGAGACCTCAAGGAATAACCGGGCTTAAACGTGTAATTAAAATCATTCGATTTTGTCACGTAGTTACTCCCGCTTGGCAGTTGAAATAGAAGCTCGGGATGTACCACAAAATGATTTATTCCTTTGATTTGACAATCCATCCAGCCAAGCATTGCATTTAGATGCTCACTGTTTGCGATTTACTCTTATACTGAATTTGCCAATCCGGTTACTTTATTTTGTTTCTTAATTTTAAATAACAAGTTGTTTTCCTCCCTTAAACTTCCTTTCATTTAGCAAAACGAGTCTTGCCATTTTTTACATTTTTAATCGAGATAAAAGCGAGTTATCACTTTTCACAAAGCGATTTGATTACTGAAACTCGGTTAAATGTTTAGTTGTTTTCGAAGAAGCAACATGTATGATCAGTTGAATCCAAAGTTTGATCAATACTTGCTACAAAACGGAGAAAATGGCCAGTTTGTGGTAAAGGATACTGTAAGAATGATTTTAAGAGGTTTTTCGTTGGTTCTGACTCACCCATGTAGTAAGGATTACAATTGTTTTAGAAACAATTAACTGCTGCCATTTAGATGGACACGCTTTTAACCTTCGCAATAAAAATCAGGTATTTGACCGATAAGAAAGAAGATTTCATCTAAATTAAGAAAAAAGGACGTTACCTTGATCTAGGGAAGCCTGTGGCACAAAACAGATCATCATAAAGATCTGCATAGGATGTTCGCCTTGTGATATTTTTTCCCTTGGCTTTACCAGAAGAAGTTATTAATACGAATGCCCTACTAATGCGCTCTATGAAAAGCCCCCGCTGTGATAAAAGGCCTTCACCAATGTCTTGCAAAACAATTTGCATCTTTTAACGACAGGAACTAATGCTTGAATGAACTCATTCATTCAACTTAACGAGGTAAAGTTGAACTGCGTTTGAAGAGTCACAGAAAGGTTGAACATGAATACAAATATGTAATACCATTTGATTCTGCTTTGTCAAAATGAGGTGTTCTTAATTTTCTTTTCGTTCATTTCCAGCTGTCTCAAGTTATAACACAAGTGACATTTCAAAGCAATTTTCTTGATAACGCGTTAAAAGGCCAAAATGCATGTATAATTCGAAAAATCGACATTAAGCAAAAATGTATGCATCTTAAGTCGGATGAATTGACGGCATAGAGTAAGTAAACGCTTTTGGCGATCAGGAAGGACATCGTAGGATTTACTCAGTCATTCTTCTCTTGTTACCTAAGGTTTGTTTTAGACCACCCATCTTTCATCTTCATCAAACTGGGGTTAAATTGTTAATGCTGATAATAATAAGTTGCGTATTGAAAAAATGAATCGCCAATATTCTAAAATTTCACTACGAAGTTCACTGGCAGTCAGCTAATGGTAAATTGAACACACTTGAAAAAACATCTGACTCTTTTAAGACTCAGTGATTGCAATTTCAAATGTTTTTTTACTTACTCCTGTACCGGCACTCTAAATTTCCTTAAAAAACAGTCCTGTACGAAGTGAAAAAAGGTTTAACCGCATGAGGTGTACATCAAACGCACGCCGATTAAACGGGTTTCTCTAAGAAGATAAAGTGGCTTTTAAACCACTTTTCGCATGAAATTCTCACATAAACATGTGGCTTTAATACTTAGCTTCAGATTGACTAAAAATGATTTGTACTTGCCGCTAGAAATGAGTAAATTTTAAGCAAAAAGATAGAAGAAACATTTAATCAAAGGAATAATTTGAGATCAATTTTGGTGGAGATCAAATTTTAAAAGCGACAGCTTTTTCTACGGAATATGTCAAGAGACCATATTTTCACTCCAGCTGCTTCCAAAGTGTTTGTATGATGTTCACTCACTTCGTGAAAGCCTTGAAAGGCCAAAACAACATTTGTGACAAATGCCGCGCTTGTCAAGCCTCCTGTGCGCAATCTTGTGTCAAGTTATTTGCTTGGTTCGACAAACATGTAGTTTTAAGACAGTTTAATCGATGTTCGAATTTCCGTGCCGAGTGCAAATCTGAAGTCAGGTTCTGGAAATAATGAGAGCGTTCAGAAATCTACATTTATCAGTGTTTTGACTAGATATGCTATCTTCCTCCGCTGCGCGCAGCACTTAAAAGTTTTTAGATCCATAACAACTATCGTTTGAGGGCGCTGAGGTCACTCTTAATGTGCCAGGGTATGAGAGCGATAAAAGAAGAAATTATCTCCATATCATCTTGAAGTGGTGGTTGCTGAAACATCTCGAAACACAGAATAGCTGTTGATTTTATAAAGGGTTGGCTCTTAATTGTATAAACAAGCCTGCTGTGACTTAGGAAATGGAGAAGCAACACCCTCCGGTTATCTGCCCATTTCGGGTTTACATTAAGTTAAAATGCTCTTAAGTGGTCGATCTGCTTCCTTTATATGTTGATTGCGGTCATTTAGAGGAAAATTACTTGAAATAAGGTAAAACCATTTGCTGTTAAAAAGTAATTTCAGGCAATCGGTTTTAGGAACATTTGTCAGCCCTGAGACCGTTTGTGCAAAGAACTGCTATATCTTAGTTTCCAAAATAAATGTTATCGGATCATCTTATGTTTTAAATGGCTTGAACGGAGAATTGTCTGACTTTTCTTTCCTTTCCCTAAGTCAAAACAATTTCATTTGTCTTCAAAGAAAAACAGTTTTAAACGGAATTATGCCTACGGTGGTTTACAACGTTTGAAGCGCAAAACTCAATCATATTTTCTAAAGGAAATCACTTTCCAACACACTGTTAGTACAGTATAGCCGAAGGCATAGTTTTTACTTAAATGCATGGTAACTAAGAATTGATAACACTTAAACTTTACGCAGAGCTTGTATTCAAATTTGTGGGGACTTAAAAATTACGACCTAATTAGCTATCTAGTTTTTTATGCAAGGAAGCAAAGTGCTCTTGAAGAGCAGATGACGCCTTTTATATACTGTTAAAAATGTCTTTCACAAAGGTTAAGAAACAGGATTTACTCAAAATATTAAAAGTGTAACAACTTTTTATTTACCTCACTCCCATCCTGTGGCTTCGAGGCTCAGTTGTAGTGGGTAGGTAGCGCCCAGTTAGTGTCTTAAAGTCACGGGTTCGAATCCCGTCACAATCTGAATTGTATTTAAGGCTTTTCAGCAATTACTAGAACACTGGCAAGTACCACTTCTTTGCTTGATTTTAAGTTGGTAATAGATATACAGAGTTTATGACTGAAGTTAAGGAAAGGACATGCTACGATTACAAAAAGTAGTTTTAAAAAACCACTAATTGTCCCAATGGTGTCGGAGAGGGAAATTCTCATTTTTCTTCCTCTGGACAGTTTGAGACTCAGAACGTTGCTTAAAGATATAAGGGTGAATGCAGGCGAAGGTCTTCTCACAGAAAGTTAACTTTTTGAGGGAAAACTTAGAATGAAGTTTTTGGATGGAGGAAAAAGTTAGATTGTGTATTCAAACTGCTTTTGGAAGGACCTTGCTTTCATATTTATTCACAGCTAACGCCAATTCGCGGTAACCATGCAAAAAACAAAAATTTGAAAATGGTGTGCGCTTCTAAAAACCGCTGATAGTATGCCATTTCGATAATGATCTTTCCAAGCCTGTATGTTCCCCTTTAGATACGGAACAGCTTTGTAATGGGCATTTCATCAATTTAAAATTGGAAAAATTGGTGTCAACAATCCTATAGTAAGAATTCACCGTCTTTTAGCATAACAGTTTTATTTTATAACTTTTACCAACGGCTGACCATTACCTCGTGTCAAAGCTATCTCCATGCCTTGTGGCAATTATGATAATTTTATGGTGACAATTAAACATCAGCTTGAGCGGTTAATTTCCATTTGTATGCAAGTTAACTGGTTTTCCTTCTGAAAATTGACAAGGAAACTGTGAACGTGTTGTGCGGTAACATCGTGAATTTTCACACCGTAGGAATAAAACCACACTAAGATCTTAGGCAACAATCTTCAGTTCGGAAACGAACATCGCGTTAAGATAATATATTCTCCTCCTCTCTGTTAAATTAAAAAAAAAAAAAGTAGAATAAACATTTGGCTCTCACTCATGAAAATTTAAACCTTTGCTGAATAATCAGTACCTTCTGAACCATGCATTAACAATTTCTAATTGAGGAATAGAAGTTTAACTATGAACTGTTGTACGTTTTATACGATGTTTTTTGATAGACACCGACGACTTCTTGTAATGTCCAGAATTTCTAAAAATTCCCTTTTTAACAGAAAGCCCTGACTGGCTTGGCACTTTTATTAATGAATACGTTCCCCGACAGACTTTGCGTTACTCGACAACTCGAATTAAAAAACTGTCTCATCGGCATCTTGACGTGATAGAAACAGGACATCAAACCGAGCACTTTGTTACAGTAGTTATTTAAAGTCCCGTCTACACCATAGCAAGACCTTCTCAGAAATGAAATGAGATGATACACTAGTTGTTTACAAGAAACAGCATAAGCCATTTTCTTTCTGATTTTGTGGTAAGTGGGTGCACAAAATTGTTCCCTTGATTAATGTCGGTTTTACACTGTCACCAGTTTTCTATACCAATGGGAGTAAAAGAAATGTCCCTTTAAACCCTTCAGAGTTTTTCAAACAAAACATTTTCTCACTGAGGCCTCCCACGACTTTGTTTTTAAATCATTTCAATATCTCCGAAAGTCGATGGGTTGGCGACAGTCGATGCATAATAATCAGTAACAAAGATTCAAAACGTGCGCATTTTTCTTCTAGTGTAACCAACATCCAAAGTGTATTAAAAGTGTTTTAGTTTCAGGGAAAATAATAGTTATTTACTCACCGGTTTGAGAGACATTTTCGCCTGTGAAATATCGAGGATATTGCACTGCTGTCGTAAAAGCTGTTTATTCAGCTAACGGCCAAAGTGAGCAAAACGTTGGATTAATTAAACAAAGCTGTTGCGCGAGACAGTTGTTTGAGTTTCCAAGGAAATCTACCATCTTAACAGCGACTCGTTCAACAGAAACAATGATGATGAGTTGAAAAGAAAAAGCACTTTCTGCAAAAGAAAGGAGACACGCGGAACTTGTTGTCACAAGAAAACTGAAGAAAAGCCGGCATGCGTTGTCTGTTTTAGTACATTTCTAAAACTTGCACGAACGTTTTAAGTTGATTATCATTTAGCTATGTTGTGTTAAAAATATTCCGCAACTCAAAGCCTTGTTAAGATCGAAACAATTTCGATTGCAGTCTTTTAGGCTCGATGCAAGAAAATGCATAATAGTTTTGCAAATAAGTGAGTGACCCAAAAAATAAAAGACCACAAATGAAATGACGAGGCGTCTAACACAACAAAGCAAAAGATGAATTGATTTTTCAACGGTGTCTTTGTATTTTGTCAGAGGATGCCTCCCATGTTGGATTGCTTAGTTCCTGAACCACTAAGTAGAAAGCACGACGGTTTTTTAACACTAGCGGGCGTTAGAGAGAGTAATGATTTGCTCGCCAGCAGACATCAAAGTTACGCTTATAGTCGTAAGTGCGAACAACGAAAACACAAACATTTGGTGAGGCTTTCAAGGAGTAGTACCTTCACAAAATGTAGCATCTTGGGCAAAATATGGCTTCTCAGTCTTCTTGAAACAAATTGTTACATTTGAAGAGACTGCCCTCCACATTTTTGCTCGCGTGGTGTTATAAAAATGACGGGAACATAAGTTTTATTTGTTCCGGATATGTAACAATGGCGCGAAGGTGATCTTCCTTCGCGACTAAACTCAAAACGAGGTCGGGCACATGCTTTTTGTTTGAGCTTCATTAATCCCGGATATATACCTCAAGTTTTTTCCTCTTAGAAACGGCTTTTGTTTTTTTTATTTTTTATTTTCTTTGTGATGGTAAGATTCATTTGTTCAATTAAGGCAAATTACAGAGGAGATTTCTGGAAATCTCCAACACAGTTACCGCAAACACGCCTGTCCCACGGAACAAGTCAGGTGGAACAGTCCGCCCATTTTGCTCCATTAATGCTTTCCACTTTCCTGTCGGAACAAGATAAGAGAGAGAAACTTCTTCTAGTCCTTTCAATCTGATAAAATTACAATTGTACTTGATGTTACCATTGAGCCTAAGGAAAACTAGAAAGCGATTTTTGAACTCAGTTACCGCAAACACGCCTGTCCCACGGAAAAAATCAGGTTAGACAATCCACCCCCTTTGCACGAATAATGCTTTTCCCTTTCTTACCGGAACAAGATAAGAAAGAGAGACTTTTGTTAGTCTTTGAAATCTGATAAAATTGCAACTGCTGATATTTTTAATGGAGTCTTCTTAATCTTAGAATCGGTATCTCAGAATTGACATTTCTCAACTGTAAAGACCACACTTCCATGCATCGTCTGAATCATAAAAACGTTTTTCAATACCGCTGCTGCACGCCCCAAAGTTTATCGGCTTCACTTAATAGAAATTTAATTACTTTGGCTCACGCTTTACAAAGTGTCTGTAAACCCTCCCATTGACTTGTTTTATTTACACAGAGACCGGGTAGGGCTGTGGTTGAATAAATAGGGCGGTTGCTTTAGTAAACAATTTTGTTAATTATTTTTTCTTGTTCTCTCGCACTGGTGATTGATTCGTAGAAAGTCAATTTGTTGAACCCCTTAAACTAATTAATTGCTCATTTAATTTGGGTTCTAGTGACACTCTGCACCTGCAAAAGACCACGAGGAGAAAAACAAATGTATTTACTTTCTTGTGATTCTTCTCAGTTTTCACATTAAGGTGGGTGATTATCTCCATGCGCGCCGCTTTGTCTTCCAATTCAATTTTCCAAGTTTTTATCGAGATTCTTTGTTCCAAAGAGTGTAAACAGCGTTTTTTAGAACTTTCCAGCCAAACAGCTTTTACAATTTCTTCACTCAAGGCCCCTTGCGTGCTCTTGACACAATCACATTTTGACGACGTGTATCCGTTGAGTAGCTTTTATCACTTAATTGACTCTAATGGATATGGAGAGCTGACTAAAGTATTTTGATTCTATTTTGAATTTCAGATACTCTCGACCTGTTGCGCAGATAGGTTCGGGAAACTGACTGAAGAAACATCCGGATCATCAACCAACCCAAGGCTGATACTGAGGTAGGTCGGTGATACACGCGGTTATTTGTCACATAACAAGTAAGCTCTGTTTGTCTTTTTGATTAATTTGTTACGGAGATCGGCGCAATTCATCGTTTCAGTTTTGTTGCACCGATAAATGCCACCATCATTTGAGCGTTTTTCGACTAAAAGTTGGGAATATTCTATCTTCTACGCTGGGGATGGATGCTACGTTTTCCAATGAAAATGGACATAACAAAATATTTTAAAAAGGGAGTACCTTTTCGAGACTGAGTGGAAAAGGCATACTTCTTGTTTTTGATCTTGTCATACGTAGTCTTGTCATACGTAGTCTAAGCTGGTTATGATTTCGGATTTTTTTTAATCATTGAAACAAGTTGTATGGTTTGCTCTTTTTTTCTTTTTTATACGATTGCATGTTTATTGTAAGAAAAGAGGCTTCGAAATATGAAAAACTAACCGACCAACTGACTCATTCACTCACTCAGTTACCTAGGTCTCTTTCTCGCTGTCTCACTCACTCACACACAATACTCACCCACCCTTATCCCCTCGAAACTGACTGGAAAAACTACCAAGATAAAGAACAAACTAACCAAAAAAGAAGGCTGTTAAGTTTTCTTAATATTTGGGAAAAGTGCAAAAATGTAAGTATCCATTTCGATAATGAGTGCTTGCTCGTCAAACTTTCAGCAGGGGTTCATAGCCCAGCATCCGACTGGTCTCGGGAGGAAATCAGGTTATTTTACTGAACTACAATGGAAATTATCACCTTTTCTTGACTCAGACGGTAGTCGCATAAAAACCCCTGGGACTGCTATAGCCACACCTTGAATGTATATTGATTTCACTCGTCTAAAAATAGCAGCAAGAGGGAAGAATTGTTGTGAAAAAATAATTGCATCAGTTCATGGATAATGAGGTTTGGCTGCAATTTCTGAGTTAAAATCTTACATCACAAGGGTACCAGAGAAAACAATTTTAAGAGATTATATTTTAGCCTGAACCGCAGCTGTGAACTCTGACTCTGAAAATTCCTTGGTATTATCGCCTTTCCCTGGATTACTGCACGAATTAAAACGTCATCTTATGGATCTTTGTCACTAAAGGGACGGAAGTTTTCCGGCTCTAAAAACTCCACTTACCTGCAAAGAACTTGGCATACCCTTCATAAATATCAGATGAAAAATCAAATCAGTCGATTCAACGCAGCACAGAGCGCGAACATTCCAACGATGAAATTTAACGAAGCAGATCAACTTCACTTCGCTTGGTATGTCATTCGTTTTCTGATTACCTTTAAAGCTTCTCTTTGAATACGTAACTTACCATTCGTAAATTGATATCTGGTGCTTTATTTTCTTTTCGTTTTCTCATCATCTCTTCATTCCAGCCTTTTATTTAGGGAAATAATTCTCAAAGTCAGAATACACTATCTGTTTCATCGCAGTTTCTCGTGATCTCGATCCGAAGATACCCCAAACAAGCATTCTCCCCTCTGAGAACAAAGGACATTCATTCCCATAGTTTCAAAACTAGCTTGGAATCTCAGTTATCGAAAATATAGAAGATTAAAAGTCTTCCAAGACCCTCTTACATAATCAAGGATGCATTTTGGTCATGTTCATACGTAACATTCGTAATCTAGCTCTCAAAGCCTTTATTGTTATATGATTCCGTTGCACAAGCGCAGAATATCTAGACTTAAGATAACTAATGAAAGTATTTTTTACTAAATTCGTGAGAAAAATTCCATTTTAGATCACGAGGTTATAGTTTAAACATATGTAGAATTGTGTGCCTCAATTCTGCTTCCTTTGAAAGAGTCTTAAATGTTAACCGATGCTCCAACTACTGAGGGTGGGCGACTGAGAATTTCTCCTTGCAATGTTTCCCTGGCATTACTGCTTCTGGCAAAAAGTTATGAGGAGAAAAAGAAATGCTAAGGAAAGGATAATGTTTGAGTAACCATCAATTTCTCAGAGACAAGATCATTATATGCTTGGCAGACATTGCTGAGAACTGGGAGTGAAGGGTTAATATACGCTCCCTTCGTCATGCCCCGTCCAGTTTGAATAAAAATTTGGGTTGAAGTTTCATAGCTTTGCTATTCGCTTTTTGGTTGGTAAAACCATACAACAGAGAACTGTTAACTTTCCTGAGTCTTTCAGTGGATTAAGGAATTACACGAACGCCTAAAAAAATTGGCTGAAAATTTTGTACTCCAGCTGTCAGCCAGCAGGTCATTTTCAGATCTATGATTTCAAATGTTCTTGAGATGAACCCTAATCACCTTCAAAAAAAGACACCTCCATTGTTTTTTAAGCACTTCTCAGGATACCATAAATATTTGAAAGTTATTTAATTTTAATACAACTTACTTTTAAGCTGGGCTTTTTTTTTTCGGCATTTGTCATTTGTTTTCGTTTTTTGGTATGTTTGTTTGTGGGACTGAGTTTTCAAAAGGGTGAAACAGGGCACATAGCTAAACATTCATGCTCACAATGAAAAATTGTTGACTCTGAATGAACGGCTAAACAAATTGTCTAACTGCCTATCAATTTTGTTATCCTAATTGCATCTCAATAACCATCATTATCATCCTTTCACCGGCCCTTTTAAATTACTCAAATTTAAAGTGAAATCTTTTTACTTCACGAAGATAAACAAACAAACAAACAACAAATCAAAAGGAAGAGTGGAAACTAAATCCTTACCCGTGGGTGGTTTCCAGAAATACCTTTTTCACAAGAATAGATTGTGACGTCCACAACTTTTATTATCGTCGGCAGGCAACGAATTATCGTTTTGCAATTGTGGACTTTTTTTTGTAGAGAAAGACCTGGAAACGACGATATCCCAAAGCTGTGTTATTAAAACTTTGTTTGAATTCCTTGTTTTATTTGGTTTAATCAATTTCTCAACAGTATCTGTCCATACAATTGTACGTTTGTAGACAAACATTTGCATGTTTAAAGCTCAAAGTTTTCAAGTAAGAGACGTGATATTAAATTTTGCTACTGCTCACCTAGCCAGCGAGTTATGACAATCAGGCCAAGAGCATTGCTGATAAATCCTCATTTTCGAAGTTAGTTGTCAATGAGTGTGTACATCAAAAAAAAATATAAACAGCAACATGAATGTGGTTTTATTTCGCCATTATGACTGCGAATGATATAACCGTTTACAAGATGTCTAGACCAAGATCAGCACTTGGTGAAGGTTTTATCTAGTTGCTAACTAAATTGAAAAATAACCGTTGTCCCTCCGATACTGATTTTGTCATTTGGAGGAAAATCTGAACAGTCTTAAGTGGTAACAAAACTGTACATGGTTTCAAGTTTTACCTAAGAAATACTTTTAATATCAGCTTCGCAGCTGATATTAAACAAGTGTTTCTGAAAAAGGATGTTTCAAAAAGTAACCAAAATGTTCCTTGTGAGGGTTATATCAAGGTCAAATTTCCAAGCGATCAATAATTCCGCCCCGAATATTTTACATTATTTTCGGCAAAACTGCAACATTTTTTTTTGTTTTCTCTTAGATACATATTTTGAGGATGCAAAAATGTACGGAAGACCGTTAGTCCTATTACATGGCAACTGTATATCATGACAAAAATCACCCAAACGAAAAAGAAAAACAAGAAAAAAACCCAGTCGTTTGTTTATCGAAAATAGTTTCCCTCAAACTTATTTTTTTTCCAAAAGGGATAAATAAATTCGTGGGCGTTTTTCATAGTTGACCTAATCCAGTGACACTTTACACGGCTTCAGCCAAATACAGATTAGCCTGGAAGTGACATAAAAGCGGTAAAGGAGTTATGTTTCCCACGATTGATGCGAATTAAAAATTACCCCTGACAATCGCTTTCATATTTCTGTTGCGGCCAGTGCTCAAACGGGATAAGCTACTGGCACACAAAAGGTTTTGTTACGCCTTTTTTAGATACCACGCCAGTTCTCAAGTAATCACGCAGCCTTTCGCTTCGCGTAAAATTGTAAGAATTTTTTGGTTAAAATTTTGAAATATCCGTCCGTAAATTGATGTGTTCGTTTCCTAGGCATTAATCGTTTCAAGAGAGGTAAAAAAAACCAAATCGGTGAAATTTTATTTTTTTTTTTACTTTTCCGGCTACGCCGTACATTTGACAAAATAATCCGGAATTGAAATTGAAACTGCTTAGATAATTCCCGCCGTGCCTCCAGCAGTATTTAACTACCACACGATCTTTCGTATTATCGTTGGCATGGCCCAGTGTTTTGTATTTTTTTTTCCCAGAGTTAATGGTCGTGAATCCGCTATGATTAAGCTTCGTTTTTTGATAGAACAGTGAAATCTTCAATCCAAAATGTGCTTTCTTTCGTCCAACATAATTTATTGAGTATCGTGTGTAGCTAGTGTTTTTTTTTTTCCTATTGACAATAATCCTGGGACCAATTTTTAATTCGAAGTACGGGGCCTAGAATACGCCACTCGCTCCATCAATTGAGTTTTCCGTGTTCAAGACGAGCTCTACGGTAGTCCAGTCGGTTATCAGTGGCGTCAGATGATTACACTGACATCCAGGTAAAATCAGCATCTTGGTTTGATTTCACTGTCACCAGGGGACGCCATAATTTATCTTGCGTGTCTTAGACTGTTTCCAGACATATTGGCTCTTCGCAGAATCGCAAGGCCAATATCACAGGCTTGTTTTTTTTCGCAAAGCATTTTCTCTTCTTGGTTGATTATTTTAGGCAATACGAACATAAACTCGATCTCTCGCTAATGCGTAGCGCGCCGTTAAGAACCCAACCATCGTTACTTTAACGCGCCAGCGAGGGCCCAATTAACAAAACACCTGACAAACTACGCCAAAAACCTTTATTCAACTGCAACAGCTTTATTTACACGTTGTGACGGCAAGGTGAACCCACTGGTGCCTAATTTAGTTCTTTATCACGGTTTTGCAGTGTCGACCTTGGGTACCTTTCTGCTCTTTGGGCAATAATACGCAGTTTGTGGTGACCAGGTTTTAAATATTACAGCCCGGAGTGCTTTTGTAAAAATTCATGGCATATGTCCATTCACGTCAGGTGGTTTAAAAAAGCACGAGACAAAAACGACATTAGTCTGCTCCGATTTATGACAAATCTTTTTGCCGGCGTGGCTCGGAAGCAAGTTTCTGACTAGAACAGTGATGTACCACCAACACAGACTTAAAGGCGCTTTAAAACAAACACCCCCCCATACCTGCTTGGACTTCGTTTCTCTTGTATGCAAAATAAGAAGTTGATGGACACATAGTGGCACTTTACGTACTAATTGCGTCTATCTCAGTGTCTTATAAATTGACAAATCTGACACCGTGCAATGATGCAGGAAAACTCACATGGGCTAGGACTGTGAGCTACTCTTCAACGTTTTACACATCTATCACATCACTCGGGTTTACTGTTTGTAAAAATCCTCAGCATCGATTTTTCTAACCCAAGAAATATAGCATGAATCTTAAAATCATGGTTGAAAACCCTTGTTCTTTAAAAAAGAGAACCATCTAAAAACAAAAGAAAGACTAGTACTTTTAATCAAGGAAATCATTTTGGTCTGCAACCGAACGACTTTCATTTACGTTAATTAACGTACGAAAGAAACCTTTGCAGATTCACTGCTGCTCTGTTTAAATTCGCTTTATTAATTTGAACACCAGATCAACATCTTCCAAATATATTTATGTATTTTTAAGAAATTTAAGCCTCGATTCTTATTTTGATGAAAATAAAAGGGCAAACGTAAACAAGGTTGGCAGGAAACTAATTGAAACAGGCTTTCAAAGAAGAAAGAGGGCGATAGATTATTGACAAATGTCCGAATTGCAAATTTTCATCTCGCCAGTCACAATAAAATTACCACAAAGTGCCAAGTCCATATATGAACTTGCGAAAAAATATTGGAACAATTTTTAATGACGATCTCTCAGCCTTGTGTTCATCAACTACCCCAAAAGGTGGAACACTGTTGATATGTTGGCCATCAAAACAAGTCTCGTCCTTTGTTTTATTGGACGAAATTTTAAACTTCGCCGCCCACCTCATCAAAATACAATAGAACTGTCCAACAAAATGCACTTTAGCACGACCGTCAGTTGTCAATAGTAGACAAGGTATATTTTGATGTAATCGCAGCAACGTGAATGATAGTTGACCACGTGCACCTCTTAATCTACTGGAACATATTTTTTAAGCCATGAAAGATACACCATTGATCAGTGGGCGTGCGGTATTTTTCCTGTAGCAGACATAAACGCCAGAACAGGTAATGACTATACTAAGTGTTCGGTTGGCCTCGTCTCGTGCACAAACCGCCAACAAACTGAAACCTTTTTCTTTCGGTTTGCTTTTCACAGCATGAAACTCCAAATCGGTTTAGCGACAGCTAGGACCGCGTAGAGGTGTAGAAGAGCGACGCTGGAACGAGCTGGGAACAGACAAGCAGCCATAGGTAACACGAACCAACAATCATTTGCGTATTAGGCGATCCTACTGCGAAGGTCTTGCTGCGTTTGGTGAGGTAGGATGGCGTTGAATATCCTAATGTTTTTACAATCAATTTGCGTGCACATTAGAGAAATGCCAGGCTGGGCTGCGTAGGAGCATAGTCGTTAAGCTGGGAAATTTAACGACACGTTTTGCATTGGCTACATGCACAAGGCGCTGTTATCTTCAATGGCCGCTTGCGTTTTTTAGCGAAGCTGTTCAAATTCGCTTTGAACCTAAGCCGTTGAACTAGTTGCTATCGTCAATTTCAGTCTGGAATGATACAAAATTTTCTGATTTTGATCATCGATCGATAGTGTCTGAAAAATTCTCATTTGAAGCACGGAAGAGTCTACAACATTGTCATGCATTCCGTAATTTTGTTGCTATCAGTCGAATAATAAATTGGCCCGCAAACCTCCCGTGACCTACCTCCCCACTGATTGGGGCAACCTGATCTTATGTTACTTTTCCTAGCCGTGGACGATGCGTTGTGTTTTTGGCAAATGAGTGAATAAGGAAGAATCTTCAGCTCCGGGGCCTCAAAAGTGTTTATATCCCCACTCGCTGTACGAAGCGACCATGTAGTTTGCATAAACTTGAAAATTTACCCACCAAAATTTTCGTAATCCATTCAAACATTTTAATTATTGCAACGATTTTAAGTGGAGGCAAAGACGCATTTTAATCAAGAAATCGCCTAAGCCGATGATAGGAGTATGTAAGTGCAAAATTAAGCTTTGGTTTGTGTTATATTCATAAACTGTAAGAAGAGGGAGGAGATATTTATTGATAATTTTCACGGATGTCTTTGGAAGCCTTCCATTTGTTGAGACAAAACTGTAATGATTTTGTTGACGTCGATTGTCACGGCTCGCAGCCAACCATCAAATATTGAGATTGACATATTCAATACAACTCTCCACGTGTCTTATTGGAAAACCAAACATAGGGGCGTATTCAGGGAGGGAAATGTATTGTCACGGCGTAATTACTGTAAAAACAGAATATTCAATTAGGAAATTTGTCAGCGCTGAACGATCGATGGCCAATGCGTGTTGTAGAATTCAATTTATTCGGGTCGGCAGCAAACATGTCCTAAGCAATATTGGGCCTTCAAATGTTTTCCCTGCTTGTCAGGTTGTTGTCACTTGCACATGTAATTTTCACCCAACGGTGCCAGATGTGTGAAAAACGACTTGTGAAAGTCGCAAAATTTGCATATGGATTGGAAGAATGATATCGGTCTTAATGTATGTAAACGTCCAACAAGGAGGTAGTTTAGTTGCTTTGAGACGATATCAATGCAATTGACATCGTGGTATTTTTTTCTCGTTTTGTTCATTAACATATCACTGGCCACTAATTTGTTCGCAAAGTTCAGACGAAGTAGGTTAAATCTGTTAAGTAAACATGATTATGTCGACGGGAGGTAAATCGCAGCTAAAAAACCCATTGAAGGTTTGTTTCATGACCTCCCCGGGTGTCAGGGGACAGCGTGATGTATTCCGAGACACTTAATACGGCGAGATGTCGTCTTATACGTTTTAGCTTTCGTGTGTCACAGTTCCTGTACATCTGCTGAGCGCTGGATTCTCCAAGGAACAAATTAGCAGTCCCTTATTGGCCCAGTAGTTTGTCATTGTTTGACTTTCAATGGACACAACAGGACCAAACGTTAATTGAATATTACAGCACAATGTAACAATATAATTGTGGACAATTAATTATATGTCTTAAATGGTTTAAGCGAAACATTGCCTTCGGATCGCTGGCGGGCACATATCACCTGAAGATATAAGTGCGGTCCGAACGCTCTCGCCTCATTCCATTCTTGTCAATTTCAGGACAACAGACATTCCATGAAGAGAAAAGAGAGATGGAAACATGTTTGGTGTGTCTATGTGGTCTGCTAATAGCCTCCGGCGTCCTTTCATCGATAGCCGATGGTAAGCATATCTGCTTTCAACAGTTCTACTCGCTGGTGCAAATTTATCTTCTTGCGCATAATACTTCAGGCGACATATCGCTGGTTAGCGCATATCTTGAACCTCAAATTAGGTAGACTAGAGTACTTTTTCCCTCCATGGCGTGTTCTTTCTATTCAGAGCGTCGACATCCTAAGTTAAAGGCCGTTGGACGGATCCAAATCACAATTTAGTAATAGTTGACAAAAGAGCGTTTAAATTCTAGTTAATGTAAATTATCTTTCTCCGACCGCAGCGTAAATACATAACAGACATGCCATATTGGAACTGTTACGCGTAAACGTAAACTTGTATTCAAAAAATAACTGATAATTTTTTTCTTCTTTCAGGTAATTTTGGAAAACGACCACTCAAAGGTCTTGCCGTAAATTTACACCCAACCTCATTGGAAGTTCTTGGCGGCAATGTTACTTTGTCATTCCAATTTCCCAACAATTTTACTGGATTTTTTGGTAACCGAACTTTCTACGTCTTCGTCCACGAAAACGCTACTGACAGAAAACTTTTTAAAACAACTGTACCGCTAGATCGCCGAGAAATTTCTGTCATTTTACCATGTGAAATCTTCGACCACCCAGACATATATAGCTTTAAGTATCGCATTTCGGACAGTGAATATGGAGGGGTTATCTCACAGAAACTGAAGCTCCAATGGGGAAGAATCATCATCGATTCACCGACGAACCACACGGTCTTAACCCGGTTAAAATCGATCAAAATTCGACATGATCGCAAATGTTTGCCTAAGGCATACCGCGATGAACTCAATCTTTATTACGTCCAAGGTGGCAGCAAGTCGATGTTTGTAACTCGAAAATACATTCGTAAACTGTCCAGTGGCAAGCAAAGAATTCCTAAAATGCCCCAAATTCGAATGGGTTTTGCCTGCAATTTCTTCGACGCGCAAGGAGTGTACTTCTTCGAGTATCGCACTGGCTACGCTAATGTTACCCTGGCAAAAAGTGCAGCGGTCTACGTCAATTGGGGTAAACAAACTCTCTTTTCTCCTGTCTCGACGATTTTTCCATGCACAAACTCTCTGGCAATATCATTCACTCAACCGAGCTGCTCGTATGCACGAATTCAAGATGCTATAGTCCTCGCCAAGAAAGATTCCAATAAACCCATTGTGCGAAAAGCCGTGCAGCAAGGGCACGATGTGACATTTTTCTCGTGCACACTGTTCAAAGATTACGTGGAAGAATACTGCTTTCATTACTCTACAACGTCAAGGCTCACGAAGAGTACTGTGGCTGTTGCATCTCTCTGTCTGCCATCAGGTAAGTAGAGCGGTGATTTTATCTGAGATAAACTATAATTATTGAACGGGAACCTCTGACCTTGGTAATTACATGGAATGTTGTAAAACACTGATTTTTCTGCTCGTAAATACAGCCTTGCTAATGGTTTGTTTTTGCTGTTAAATTTGTTTTTCTTTAAGTGCACTCTCTGTATTCTTTAGTAAGCGCTTTGAATTTTCATTTGCTGTCACTTAGTATGGTTTTAGTCGTCGAAAACAGTTGCAGGGAAAAATTGGAAGGCGTGAGAAGTTCATTACAAACATGTTACTGCTTCAGACACTTTTTGCGATACGAACCTACGACATGTGAAGTATTTAGGTTTCACTCTAAAAACATTTTAGAAATGTTTTTATTTTTGGATTTTTGTGTGTTTCAAGAGTAAATTGTTGCTTAAGTTTTGTGGATGTTATTCATAACGTAAGTTGCGTCTAATATTTCAGTTCAGTTCACGTAGTGAGAGCTCGATTTTCAGCGTTAATGACAAACAAATGACGTGAAAATTACACGGGAAGGAAGAGGTTTTTATCAGAGGCGTAGACGAGGTATTGCTCCAATTAGCACCATTGTGTGACACGATTCTATAAAGCTGCTAATATTTTCGCTTCATAATGGAAATTCAGCTCAGTAAGAAGTCAGCTGATAATTAGTTCGATTCATTTCCATGGAAAAGAATAGCTTTTAAGTGACGTAGGGAATCCCTTGACAAGTATGAATGCTGTATATTGAGGTCGCGTTTTGTTGTGCTTCACAAAAGACAAATCAACCAGGTCGGCTTGGTGAATCAAGTGCCCACGGTTACTTTTGGCCAAAATAAAACACAGCAAAAGTTTCAAACAATAGACAGGCTAAATATTGACTCAACATTCAATTATGCCTCCCGCAATGACTTAAAACAACAGCTAGTCTATCATCAGTGTACAAACAACGTGGTCGGAAGGCAAACTCTTTCAAGTGTACGGCAGACTGCACACGTTGTGTTTGGCAGAGTTAGAGGTAATTCCGGCTCCGGAAAATTAGAAATACAACTCTTGAATAGCTTGGACTTCAATTTTCCTGTTGTCTTTTTTGTTGACCTTTGGTAAAGCCGGATGAAGGCAAAACGCAGCTAGAACTTTAAAAGTACCAAGTGGCTGCATGCGTTTTTGGGATCGATTCAACTCAAGGGAAGGGCATACATTTGATTTCAGTCCAGCAGTTATGCGCTCGTGCTTGCATTGACATTCGAACTGAATATACATTTGCAAAGTAACGACAGAGTTCTAACGCATCAAGGTTCGCTGAAAGTCAGCCATATTTTCTTTTTCTTTTTCTTTATTTGTAAACAGGAAATTCGGGTGGGTACGACTTGGCGTGAGTTGTGTTGTTGTCTTTACTAAGGTCTCAACCAGATTTCTAAGGGGTAATCTTGCCAAGAATGTTGAGATTAAAATCAGCCGATCTTTGCTCCACTTTAAAACGTGACAAGCTAAACAATCAAATCAAAATAGAGTTTAAAAAACTGAGTAACCGCAGTTATAATTTTAAAAGTTTTTTTTTAAGAATGGAGGCTATGTGTTCTCTCTGAAGTGTTTATTTCAGTCCAAGAGCGACACATTTTTTTATGATTTCCCGTTTTCTTTTGTGAAATTTAATCCACTTAGGAAAAGGCCAGCCGGTTTGAAGTGCTATTGTGTTGTAGCGGATGACTTGTAATTTCCCGTTTTTAGTACGTTATCTGTTTAGAAAAAAATGGCCTTTAATTGGATGCTCCAAGGTTATTTGTATATCGCTTCAATTTCGTGTTGCTCTAGTTTTTATCGTCGTTCATTGTATTGTTTACAAGAAAAAAGTTCTAATTTTGCCGTGGATCGGTAGGATAATGCATATAAAATTTCGCTTCAATTTGTCTGACAAAGCAACCAGTATTCGTAATAAATTACAAGAAAGTTTTCTTCTTCCTTTCCTTCGGCTTTGTCACTGATGTGGATTGGGGAAGGGAGAGGGTACGTTAGGAACGGGAAGGGAAATTTATTTTTTTTTATTCATTTTTTCCAAGATTGTAATGACGTCAGAAATAAATGCTCCAAATTTGTAACAAAGATCACCCAGGGTTCTTAGCGGTAAAGACATGCAGTGTTCACGTTACTAAGATATTCTGGAGAAGCGTGCTTAGTTCACACGACCCACCATTGTTTGAGGACTTTGTAAGCTCCAGACATGTGGTAATTTCAGCCTTAAAATGGTTATCATGGTAACTTACATGTATCCAAACTAATGTAATATTCAAAAGTCGTTCGTGCCCTGAGCGTGTTGCACTGGCAAGCTAATATAACAGCCCATAAAACCCTAAGTGTCTTAGTCTGAGAAGATCCCAGTGAACTGTGTCAAGCAAGTGATTAAACACTCGCCCAAACACGTAAACTATTTTTAAAATTAGTGAAAAATGGAAATTATTCATTCGGTTGTCAGTTCTAAAAAAAAACAGCTTCTAATAACAGCATTTGCGATGTGCATTGAAATTAATTGTGAATTGAAAGCAGACGCTTCAGCTTTTATGGATTTCTTGTTTCCAAGGCTAAAATCACGAAAGCTTTATATCAAGGACTCAGTCCACTCTGAGTAGATATTGACAATTTTAATACCAGCTGCTGTGATAATTTCTCGTGATTGCTGTGACTAATTATAGAACTTTGTTTTCAACACTTCGAAATATAATAATCTGTACTAATCGTGATGGAAGTTTCAAAGCGAAAGAGAAATTATGCTTGTCGCCTATTCTGCACAAACAGTTATAGATATGAACAACTTGCCTAACTTTTCGTTTTGAGCTGAAGTCTCATTTCATGCCAAGAGTGTAGATTAAATAGAATATTATGTCAACTTGGGCGTGTAGGGTTTTTGATAATCAGATTAGCTGCCCTGGAGGTCATTTCGGTGCGGGATTAGGAATGACTGATTTTACTTTCAAACACATGCTGTTGTATGAAATTTACCCGTGTCTCTATGTATTTAGCAAACTACTCGGCAGCTGTATCAGAGCTCCATAGCGTGCACATGTAGTAGTAGTGATGGTTGTTAAGCAAATATTAAAGGAGGCATACATGTTGTTCAAACTTTTACTCTCGATCTAGATAAGTTTAAGCCTGAAAAATTTACCATATAAGGGATGCTGAATGACCAGCAAATTCGCGAGTAACATTTATTGCGACTTTTCCACGATATGAAGTCTGTGATTTTGTCTGCTTTCCTCGCGAATTAAAAAAAACCATCAGTTAAAGCTTCTGAAGTTAAAGATCAGGGCTTTTTGCGGTATTTTTCGAGGCCTACAGGCGAGTTTTCCCGAGACTGTACAGCCAAAATATATTTGACTGAAATTCTTTGCGACGTTTATAACTCAATTCTTAAAACGTTGCCGTCAGTCTGAAAGCGTATACTTTTCAGTCACTAACTTTGTTTGCCCCAGTAAACAAGTTTATTGGGGTAAAACCTCTTTGTTAAGATTTGGCGTTTTCATTCAAAGATACCTTTAAAAGTCGTATTTATTATTATCTGATAGGAGTGGCTTTGGTTGACAACCAGTCTGTATTGGAGAGTCTAGGAGGGACAAACTTTGACAAATTGAGAATTCAGTATCGCGGAGGGTCATGTAAAATGTACCAATTAAGGGAAGACATCATCGTTAATTTAGGAAATGGAATATAAGACGTGAATGTATTTTTGAGGTTCGCCTTTTCTGCGGTAATCCAGTATCATTGCAACATTAAGGTCGTTAGGAGTGTTTTTTTTTCTAAGATAATGTTCCTTGATTAACCAATGTTTTTAATTGCTAAGCGTCGCTAAGTTTTTAATTTTAAGGTTGCCTAAGCGTTTAAAATCTGTAGAAGAAATGTCTCTTGATTCAGGCTTTCGTGAATTTAGAGTAACAAGAGGTTGTGATTCTTGTTGTCACGAATCTGGTCACGCTATCTACATACGAAGGCACGTGTTTACCACTTGTTCGAGTTATTTATAGGGTCTCGATATGTTCTTCGTTTGGTGTGATTGGAGATAAAATTCACGAGCTTGTGGTCTTGTTATGTAATACATATTTGACCAAAGGGGTTTGTAAGAAGCCCTCAATCCTCTTACGTAGCAAAGAGGGTTCTAGAAAAAAGAATTTGTCGAAGCTATTTTAAAACTCATTAAGTATACTCGAGATCAGACAACACGGCGCCTTTATCAGGTGCCAATATTTTTCTTTGTTTTCGTTAGCTACACAGTTTGTTGTCAAATCGGTGATGAATGACGACAAATTTTAAGCTTTTTTTGCTATTCCGTAAGAAGTTTTGTGCTAGAAATAAGAGTTAAGGCCTTTCTAAATTTCCGCTCAACATTCGCCTTTGTCATTCTTTATTTTTTTTTTTTTTTTGGCCCTTAGAGCAAAATATAATGAATTAAAAATGTTTGATAAATTAGCACTTTGCTAATAGGCCATAATAATGTCTAGTGTAGAGTGGTTTTTTCCTAATAGGTAAAAAGCTTTTAGTTAAACGCAAGATTTTGCTATGATTAATATTGTCGGTGTGTTGTATAGGCGATTACAAGTTTCCTAAATCTAAGATTAAATCAGTTTAGGAGAAACAGGGCCCAGGAAAGAGAAAATAAGGTTAACTTTTAATCCGTCTTCGTGGCTTGCAAGCGGTGCCTTACAAAATATGGAGAGAAGCAGCTTAGAAATATTTGGACACTTGTCAGGTCTACAAAGCAATTATAAGCCCTCAAGCTACGCTAAAATCAATGCTTACATCGCGAAACCATCCCTTCTTTTGACTGCTTCGCATTTTCGTCACAACGATGACGAAAAATAAATAATTACCCATTTCCCGCTTCGATGTCTTGCTTTCGCTCAATTACGCCAAATTTATTCATTATTAGAGAGAAAATGCTGATTAGTTTTTCTTTTAACAATCTGTGTCAAATTTATTGAAGAGCTCCGGTTGGTAAAAGCAGAATTACTTTCTAGGTGTTATGTTTTTTTGTTTGGAGTTCCTTGAAAAAAGTTTGAACTACGATGACGTTATATTTGCTTCAGTATCTTCTGAGGCTTTCTGAGTTGTGTTATATTGTGTAATGTTTTGAGTAATAATAATAAATATAGTTAATGTATAAACTGTATTGCATGAAACAATAAAACGACCTTAAACCTGTGATTAGCTATTCATCAACTAAACTTAGTTAATGGAAGAGTTGTTTGTTGAAAAACCCGAACTGTAGTAAGTTGAGTTCCCATTTTGACATAAGTTGGTCAATTTGTTTATTTTTGTATTATTTTTAAGAGACGTGATATTTTTAGTGGCCTTCCTATATTCCAGTTAATCGATTTGTGTGTTAGAGACTTGTGTGCAAGCTGGTTTTACTGTTCATAAGCACAATTTGGGTGTATAGACTCACTAAAATCAAAAGAAGGAGATGTGACGAGAATATTGGTCTTAGAAAAGCTGAATAGACACAAACGGAAGACGGAAACTTGGCAAGTATACTTCAAATGAGACTTTCCGGCGCCGAATGATAAATGACAGATATTACTTGCTTTTAGAGAGCTTGTGATGTTTGGTGTGGTTAACCACGAGGTCACTCAGTTTGCTTCTAACAGATCAATACTCTCTTTCTTTGTGTGAAAACAAGTACGTCAGTAGATTTTGGCACATGTTCGTAAACAGGAATCAGGAAACTGGAGGAGAAGCCTCTCGAAGACACTTTTCAAGCACTTTAGCCAGATTAAATTCAAAATGATCTCACGCAAAGTCGGTTGTGATGAGTTGAACTATCCGATCGGAAATAGCACCAGAAATCAAGTTTTCATTTCAATCCGAGAAAAAATTTGAGTTACCAATTGCAAAAATAAAAGACATCGACTTTGTTAAAAACTGCCAAGCTCGAATAGCAATAGAAAGATTTGTAACTTGAAGGAGCCAGATATGAGATTGTGGACTCATCTTTTTAGCCTTGAATACTAAAACATAAAATGGTGATAATAAACTAAAAATATGGGAGAAAACCTGAAGATGGCTAAGATCAACGGGGACTGAAAAGGACTTTGATTGATGAAATTAAAAATTGGATGCTTAAACCGTTTCTTTGCTTTGTTCCTCTTGACTTTTTTAGAGACGACACAGATCCTTCACTGCGCATGTCAATGTCTCTTTTTTTGTGTTCTGATAGGCAAAGCATATTATGAGGGGTGGAGTACGTGGTCCTCTTGGGGCTTGTGTTCTAGCTCTTGTGGGCAGGGGAAGCAGCACCGCTCACGATACTGTCTGAGTGTCAGCACATCCAAGGAAAAGGAATCGACATGCGATGGGAGTGCTCTCATATCCAGGTCTTGCGCGCTTAATCCATGTCCAGGTATGGAAATGATAAAGTTAAGCATAACTTTTATAGAAAACGGCAAACGGCTGAAATTGGACACCTTGTGTCTGCTTTTAGCCATTTTTTTCATCTGAAGTGGAAATATATGTATAAGCTGTGGACAGGGTTTTCCGTTATTATTACTACAAAATTAATATATAGATATAGATATATATGTCGTTCCGTTTCCATAAATGATGTCAGGCCGATAATGCACCTGTGCTTGCCACTTGTATCAGCCTCAAAAAAAGGCCACTGTGTAGAATACCTCGCGTACAACAGCACATATTTTAATGTTCGTGCACGAACTGACGCTAGGACTAAGTATCGCATCTTTGTATACAAATGCGCAGAGAGTGCAAATTGCCACGGGGTTGAAGGACAGCACGCGCAGTTTGTGCCGAGAACAACAACAAATTTGAGCAATCAAGGTTACTTTGCGCACTACCGAGACCTGTCTATTTAGCAGTGTTGTGGAGAGGCATACTTTGGAGTTGAACTCAGCCTATCAACACATAGTGCAACTAAAAAACTCTTCAAGATAACCCTCTTCCTTAACATCAAAATCAGCATACGCTGGTGTTCTTGGGCTGAAATCCTTCGCTTTTCTTAACTATGTGTTCATGACGAGAAAGGCCCTCTTTCTTACTAATTTTGCTTCCGCGCTGCCTTCAGCAATGTGTACCAGTGTATGTTACAGTAGCTTTTGATGTTATGAAACAGTGTTACTGTGGCTGTAATATTATTTTACTCTCGTCATCGTAAACAGTAGGTAATTTCGATTAAATAGCACTTTATAGGATGCATTCAATGAAATTCTCCCGCCTTAGCGCAACTCGTTTGCCCCTCTATTTCTTTTTCCTGCCAAACTCGAACTATGTTGTTTCCCGCTTAAAGGTACTCGCTCTCAAAGCGAATACGAGTCGTTCCCTACAACAAATCCGGAGCAAAGTGAGCCATTACTAAAATTCTTGCATGCTTGTTCTTCGAACTTGGGAACTCAGTGCTTTAAAAAATTACTTTTATAAACAGAGTCGGGAACCTCTTGTTCATGTGGATGCCGGCTAACAGAACCTCAAGGAATGATTACATCATCACCGCAGTTGTTCACCCGCCCTGGAAATCCTAGCTGTACGTGGGTTATAACCTTAGCAGAAGGGAAAAGGGTGCGTCTATGGTTTGATGCCTTAAAAATGAATGGAGATTCCATCATAATTCGTGACGGAAAAGATCGCAGTGCGCCACAACTGGTCATTATAAATGATGATTCATTCAAAGAGGAAATAGTCTCAACTGGGAACAGCATGTACTTATTTTACAAACACAATGGGAGATGGACCAACGGCACACGAAGAGGATTTACCGCTTCTTACAGCACGGAAAGTAAGTGTGGTGTGCTGTGTTATTCAAATGCTTTGTGCAGTCCTGCCAAATGTTAGAAATTCAGTTACGATTCACAGTTGCTTCGTTTTATGGTCAGTTTAACGTAAAAGAGAAACATTTCCATTTTAAACTTGTAAAAAGACTTTCTTTCATGGTGAAAATTCCTGCTGGTTGCACAGTTAAGTCGTATTTGAGACAGACCAAAACATTATTGAGCGAAACGACCACATACCGTACGATCGAGAAATTTTAACTCGTCATCATCTCAACCACTTTAGACTATTCAGTTCATCGTGAAATGAACCGACTATGGAACAAAGTATAGAAGATAGACTTACAGTTACACGAGACAAACCCTTAAAATCGAGATGTTGCTTGTATAGTTAAGTTGTATTAATATATGCGTGCTGTTCATTTGATTTGACTTTATTTCGTTTTAAGTGACTTCAATTCTATTTTTCACATCCTCGTAGCCGATGACGAGCCAGTCGAGGTGATTCGCAGAAGGACTTTGGGAACGGCTGCAGTAACATTTCTTGCGGTCTTCGTGTTTGCTGTGTTGGTTATTGCGGTTCTTCTGTTCATTGTCTTCACAAAATTGCGCCAACACCACAAAAATATTCCTTCATCGTCCAGCGGAAGCTCAAGTACGTCAGAGTCCACGCTTAGATCAACGGGGACGTCGTCTCCTCTTGAAGACGAAACTTTCAGCAACCAACCTTCAAAAACTTATCGAAATCAAAGAACTAAAAAAGGCGATAGAAGGAGATCGTCACACAGAAAAAGGACGCGAAGGACAGAATTCCTTTGTGATGCAGATCATGTACCAAGATGTACCTGTGGCGAAATTTCCGAACTAGACTCGGCCACAGGAAGTAATTCTGCCAGCGAATTCTCGCCTGTTAAGGCTATAAGCGGCGTGGAAAGGGTGCTAGTTCGTGAAGACGTGGATTGTGACTGTCCCGAATGCCTCAGAAATGACAGGTATCCCTTGAATGGATGCCCGGAATTTCGAGCCCCGGAGAAAAAGTATTACGGAGACTGGATGTTAACGGAAATGCCGGCAGAGAACAAATTTCAAACAAATCAGCGTATTTATAGGGATCCTTGTCAAGGTTTTGTGTAAATATTGTTCATAGTCCTACTAGTGAAGAACAATCGTGAAAATCGGATGAATTTAAATGATAGTATGAATGCCTTCTCAGATTGTATGAAGGTATAAGATGGCAAACAATCGTTGATTAATTTAATCCTCCTGAGCTCCAAAAACACTCACTTTCCAGATAAGGTCGAGAATGCCAATCATTTTCATATCAAAAACTGTGTGTTTACCGTCGTTTTGAAGCAGAAGCTTTGGGTTTTTTAGCTTTGAGCTTTTTGTAAATGCCTCATTAGTTTAGATTTTTGTCGTTTCTTGTGTTTGTTTTTCTGTTGATCTCGGCAAAGGTATGTTTTGCTCCTTGTTGTGTTTTTCTTTTTTTTCTCATGATCACGAGACCACTTTTTGTTAGTAACATACACTCTACGTTAAATAGTTCGTTCCAACAACATAAAATTATATATAATTTTATTGATGCTTAGAAATTCATTTTAAAAATGAAAAAAAAAAAAAAAAAGAGAAAAGTAGTTCATTTTTTAAAAACTAACAATTGAGCGCAATGCGCATGGGTCGTTTGTGCGGATTGTTATGTATTAAAACTATGATCGGCAAATACGCATTGAACCATTTTAACAGTAGAATCTTCTCGTCGAATTTCAGTCGAGTATATTAAGTTTAAGTTGTGTTATTTTTTTAAGCAAAGACGTTGTTGCGTTTGACTTAGATGACTTACTGTTTAGTTGAGAAGCGTACGTTAAGAACTGCTCCCAGCGCTACTTTTTTTAGGGAAAAAAAAAATTGATATTACTTTTAAAAAATATGGAGAGTGGTACCAGACATTCCTTCATTATAACAAACATAACATAAGGTAACAAAAAATACTTATATTAATGCATTAGACATTAGTTTAATATTGAAAATGCATCGATACCATATATTTGTAGCATTAAGTTTTGTATAACAAATAGAGAGCCCTGATAGTTGGGCAAGACTAAATTAAGATACTTTTGGAGAAAAAGGATATAATGTACAACTAAAAGGTAATTGTTTATTTATTGAATCAGGGAAAAGGGGAAAATCCTTTTAACTACTAAATTGGGGATTTTGAAGAGAAACCGCAGTAGTGTTAGTCTTAGACAAGAATTTAAGAAATAAATTGATACAAAATGATAAGAATGTGTCTAGATTTTTGTTAGACTGAGCTGATGGGGTCGTTGAGGCACACGCGCGATCAAATCCCTTGCTCATGTTCACGTGCGCATGTGCACCTGTGCCGTTAGTTTGGATCTCGAGTATAACATGAACGGCCTTTTGTAAAGGGAGTTAACCTATAACCAGAGTTATGGAAAATGGCAGGTCTGGCATCTTTAAAGCAAGTGATAGCGTCGGGGTAATTCGAGACGTTGGAGTCTGCTTTTTTCCCGACCAGAAAAAAAAATTCCTTTTAGTAGGTTACATTACCCCAAGGGTTGGATTACCAAAGTCGGAGTTGGAATGAAAGTTATCAGGGAACTCAGGCAAAACACTTGGATGGCAAATAGAACGTAGAAACAAAAAAAAGATTTAATGGACAGAACAATAGCTAGCACGTGCGTTTTAAAATTGGACATTTCTTATACGTCCTCTGCAAGACAACAACGACAACCCTTTACAGAATTGAAGTCCAAAAAAGCTAATAAACCGCAACGGGAACTTCAAAGACAAGGTGATTTAAGGTGATAACACTGCTTAATCTGTTCTGCGCATAAAAACTGGCTGTCAAGAACCACTGACGAGAAAGAAATGTAAGCTGTCTCATAAGCAAACTCTGCAGCCTATCTTTCTCACTTTTCTGTTTTTGAATTATTTAGTTAGTTCAATCCTTTTTTGCGCTGTGTAAAATTTGAAAAAAAAAGGGGTGGAAAAAATTATTAAGAAAAAAAGCATTCTTAAATATAATTAGAGGAAAAAATTCTGTCCTCTCAATCGCGCAGTCGATGAATAGCTGTGTTCACGAAAAACACCCTTCCGGCAAGGCGCCTGCGCAATAAAGCAAACAACAGATTGCTCGTTTTTTTCCAGGCACTTCAATGCACCTATTAAGTTTGCAATCTCAAGATTTATGTCAAGATTGTGAGTTTAAATTGCAACAGGAATCGCTAGGATAAACATGTCCCTGGAGTTGCAGTTTCAGGAATTCGAAGACTAAACTAATCCAGTTATACTAATAATTCCCCTGTTGTCGAATTATGTGCCTACCACGTACCAGTTACCAAATCATAACGGTGCAATCACAGCCACATCTTGTAAGTGTACCAAATCACTCATTTCTCTACATAATCCCATACGGAAACCTTATGCCTATCTGTGCTACGTCTTTGCATGAGTTCTAGGGTCTTCTAACATATCCGAAAGAACTTTCCATGGTAGATCTACATCGGTGGTATGTTAGCATAGTATGGTAGTATGGCAAAGATTTTTGTCAAAGGAACGACAACAGCAAACGGGAAAGAGATCAAAATAGAACTTGTAACTCATTCAGCCAGAAAAGATCATTACTGTTGTGATGAGCGAAAGCAGAGGAACAGGGTAATTTTAGTATTTTCAACTGAGTTGATAACGTAAATTGGCCAACATAAAGAGTTTAGAACTGACGTTTCGAGCGTTAGCACTTCGTCAAGTCGCTCTGACGAAGGGCTAAAGCTCGAAACGTCAGCTTTTAAACTCTTTACGATGGCCAATTTAAGTTGTAAACTCAGTTGATGATAATAAATTACCCTGTTATACTCTCCCACCGACGCATCACCACAGTTTCTTTAGAAACTTACCCCCTTTATTCGTAGAGGAACCTCATGACGGTACAGTAGGGTGGGGAGAGGATAGGGAGGATGTCATCTTTCATTATACCTTTTATTTTAAAAGGTCCCCTGTTTGTTGCAGGGGGGTCTTCGTTACTCTGCTACAGTAAAGCAGCAATCGTGATCATTTAAAATAATCTGCAAGTGGCAGGGGAGGGGATACCGCTAGTCTCATAAAAAATTAATTAGTAACCAAGAGGTTATAATCGCTAGGTTAGGTAGTAACCTAACCTAGTAAAAGAGTGACCACTCAGTTCAATCCAAAGTAGGTGAAGTTTGTGTGTCTCACTTACAAAGCCTGCCAATAAAGAGGGTCCCAAACAGGTTTTCGGCATGCAGGATTGGGCTTATTTGATGACCAGGTTCTGGGAATTTAGAGTACGAAAGGAGCGAGATGCGGGATTGTTATCATTAAAGGGGCACGGGAATCGGCGATTTTGAGGGGTGGGATTCCTGAGATAAGTTTATGTTATTTGCCTTCCGTATGGTGAAAAACTGTGATCGAGGTCTTGAATATACTGCCCGAGGCCGTAGGCCGAGGGCAGCATTTTCAAGACCGAGGTTTTTTTCACCATACGGACCGACCCTTAGCCGGTAAATAACAAATTTTTTTTTTTAAAACTTGACGAAATTCTTTCCGAAATGGTAGTTAAAATAGAGGTGATGCAAATTAAAGAGAGATGCCTCACCGAAACATTTCCATTTTTGCAAGGATAAAGGTGATTTAAAAGGCTTCCACACAAACTTTGAAACATTATTTTTACAAGTATCTGTCACAATCTGACACCTGTCAGTTAGAGAGCGCGTAAGAAAAAATAAAGCGCAAGAACATTTGAAAAACAACGGAACTAGTTTGGCAAGGACTGTCATGACAATGTTTTCTTCAAAAACAGTCGATGATCTCACGGAAAGTATTATTCACTCTCTTCGACGATTCATTTATGTACGAAGATTTACCTCTGTTCATTAAGTAAACGGCGAGGAAAGTAATTGTGAGTAAATTCAAATTTTTTATTTTGAAGTTGTGAGAGTTTGCTTGTTTGTTTGCTGCAATGGCGTGTGTAAATCTGGTCTTTCCTCCACAAAAACTAAATTCGAATGGCACACTCCAACGAGACACAAGGGGATTTAATGCGGCCTTTTCTCAATAAATTGCTTGCTGTTGTGCAATTTACGGTACAAATGTCCAAATTGAACGGACTCGGAAAGACTCACTGAGAGAGTATATTTGTTGTAGAACTGAATTTAAAACTTCGCTCGCTCTTTCACTACAAACAAATTGTTTGAGAAAATTCAGATATTAAATGAATGAAAGTTCCATCGTTCAGTTTAACTGTAACCAAACACCTCACGTTTGAACTTTCTTGGTACTTTCTGTGAACGATTAAAATTAATTGCAGACGGTTTTTAGGCCGCTTGTCAACCAACGTGATGACACTTATACAAATTCATTTTGAAACAAATATTTTTCTGTCAACCAAAGTGATTTGAGAGAGAGAGAACAGAGAGGATTCATAAGTTATTTATCGACTTGAGGTAGTGACCGACGTGTTTGATTAAAAATACTGCCCAGCCGGAAAAACGAGATATATTTATGAAAAATGGCAACGAAAGTTGGGATGTACTCGGCGATTCACAAAAGCACTACCGTGGCCCGTGGGCAGAGATAGGAAAATACTGACCGGGTAAAGAACCAATCAGATTGCAGGATTCGTTACCGTGCTCTCTAAAAAAAACTAATGGCTTATACGAACCGAGAAGCGGGAAGTCCGTTTACGGGAAACTATAGAGAAGCTGATCTTCGTGAAAGTCCAAAAAGTCCAGCCTTCCACACCGCCGTACTTCTTTTACGAGATCGCGTTTCACGTCTCCCCAAAACGCGAAAGTCACATATGCGATCCCCTAAAAACGTAAGCGTAGGAGGCTAAAAAAGCCGCATAAAGGTTTGTTATGACTGTCCTATCTACGCCTGCGCCAGTGACCTTTGATTGCTTAGTGACCGACCAATTTACCTCTATCAGAGAGAAATTCAGCCGAGTGGACCGGTCAGCCTCGAACGCTCTGACTACGAGGAGCAGCAAAAAGACAGCGGGCAACAAGATGAAGAGGAAGCCCAAAGTAGTGATAAAGAATTGAATAAGTCATTTCCAGACGACGAGACCGCATGTAATGATGATGCTGATTTTCTCCTCGGAAGAGTTTCCCGCTTCGGAAGAAGTATTCACCTCAACAGAAGAAATGTGTTCCGTTAATTTTTATCTATTTCCCTGGATGTGGAACGTTGGACTTCGATCACCTTTTGTTGTGCTATGCACTTGTTAACATTGTTATTCGTTTCTTTAATTTTTCCGTTACCGAAGTTACGGGAGGAACAGGGACCCGCGCGGAGGTAGGGGTTTGTCGGGGAGGGGGGGGGCTTTAACCCCCCCCCCCCACGTTTTTTCAAAAAATGGTCCTGCTTGAGCAAGTCTTTGCCCTTCTCCTTAATTGAAGTACATTATCAATATTGCAAAGGCTGTAATTTGTCCATCAGTTTAAATAAGGTGGTGAACTGGAGCAACTCTGGTTTGACCAAGCGGGATCGGGATGAAAATGTTGATTGCGGCGGGATGGAATGAAACATAGCGATAGGTTGCGGGATTGGAACAGTCGCCGAAAAGTGACCGATTTAATTAAAGGAAACGGACATCGATCTTATATAAATTTCGTTGAGAAAGTCTTAGCAACAAAACAACAAAGATAAAGTGTTTGTCGGAACTGACTCAGGGCAAGTTTCCTCTAATCGGATAGGTCAGTAATGTATAAGTCACCTTGGTAACAATTTTTGTAATTCAAGAATTTTCTGAAGTTAGGAAAAATAAGAATTAAAACCCTCTACTCCAGTTGCTATGTTGTGTTATCAGAAATTAAAAAAATAAGAAACCAATCTCTTTAATTTTAAAATACCATGCACTGAAAGGCTATACGAACCGTTAACTCAACCGTGTGTCAATTCCAGCCGGAGGAGATCGTTGGTCGAATTGAATGCCTAGTAGAGCTAAACCCGGTAATGTTATTTAAACTGATAAAGTATTACACCAAAATATAGAACACAACCTCTAAAAGATATAAATACCTGTTTCAAGACTACTAGGACCCTTATCTGATTCAAAATAGATTTGCATGAATACCTCGAATAAAGACATTTAGAGTTTGTCTGGTCGATGATAAAGTGATTTGCGCAAACTTAGACACCCTGACTCACAGCGACAGACACAAAACTGATTATACTAATCCCATTACAGGAAATGGGCTGGAGACGGTTTTGTCCTGAGCAATGGCTGGCACAATTGAATTTAGTTGGAATCGTTGTAAGCTTCCTATAATGTGATTTTGATCGAGTGACTCCGCTTACCGAATACGCTGTGACACTGGGATGAAGTCTTTGTCTAAGGCTGCTAATATTTGTAGTTTACAAAATCGGATTACTTTTCTGCAGAAATAAAAAAACCGAGATACGATTATGAAAAAAAACTTTCTACCCCCTTTAAGTCGGTCTAAGTTTCGCCAGACAGTCGATACGGTTTTTAGAACTTTTTCGTCTTTAATAGGATATACCATTGAAATGTTTAGTGTCTAAACCTGCGAGTTTTAAGCTGCGCTGAGGACGAAGCGAAAGTAAAAGAAAACGTGCAAACAGTTAACAAACAACTGCACCAACAACAGTTGGTATTTTGAGTGATAAAGGGATTTGTTACCGACCCAAAAATAATACGAATGAACATAATTCGTGTCTTTCTATTCATCCTCACGGGTTCGATCAGGGCGATTTCAAAAGTTTTTCTTTATCCAATGTCTGTAAAGATAAACTGATTAGAATTAACCGACCGCGCCTCTAAGTATTGGTAGTCTCCAATCAATCAAAACGTCAGCTTCAATCTAATAGATTCCTGCAGTCTAAACGAAAATCCAACATTTAGACATATATCAAGAAAATGTTGATTCCTTTTTTAAATTTAGATTTTGAAAACTCTCTTCTTATTTTCTTCATCATCACTGAGCTTTCCCGTGTGCTTTGAATCTTCACTTCATTCCATTTTCCAGCCCCGCGATGCAAACTTGTTTGCGGGTATAGTGCAATCTCGATTTTAACGAAAAGCCAATTACAAGGGACTGGGGAAATTGGTTCGTTATAGCGAGGGTTTGCTTTGACGAAAATCTCGATTTAACGAATTTGCGGGAAAACAACCAAAATGTTCGTTATATCGAGGAATGGTACATAGATTTTAATTTTTTTCCTCTTTTTTTTGCGGTGTGACGTCGCGCTACCCAGCATTTTGGGATCGGAACGATTACTGTAAATACATTTGTGCTTTTGATTTCTTCATGAAGTTACAGTACACTGTACAGGTCTGTATATAGCTACAACACCTTGTTTTTAAAGCACGGAGGAAAAATTTCAATGGAAGTCACTGAGCCTTAACGCCAACGCACTTCACGATTTTTATTCGGGGATTGTCGATCCTTTTATTTTCATTTACTAATAATGTCGACTTTTCTTGTCAGTAAAGGACTATTGTGTTTATATGATAAACAAAATAGTACATGGTTTTTTGTAGATGTGAAATTTCTCTTATCGTGTTTAACTCGACATCTCACTCGTTCGCTGCGCCCACTCCTGAGCTATCGAATTAAACACTCGAAGAGAAGTTCTCTTTGTACGCGCGCTCATGTATTATTCTTGCGAAACACGGGGACACGCCAAGTTTCGAATGTGTTTAGTTTATTTTTGCATTTGTGTTCAATTTGCTAGATCTAATCATTTTAGCTTGCTCTTTCTTATGTTTTTTAGTGTCATTTTTTTAAAATAACAATTTTTCGTTCAGTTTACAATGCCAAAAAATACAATGACACTGTTCTTAAGTAAAATTCTGACACTTGCTATCGCCTTAGCAAAAACATGATTAATATTACGTCAAAAGCTGAAAAAAAAAAAACCCCATCTAGGTTTCCTTTCTATGACCTTAAGAGTTACAAATACATTTTTGACATACGCCGAGATGCAAAAACTGGCCCCTGGTTTCGATTCTTTTCTTCTAATCCCTTTAAACAAGAGAACGTGTCCTCGTGTTTTAAAGGATTAAAAATTGATCCAGCGGAAAAAATAGAAATCATCTATTCACATCAAATTTTCGCTTTATGGTGCATGAGACTAAGGCAGATTGCAAAAGTCTGAATCACTGCTGCATGTTTTTACCGTTGTTCTAAATATCTATGATCGAATGGGGTTCTGAAGGATGTGAGAAAATTGTTCTAAGTGGAATTAAGTCGAAATTATCATAGTTGACAGAACAAAACTGGTTGCCAAGGGTTCTTAGCAACCAACGAGCCAATTAACGATCGGTTTTTCGCTCGTGCGAGTAGCAAAATAGTTCGAACGGTGGAAGGTTTCAAAATGCCGCCTGGAAAATCGCAAAAGAAAGTTCGCCCTTCCACGGCTTCGGGGGCACTGGAATCTCATGAATTTGTTGACTTACTGGACGAGCTAAGACCTTCTACTGCTCCGGGAAAAAACTTACTAGGTCTCGATCCTACATATGTTACATCGAGACATCATGTTCCTGGTGTTCCAATTACTTCGAAGTTCAAAGGAAGGCAAGTTTTTGGTGGTATTCCCGAGAATGATTTCAAAGGATTGCAAGGGAGAAGGGCTACTTTGGGTGGCTTAGAGGATGTGGAAGAGCACGAAAAACCCAAGAGACCGACTACTGCCATCGGAGTTTCTAAACAGATTAAGGTAAATTATATAAATTTATAGCTCAGAGGCTGAATGTTGAATTGTTCGCTTGTGAAATTTGACCCTTCCGCGCAAGAAAATACAGTGCAAATTGGAACATTTCGGCATTTATAAGTTGAGTTGAGGTAATTGTTTGTGATAGCTTAAATAATTGACGTTCTCAGTTCTATTAATTACAACTTACTCGTCGTTGTGGTTTATTTTGCACATTTGATTTCAATGCTTAAAATTCAACGAGGTAAACACTCATTTATGCTTTTGGTGCATGTGCCTCTAAGTGTATTTGAGTACTTGAGCATATTCCATTTCTAAGTTTATAGCAAATTTATTGAAGTGTTAGTTGTGGCTGTTTAATCGCGATCTTGGTGCACTGTTTTATAATTGCACAATATGTTTTTAAATAACAGAGATCCATGTAAATAATTGATTGTCCCTGTCTCACCATATTAATAAGCAGGTGCCGATTTCGTTAATGAGCACTAGTTCCGTGGGGTCAAATTTTAATTCTGCTTGTGAGGCTGATTTGCGAAGCTGTTGGAGCTTCTCCTCTTTCCTATGGAATAATAACAGCAAGGAGTATTGAAAATTTCCTTGAAATTATTGGCCAGTCCTTCACAGGTTCTGACCCCACCTCAACTTCCTCCTGAGAGAATTCTAGTGCCCATTTACACTCCTGATCTCGGTTGCCATCTGCTGGATAAATCACTATCTGGCACCAGTTGTTCAAAGGGTGATTATTACATGTGCACTGTCCTCTGGATAGCTTGCTGGATAATGCATTACACTTTGTCAACACTTATCAGCCCAGGATAACCCTCTATCTGTTGGGTAGCTTAATATCTGCCTTTTGAACAACTGGATCCAGGTGGATAGTGCAATATGTTTTCTTATCTGCCTTTTGAATAACTAGGCCCAGGTTAGAGCAAAGGATCGGGTAATGAACACTGTAGGGGTAGAGTGCTTTGTCAAAGAAATGCAAGACATTGATGTTGAGCAGGATTCAAACCCGTGCCTCACCAACTGTTATACCATAATATCTGTAACTTGTCTAACAAGTAATGGGAAACTACATGAACAAGACTAGATGAACAAGAATTTTGGGAGTATGGGTATGAGTGATGTTTTAAAAGTTTCTGTGATTGCATATTCTGCAACTAAGTGCAAATTAAGAATCTTTCAAAAAAATCACTAAATGCATGTGTATGCAGTTCAAGGAAATTTTTCCTCTCAAACAAAACATTGGAGAAATTAATTTTTTCTTGATTTTCTTAAAAAGCTTAACTTTTTGGAGAGTGGCAAGAGAAAATCATGGATTCCACTCCTTAACCTACGTATATTTATACTGTCAGCAATGACCAAATAGGAATGTTATATAATCTCAAGTATGTTGTTAAGTGAGAAAAGTCTAGCTGTTACAATAATATCTTATTCCTGGGCTAGATTGAAATTTAAGGATATGGTAGACCCATAAAGGCCAATTATTTTTATATGTCAAACTATATTTAGCATCACTATTTCAGAACTACAGTTTCCAACAAAGTGTTTTGTAAATGTTGAAACACACACAGGTCAGATGTGATGACGTTACATGACGTTAGGGTGTAAAGGGATAAAAAAATAAATAAATAAATAAAATAAAATAAAATAATTTTAAAAAACACTTCCAGGCAAAGGTTATGGTGTATTTCAATGTAAGTTCTGCATTTCACTGCTTTATCTAATTAACTAGCTGGTGCTTCAAAAATGAGTAGCTTCTGCTGGTGTATTTGAAAAAGAACATTGCAACTCAGATATGAATCAATCTGGATGACTTGATATCAAGGATATAAACAACTTAAAGCTGCATCTGTGTATGTGAGGTTCAGACAGTAAACTGTTGGGATCTCATGTTAGGCTGACTGCTAGATTGGAGCATTGTGTACCCATAGAGATCCTATTAAGTTTGGGTTTAATAAAACATTTGCTGTGCAACCTGTACTTTGCACTTTGCCTTCAGTTGGTTTTTGTAGTTGTACATGGTAACAAGAAAGAAGTTATAAAATAAAGTTCTTTGGACCTTAAACACTCTACTGTGCTATCTTTGAAATAGTTAATTTAAAATGAAGTTAGTTAATAAGTCTCATTTTTAAAAGTTGACAGCAATTATTTCATAACACACGTGAATTTTTTTTATTTGCTTATTGTCAAGCTTGAGGACCGAATTACTTTGGACCATTTGAATAAGATGAGACAAGCTTTTGAGGTGAGATTTGCAGTCTCTTTGCTTGGTTTCGTCTTTGTGTGCCCTACTTTCATTAGTCCAATTAAAGTACTTTCTGATTAGATGATGAAATATTGACTTTAAATTTTATACTGTGTTAACTTTGTTATCAAAACAAATTTTTGTCTAATGTGAATATTTCCTTCACAGGAAGCTGACTCTGATGGTAATGGAACATTGGATTTAGAGGAGTTCAAAGATGTCATCACAAACTTGTTTCATTTTCAATTCAAGGTTAGTCGCTGCTATACCTGCCATACTTTAAAGTACATGATAAAGTTATGGTAAAACTTCATTTAATGGATCAGAATTATATTTGCGCATACAAGGACTATAGATCAATTAACAGAATGTGAGAATTAAATTGTTTCCTCAAACAGCAGATCAAGATTCTCCTATAGTCCTAGGAGAGTCTGGATCCTCAATTCTTAAGCCTTGATACCTTTAGTTAATAGATTGAGCCTCAAACCTCAATTCTCGATCCTTGATGCTCGAAACCTTTGAGGATTGATAATTGAGTTTCAGGTCAAGACTGTCAACTTACTTGAGTGAATAATACTGTATAATTTTAAATCAAACTAAAATGGAAATACACCTTTATTAATTCAAACTGGGGCTGAGTTTTTTTAGTAAAAAACTATCCCTTCAACTAGACAAGCTGTCCAACTTAAGTGAGATACAGATTGTTCTTACACAACAAATTTAATTTATTTTTTGAGCTATGTGTTTAAGCTGTTATGATTAATACTTGTAATATTAATAATGTTTTCTTTTTTGTTTTCATCCCTTTTTTTTCCCAATTTCATGGACACAGAATGAAGACCAGGTTACAGCTCTGTTCATGAAAATAGATTCTTCATCTGATGGTGAAATAAATTGGGTGAGTTTGTGTACTCCCTTGTAATTGATTTGCTTGGTTAATTTGGAAAGGTAACATGTAATATTTGTTCTAGCTTTAATTACTGGTGTTTCTAACAATTGTGTCAAATTAAAAGGAGTGACATATTTTTTCATTTACATGTCTGCCTGCCTTTAAATTAATGAATAAATGTGTGATATTTTGCTATCTGCCAATTTTTCCAACACCAATGTTTTGTAATTGCAAAAAAAATATATTGTCCAGTCGTCACAGTTATGTAAATTTAAACACTGAAAACTACATTTTTAAAATCCATTCTGGAAGATTTAGGAGAAATGTATATTCATGGAGGGTGATGAGTTTAGTTTTGACAATGATTACAACTTGCAGGTAAAAGATTTTCAGCATTATATCTTTTCCCTGTTTAAAAAATTATTATTTTTTTTTGTATCATGAACTGTTTTCATGTATCTGGTGCTTTAAATGTTTTGGATAAATAGCAAAAGGCATAATGTACATCTGTTTTTGCTGTTTAATTTTATGTTTTATTTCTTTTTTTTTTTGTATTTCCTTTATCAAAATTCTTACAACTCGATGAAATAAGAAAAATGAAACTTTGAATGTCAATGTACAGCTTTAATTTTTGACTTTAGGTCATGGATACCTCTGAACTTTTCAAAGGAAATAAAAAAGGGTTGAAAAAATAGCAAGAATGATGTGATAAAGACAATGATGTCCTGGAGAAACAAAATTATTTTCATCTTGTGGGAGGGCTGCATTATCAAGTGTCCATTTTATGAGGAATGAACATTTTTTGTCTTGTTTTCTCACTGCAAGAAACATTTGAAATTACGAGGGTGATCTGCTAGTTACAAACTAAGAGAGAAACAGCTGTACATAATTTTTTAAAATGTGATTCATAATGTGGATGGATACAAAGCTTGTGACAAATTTAATAATCTTGTCTGAGTAACCATCTTGCCAATTTGAATTTGAAAACTTCAGATAGAAGACAATGTTCTTTACTTATTTAACGCTTTTTATTTTATGGCATAGAATTTGCCTAATAACAAAGACTTAATGTCTTTTGTGAGTTTCACGTGCATACAAGTGCAAGCTATGTTCACACTTCCAAGCAAAAAGGAAGGAAAGTGAGATATGCAATAGCAGTGGCTGACAATGATCAAGTTTCTAGTTTTTGTTCACAGAGCTCTGAGGAGATAATGCATGCTTTTACTGTTTGCTGAATGGGTGGAAAGCCATTTTTATGTACCTTTCTTCATAAAACATAGGCCCACCTCTCTGGTCACATCTTTCCAAACAAGACTATTCTTTAAATGGCTTGAAATTTGGGACAATTTTTTTGTAAAGTAGGAACCTGTGTTTTTCATGTTGTGTTTGTTCTGCCCTGGTTCAAACATGTGGGAAGCAAATGCAAGTGCAAGAAAATAAATTTTTTTTCATATCTTGTGTTGGATCTCATGTTTGCATTTTTATTTGCCTCAGGGTAGTTCACCTGTGTAATTTTTCCTTGCATATAATTGCATTTGCATATGACTGGTGATCCATGCGTAAGGGACTGAGAAATTGTATCAACAAGGTTTTATGTGTGTGAGTGTGTGTGTGTGTGTGCATGACACAAATCTTTCTACAGATATGTCATGCGCATGTAAATTAATGTCCAAGAACAAGGGAACAACTGCAAGCTCTTACTGATAGTAACTATAAAAGTTGTAAAAAACAGAAGATTGGAAAAAAACAGTGAGACTTATTTTGTGCCGCCTTGATTATCCAATATCACCAATTGAATTTTTGTGTGGAATTTTCTTATTTCTGTCAGAGGTGTTGGTAAGCAGGGTTTTTGTTTAATTAACCCTTTAACTCCCATTAGATTTGATTGTTAATTCTCCCCTCCACACACTTCCTTGTAAATTAGTTTGGACAATTTGGTGTTAGATCAGCTGAAGATAGTAACTTCTACTAGATAACTTTGAGTAGTCTCTGTCATTGCCTGTTGGCAGAATAACACATGGATCATATACATTTAGGGAGAAGTTACATCTTTATGTTTAAATCACTTCTGGAAGTTAAAGGATTGAGGATACAAAGTAATTCATTAGCAATCAGTAGCAGCATCACACATTGTGCATTTGGTGCTTGGACACTTCTTTCTTTCTAACTTGATTATATATTACTTTCTTTCTCTATCAGGATGAATTTTGCACTTTCATGCAACTTGAATATGCTGAAAAAGAGGATTCATACTTGCGATCTAAAGAGGTCTGTTAATAATTATTATTAGTAGTATTCAAAATTATTCCACGAATTTCAAGGAAATTTGTGGAAGGGTACTTGTAAAGTGGAGTTCAAATTGTCTGCCTGTTAAATGTTTGTCACTTCAGAAGCGTTACACAATCATGTATATATATTTCATATATATTAATTTTATGACCTGTTTTTTTACAGACTGCTTTTACTCTCCCTGCAATTATTGCTATGAGTGAAAACTCCAATTCCTCTCAGAGAGAACATGTGATAAGACTGTGCCATACAGCAGACAACAACTTCCTTGTTGTTAGCAAGGTGCTAGGATATTTATAGCTTAACACATGAGTGGGAGACATTTAATAAAGGATTCCTAACCTATACCAAAAAAGGTTGAGCTTCAAGTCAAATAGAGCAATTTTTACATTGATTGTGTTGGTGAAAGATTGCAATTGATTTTGCTTTTCTTTGTCCAGTAGCTTTGATTGCCCTGGAAAACTCTGGATACTTATTCTTTCTGACCACTTGGTTGCTCATGTATTCTTGCACTTAAGATGATTTGCTTGATTTTCTTAATTTTTCGTTTGCTCATTGTGATATTTTCTTTCAAACCCTGAGAGTGACTTGCATCTTATTTCTTCACACAATATCACCCTGAATCAAACATTGCACTAGGTCTTGGGAATAAAGGAAACGACCACCAACTAGTTAAAGAAGCTCATGATTTGGTTTTACAAAACTCATTGAATAAGACATGCCATTTAATCCAAGGAGAATTTATTGAGTCTTGGTTGTTATCATATACATTATTTGCCTTTATTGTAAGTAATTTTGATCTCTGAGTACTTTCTCACTTAATTATTTAACTGTAAGTAGTGGTTTTGAAGTACAGTAATGTAATGAAATTGTCTTGTTTTGTCTTTACAGGATGGCCTTGTTTCATTTTGGTCTCAAAATTTGGAATTTAAAAGAATGAAACATGCAGTTCATGTGAGTACTACTTGTACCATGTTGTCTAGGGTCTGTGGTTCAATGAGAAATAAGTACACTGAAAAGTATCCAAGCTAGGTTTTACATTTTAAGCAAAGAGGGAAAAATATTGATCATGACAAATAATGCATGCAAATCAGCGATATTTCTTCTGGTATTAATTCTCATTTGAGGTTTTTTTTCCAAATCTTTAATTCTAAAAAAAATGTTTTCCATGGGGATGAAGCGGGTGGGGTAAATAGGGTGATTGGCACAGTTAGGCATCTGGCTAATAAACTCTAGTGAATTCCAGTGTGCCATTGGTTAGTGTAAATTGTATTTTAAGGACTGATGAAGTATGAGAAAGATTGTTTATATTAAGAAGGATAATTAATTTAAACTAACTTAATGGTACAATTCATCAATAAAGTTGTTTTATTCAATACATTTGATATCGTGCTGTAAAATGATAAGTTAGAGTTCTATTTAGGTGAATTTATCCCATTTTGTGCTGGCCATTTTTAGTTTGAAAGCTCAACAAAGAAGACAAAGTGGATTACAGATTTTGTTCTTATGCCTCAATTTAACAAATTTATTATTTCAACAGGGTAAGTTTTGTTTTATTTATTTTGTTTTATGAAAGAAATGTAGAGTAACATGAATGTACACAATTAAACCTTCAGACTGTATTTGTTCAAATTTTTATATGAGATTGATTTTTTTCTGAATCTTAACTGCATGAGGACTCTGTATTTGCAAGTGAGGAATTTTTTTTCCTTGGGATTTTCAAAATTTTAACAAAAATTATGGCACTATGTAATTACATGTATTTTTGTTTTAGAATAACTTTTGAGTGACATAATTCTCTCTCTGTAGGGATAGGGAAATTCAATTTTTTGAATTATCAACATTTGAGCCTTATTGTCAAATTACTGGTCTGGAGACTACTCCTCTTAGACTTGATTATTGGTAAGTAAAAACAACTTCTTTCATCGTCACCTGTTTTGGTGTCTTGTATGACCATTAGACTCTGCTGGGCATAATGAATCAAAGGAGAGCTGTCCCATTCTTTTGACAATTAGCTTTTAAGTTATAAAGCATTCTGAACAGGGCATATTTTGCCTCTTTTAGGCAAAGGGAAGCAACTGCAAAAAGAGTGTGTGGAGAACATGAATGGCAAGCAAAGACTTGTTTTGCTTCTGATGTTTTTTCACACACATGCCTCACACTTGCTTCTGCTTGCCAAAAAAACATGTTCCATATGGGCTCATAATAATTTGATACATGTAGCTATGATTGTGTTCCTCTTGAAAACAAAAACAGAACAATTTAGTCAGTTGATATAGTACATTCAGTAGAATATTAAACATATATGCAAGGTTAGAAAAGCTGTTTAGAGTAGTTTTTATGGTCATTTTTTCTCTTTCACTACATATAGTTCAACAGGACAAGATGAATGTATTATTCTTTATGGAGACAGCCAGGTAATTTCATCATAGATGCATGAAAAGCTAAAAAAGTCCAAATGATCATGATGGTTGTTACTGATGATGTAGATGAGTGATGAATGGTGATTTTTATCCTTTTAGGGATGTGTAAATATCTTCATCATGACCTCTGTAGGGGAAACATTAAGGTATCACATTTGAGTATTGTTTGCTATTCAGACTTAAAGCCTCAACACCATGAGATCCAAATGGATATTCTCTATATACTGTTATCTGCACATTTCCTAAGTTGCCAACAATGAGAATTTGTCAACAATCAAGAACTTCTTTTGTTTTTGTTCATTTCCTTTATTCTGTGATTCAGGGGATAAATTAGATGCCAGTCACTCTTAGGGGTGAAAGACATAAATTTCAGAGATGAAAGAAACACTCTCTGTTGAAGAAGAGTTTTCTTTTTTTTAAATAATTATCAAATTAAGGATTCAGATTGTCAGTTTTGGAAGTAGATTGGCAAAAAAATTTTAAAATGTATTTTTTAATTCAATTAATGCAAATAAGTTTCTTGCTTCTATTAAATGACAGACAGCATGTTTTAAAAAAATTGTCTGCTACATGATTGTATCACAATGTAAGGTTTCTTGGCTTTGTGATGAATTTTTAAGTATGTGTAGAGGTGCATGGTGTGTTTTGAATTTGTCTTTTGTTCAAGAAGATACACAATATTTGAACATTACATAAAATATAAAACAAAGAACTTATTTTATTGTAAGGTATTTATTTTTAATTAGTTATTGCGATGGTTTTGAGTGTTACCTACTAACCTGAGGATTGTTAAATTTAACAAATTTAACATTTTTCTTCATTAATTTCTACAGAAATTGGAAGAAAATGCCAAAAGTTGAAGGGATAGCTAGTGTAAATATAGATAGGTACGTGAAATAATCGCACATCAAGTTTGTTAAATTGCATTTCATTCTGTTTAATCAAATAATGCTTTCAGGACAGTTGTCACAGTTGCAGTCACATACACTTATATAGTAATGGTTCTGAGCACACCATAAAGTTTCTGTAAGCTCTGTGGTAGAGCATCAGAGTGTGAAATATGAAGGTTTGAAGTTTGGATTTTTCATGAGGACTCTTATCCTATTGTGTTCCATGCTGGTGACACAATTGTATACATTGTGTACATGTTTAAGTAAGTAAGTGAGGTTATGCATCCGTCAATTCAAAGTTTCAACATCCTGCCCCTGGCCAACTCCTCAGACATTTGAACTTTCTAAGATTGGTTAGTTCAAATTTCCGCCCCCTTATCCACTGGGGCAAAAATTTTATTGAAATGCCCCACCCAATTTTTTTTGGAAAAGGTGAAATCAGCATTCATGACTTTCTACTCATTGATCTAGTGTTAAAACCTAGACCTTGTAGACCTTTTTTCTTGGTCGTTTGCTCGCATAAGTAAACTATTTGCCTTAAAAACCTCAATATTTAAAGATCTAACACTTGTATTCCACTGAAAATACTCGACACTTCCAGTTCAAATTCCCTACCCCAGCTAGGTAAGCTTAAAATTCCTCACCCCTTGTGCACAGGCAACAGTGAAATGCCTGTGGGTTGCCTGGAGGGGGGGGGGATGTTGAAGCCTAGAATTGATCGACGCTTTAATATATATATTTTTTAAATTATCAAGATGATATTTGAATAAGTGTTACGTTTGTCCATTTCAATTACTATTTTGCTAGTCTAAAATAATTATAGTTTTACTACTGTGTGGACGGATCATGAGCTTACCCCCGGTGAAAATCTTAGAAGGATCCTTGATGATCTTTAGAGATCTTCATGAGGAACTTTGAAGATCTTATAGAGGATCCTGACAAAAATCTTTGAAAAATCTTTGACTTCATTCAAAATTATTTCCAATAGCTAATAGTTTCACTATCTAGCTTTTCATGGAGCCAGTAACTCCAACAAAACTGACCAATCTGGGTCAGATTTGTTTGTTCAAAGTGCGGATAACGCTATCCACCGGATAAATCGCTATTCAGCGGGTAGAGATTTATCCAGTGGATAGCGTTATCCACCTTTCGAACAAAAGGAGCCTAATTATAGGAAACTAGAACCATCTAAATTCTTGGCCAGTTTTGCTTGCCTTAAACTGACTCACTCTTTGGCACAACCAGATAACTTTGTTTGGCATTGTGATTCGTTTCTTGTAGCAAAAGTGCTTAATTTTGTTTAAATTACCCCCGTACTGAAGAGCTGTCTCAAACTGAAAAGAAAATATGATGTCACTAATTCAACACTGACGGCTACTTTGTGTAGTTTGTTCCTAGTTTCTGGTGTTTAATCTTGGTTTTCTTTCTTGCTTCAGTGTTGTGAATTCGGAAAATGCCAGGTTCACCTGTATCAGGTAGAGTTATCTGCTGTTTTATTGATAGATATTGCAGTACTGTTTGAATGAAGGACATTGTTTCGTAATCTTCATAAAAGCTTTGTTAAGAGGAAATATACATTTGGTATATTGTCGGATTTCGCAAACATACATGTAATTTACCTTAACTGCAACAAACTCAATCCCTTATTGTTTACAACTGATAGTTTTTTTGTATGGAAGACTGGCGTTTTGTATGGTATTTCTGGCATTTCGTGCTTGCATGTTTGGGACCAAACCAATTTGTTGGATTTCTGATGTTTCTGTTTTAGGTGGAAAGTGCACGAAGACTGGGTTTCCCAGCTGAAGTATTATGACTCTTTGAGAGCCGTTATATCTTGTTCAAATCACCCAGAAACAGCTTTGGTTATTGGTGAGTTACCTAGCAGTTCTGTCACACGTTTGACAATACATAAAATCTGAGGTTATTACTTCTCCCCGCGCCCCGGTGAGGAGTCGATTCCGATTTTTCCAATTCCGATTCCGATTTTGCGGTCACGTGTTAGGCTAGTGTAGCCACTGGGAACTCATTTGTGAGGCGAGGTCCTAAACTGTATGGGAAGAGGAACTGAGGAACCCAACTAAATCGCTGTAGATCTTTTTGAAGTGACTCAAAAGCCACACTAGAGAGAGAGAAACTGAGACTCGACTGAGGCAGGGTTGGTTATTTTTGAAGTTGAATCCTGGACATATTTTGATTTCACAATGCAACTATATTCCCCACACTCTACTGGTGTTTTTACTGTTTACTAACGCATAGAAAGCAAACTTTACCTAAAAGATAGTCTGTGGTTGAAAAATGAAATGGCATTAGAAATTAAAGTAGTCACAAATTACTTTTGTTAAATAATCACAGCCATGATAATATAACGACTTCGTGCTGCGTTCTGGCTTAACTTTAGGAGCAAATTTTGAAAGAAAGATGGTAGCTTGTGAGCTCGGTCTTTGAGTGAAAGAAGATTTTCTTTGTTTTCAGGTCAAACAATGGGGAGCACTCATGTAGAATCACAATTAAAAGATTCCACCGGTGCTTCAAAGAAAATTCAAACTTTCACTTCCCGTGACATGCAGCCAAGGAGACGGGCAGACAGTGACCAGACAGTGTTCAAAGTGTACAAAGGAGTCAAAACATTTGACTTCTGCAAAGAGAAAAATGTTATTGTGACTGGAGGTAGGGCGTAATTTAAACCCTTTTCTGATGTTGTATTATGTCTGTGATACTGTCTGTGCCTTTTCTGGGTGTAATATCAATTGAGTGTCGGAGGTAACCCGGGATTACTTTGGTTCTGCTTTATTTCGATCTGTGATTGGTCTAGAAAACTCGTGCCATGCTCTTAACCAATCAGACGCCAAACGAAAACTAAAGGTGACCTGGTCACCCGTGTTTTCCCGCGCTTTTGGTAGTTTGCCTGTTTTTATCTTGAGTCTTCATTGGTTGCTTATGGCGCAAACATTTGTTATGACAGGCTGCAGTGATTACTTGGTTTTGTTTTACGACAATCAATTAGAAATTGCTCTGTGTCTTGTACAACCCTAATGGTCTACTTATAAGTGTTGGAACATACCCCAGGAGGAGAGACGCACTGTGAAGAGAACACAGCGATTTAACGTAAGGCGTGCTGATTTAAACTGATTTGACTTAACTCAAGTGATTAAACCCCCTAACACCAATGATTTAAATCGTTCGAGAGTCCTTAAGGGATGTTTTGCCATATTTGCCACGCATATATATTTAGTTTACAAGACGTAAAGCTTGTGGTAAGGCACTTTGTAGTTAAAAGTTTTCAAACGAAGTTTTAAACTGTTGAATTATGATCTTAAAGCTATTGGAGCATGTACTTATAATATCTCTTACTCACTAAAATCGATTTTTCTCTCCCTGAAGGAATGGACAGACTTGTGCGAATGTGGAACCCTTACGTTCCAAGGTATTTACCATTCTCATTTAAGATTGATAATTTGTATTCAACGCTCTATGTTCAAATAGGATCTTTAGCCAAGAAACCTACCTTCCATAGGAGGATGTTTGTTTGCATATTTTTGCTTATTAACATGAGCTCTTCGTTTTCCTATCAAGCTACAAAAATGTTGGTACTGAATCATCGAAATATTAGGACATATTTATATTTCTCTCTAATGGTCAGTTCGATACATCTAAACTTCTCTCAGCCACACGATGGTAAAAAGAAGAAATTTTACAAAGAATGTTAGTGCTCATTAGCACCTGGCCACCCAGAATATTTCAGTTAGTTTTAACCCGCGAGCAGCTCCAAATTTTGCGTATTTCAAACTCGATTAATTCAAGGGTTTCAGTAAAAGCCGTTTACCGGCGGGAGGTCTTCTGCCGATTATAAGACCTCTCACCGCGGTCTGTTTATCCTGCGAGCTGGCTTTCATGTTTTGGTTTCGTCTTACGGCCCCTTATCAGGCACAGCCGCCTATAACACCATCCGTAGCAGCTTATGGAAAAAGTTATTGAGACCCTTGTAATTGCAAAAGTAAACTTTTTCTTCCAACTCTAACCCAAATGTTTGAGAGCCTTCCCCTGCCACACACCCTCATCAATTTCTATCAATCCTTTGAGTTGCAGCTTGTTAGTTGCTGATTAAGTCGTGATTAAGGATGTTATTTTGTTTGTTGTTTTTATTAGTAAACCGACGGGTCTTTTAAGGGGACATACGGCGCCGATTTTTCATTTGTTTATTTGCCCAGAAGATGACAGAATATTCAGTATATCTACGGACAAAACTGTCAAGGTATGGCGACAAAGCATGGTGTCCCGACCTTATTAAACAAGTTTTCCACTTACTTTGTGTGATCATCACGTCTCAACATTGGAGCAGTTTTCACTTCAGTTTCGAAAGACAAAAAACCAAGTAATCCCAGCAGCCTATTGGAATGAAGGTTGACATCATCATCAGCCAATTAGAACTCCAAGTTAAAACAGCGGGAAAAGAGGCGGGAAAGGCGAGAAAGCGCGAATGACTAAATCAGGGCTGGGTTAAGTTTTGAATCTGATTGGTTTAAGTTTTGAATCTGATTGGTTTAAGTTTTGAATCTGATTTGTTAAGAGGGTGGCGCGAGTTTTCTGGACCAATCACCGAGTGAAGTTTTGCAGAACAAGTCCCGGATTACTGTCGACACTCAGTGGAGTGTCTAGTAACCTGGGTTGCTTTAGTTTTGTGTTATTATGCTTTTTGTTCGGAACGGAAATCTTGAATCATTCTCTCAACCAATCAGTTTCTATACCAAAACCAGTGGTGACTTGGTCACTCGCGTTGTCGTGCCTTTCAAGCAGTTCGCTTGTTTTTTTTTTTACCTAAGTCTCTCTCAAGTTCCCTAGAAAATGCTTTGCTTTGTTCTGATGAGCCAGTTTTTTATTTAGACTCTAAATCGAAATGTGCTCCATTTTCTGTTATTATACTTTCCACCAAGCGAAGTTTCAATGATGACAATCCATTGTTGTGTATTTATTGCTAACGTTGCGATCCAATTAAATGATCAGGTGTGGGATCTTCATGATCACACTTGTCTGCTGACTGTACGACCCAAAGCACACAAGATTAGAGGAGATCTAGCGGGTAGGTACTGGGGCCGAGAAGTATACTGATTTAGAAAATATAAAATAATGACTGGTTCTTTACTTGCTCTTGACCTTGTAACTAAAAATGTTCTTTTTGTGAATTGTCAGCCATTCATTACAACTCCGCCAGTAGAGGTCTTGCTGTTGCCACATCTGAGCAAATAGCTCTTTTGCCTCTGAAGAACAGGTTAGTTTAACATTTCTCTGTAGGTTAATCCCCAAATCGAGTTGTCCTGGTTCGGGCCTTTGTTGGTTCTTTTGCGTTGTTGGACTATATTCTCTCAGTGATTTCTCTTCGTACAGAATTATTTTAGTTAACTTTTACTGAAAGTTTGCTGGTACTCAATCAAAATAAAAGAAAACATGATGTACCGGCAAACTGTCAGCAAAAGCTAATGCAAAGGTCTTTTTTTTTTCCTTTGGGGGGGGGGGGAAGAGGTGGGTGGTAACCTGCAATTAACTGGCATTCTATCCCGGGGGGATTAGCAATACTTCTTGTCGCTTCGTGCGATGGAAACTGGGATAGTAGAGGCCTTACGCATTCTTGACGACGACTCCGACGAAAACTTTGATTCAATAAATGTGCTGGTATCTTTGTTTAGAATTTCACGCGTGACTCCATAACTGTATCATCTTAAAGAGCGTCAGACCTTGTCTTCAGTTTAACAATTTGAGGGCACCGTTGAGTACCAAGTAGAAATATAAATAATTTACTCGCGGGGTTCTCGTTCTCGGACCTCGCAAAAATCGGTGATTTCATGTTGCTGTTTAACAGAGGACAAACTTTTCAAACGCACGCACAAGTCTATTGTTCAGGCCTGGGCTGTTCAAAGGTTGGATAATGCTATCCACAGGATGAATCTCTATCCAGTGGATAACGGAGCACTTTTTATCACTCTTCCGCTGGATAGCGATTTATCCATTGGATAGTGTTATCTGGGGTTACAACCTAGCTCCGCTCATTGAATCTTTTGTATCACTTCGTTGTCGTTGCAGTCGCCATGGTTGTTTGCAGAGGGTCTCTAACAATAATTCCAGGCGTGATCGGCGTTTTGACCTACAAGCTAATTTCACTTTCACCCTAACTTGTGTTAATAGTGACATATTAAACAGTAAGACTGATACTTGAAGTATGAAAGCATTCTTAACTTGAAGAAAATTTAGAGCTTACCAGATTCGTGGTTGTTGATCATGTTTCGTGGTCGTGACACGACACATAGCAAGTTTGTACTGTTTACAAGTCAGACATTCTAGCTGGAAGTACAAAATTACCTACGAACAATGTCTTCTTTTTGTTGTTTTCTTTGCTGTATTAGTCACTATTCTTTGTCTAGTAGCAACGTTTTTGGCTTTCAGCATATACCTTGCATTGAACTGGTAGATGTTTTCAATTCGAATTGCAGAAGTTCTTCAAAAGACATGATAACAACCCACAAGGAGCCAGTGATGTGTCTGAAGTACAACAAAAGCTTTAAACATGTCGTCACAGCCTCGGAAAATTCCGTAAGTTGAAACGAATTAACTTCCTTAACATTAATTCTCTTTTCTAAAAATGATGCAACGGTTTACGACTATACCAAAGAATGGCAAAAAAATAGGAAACCCGTCGGCGGTTTTTTTATTTCTCTCTTTTTCCTATTTTTAAGTTTGTCTGATTCTTCATCATCCTCAAAACTTGGTTCTTGATGCCCGCTGCGGTAAAAGCTGCCTAGAAAGATTCTTTTAGCAGAAAAAGTTCCTCACAAGTTACGAAGTATGTATACCGAACTGGCTGCAAGGATCTCCTTTAATCTGTGAGATCAAAGCGGGTATTTCGCCTGTCAGGCCCACTCGAATGACCAAAACAAAACACAGGTTTTGCTTCATGTTACCCGCTCGCGGAGCCAGTCTCCTAACCTGCGTCCCTTGACTCACATTTTCTCTCCTCAGGTGGTTAAAGTTTGGGATTTGGAGACGGGTCGGTCAGTGTTTGAGTTTTCACAAGCGCATGGAGATCAAGCTGTCACATGCATGAGCTTTGACTCTACAGAAAGAAGGTTAGAAAATACTTTTTGACAAACAACATCTTCCCATCGTGGTAAGGTACTCAACAGTTTTTAAACCTCGTTTTCCTCTTGCAATCGAAACTTACTCTTGTGTAAACCTTGCACGTGTATTACGGGTAGGGTTTTAGTATCACTCATCCACACTGCAAATGAACACTTAAACGTCAAAAGTGCGCTCTCATGGGTTTTAATAAAGGCAGTCTAACATCGCCTGAAAGACCTCTCACCGCCGTCTCTTTAGTCGCGAGCAGGCTCTCGCGTTTGAATTTTGCTTTAGGGCACAGCCGCTTATGGAAAAAGTTATTGAAACCCATGATACACCCAGGCAGTAGGGGAGAAACAAACAAAGAAGTTAGAATTCATCAGATAAAAGATATATCCCTCTGTTTGGGCCTCGAAACTTCTTGTCCTTTACTTGTGACAAATGTTTAGTGTCCATCTATAGTGTTAATTTACTACAAAAATTATTGACCCCTGGTTTGGGGGGCATCACTTCTTTGGTCGTGAAATGTTAGGGTACTCAACAGAATTCTTGAGGTTTAAAACCATCCTTTCCTTATCATTGCACAGGTTAATAACTGGCGGAAGGGACGGCCGGCTTAGAATATGGAACTACAACAATGGCCACTGTCTAAGAACACTAGAAAAAGGTTAGGCTTCTGTTAGTCAACTTGCATTGAATCGCACTGTCTTGCTCCGAGCTCATCGCCACTCTTACCTAACTTCTGAAGGTGTGAGGGTGGGAGGTTGTGACACAATTGCAAAGAAACTATGAGAAAGTAAAGGAAAATCAAGAAGCTGCCTGAGGCATTAGTGACTAAGCAGGGCGTGAAATTGCGCCTAATACAGGCGCCAATGCGACTAAATTTTTCACTTTGGCAACCAAATCCTGAAAGTCAGTCGCCAAATTGGCGACTAGAACGTTTCATCATAACCTTACCAAGAGATATAGTGAATTAAAAAGATTTGCAAAGATAAATCCGCGGCAAACTTCCTCGTTAAGTTTGTTTCCAAAACGTAGCACATGCATCTCGATCGATAACTAGACGCCATCTTGGATTTAGATGAGCCTGCAGAAAGTTGTATATCATCCATCCTAGTGTCCACTTTGTAGCATGTTAAAGATCTTTTCCCTAACTTAATTTTGGAGGGTCTATCTAGAACGCTGACAGCGTAAAGAAAGATTTTGTTTGCTTTTGAAAATGGCGACCAACTTTTTTTGAATTGGCTACCACTTTGAAGAATTTAAGAGCCAAGTGGCTATCAGAAAAAAACAGTTAATTTCACGCCCTGCTAAGTCGTGATTGGTTTCAGTTTTGCATCTGATCGATTAAGAGGGTGGTGTGAGTTTTCTTGACCAATCAGAGAGCGGCATAAAGCACGACTATTGGAATTATGGATCACTTTCCCGCACTTAGTTGAAAAACTGCTTTATTGTTCTTCGCTACTCGGTGCTACAGCTTGTTAACTGACAATTTGTTTACCCGCCTCAATATCGTGCATGTGTGGCTGTTGGCCAGTAGCTGGTATCAACGTAGTAGAAACTATCGTGGAACTGAGCCATGCTTGTACATGTATGTGTTACTAACGTGTTGCCTTTGGTAAAAACCTTCATTCATAACAATTTTTTTTTTCTCGTTTGGTGCCAGAGAGTGACGTGGACGAAGTGGCAGATTTGACTTACTTAGTACTGAATAAAAACAGGTACAGTAAAACATTCTTGTTTTGTTTTGTGTTTTTTCTCATTTTATGTTTTTTCGTTTTTGTGTTGGAGAGATTGTTTACAACGCTTCACAAAAAATTACACGACTTTCCTTATGAGCTTGGACATTTCCCTTTAAAATTTAACCATCGACACCAATACGTACTACCTTTGTCTTTTTTATTACAGATATATCATCTCTGTCGGCTGGGACAGAAGAATAAATCTTTTTTCCGTAAGTGACTTTTGGAAATTAAATACGATGCATTAGCTTCTGTAGCTGGTTGTTCTACCCACAGCGCTCGCGGCACCAAAAACTGTGGAGGCCAATAATGAGCTTCAATCTGTGATGAGCTTTGTATTCACTCTGTTAAACACATACATCCCATGTCGCCGTGCGTCCGTAACAATAGATCACAGATGACGTTGGGATGTAATAAGAACGAAAAAAAGACGCATATTATGAGGTGCAGCCGAAATAAGAACAAAAAAGGGCACATATCTTGAGGTGCAGCCGAAATAAGAACAAAAAAAAGGTACATATCATGAGGCGCAGCTGAAATAAGAACCAAAAAGGGCATATATCATGAGGCGCAGCCGAAATAAGAACCAAAAAGGGCACATAACATGAGGCGCAGCCGAAATAAGAACAAGAAAGGGGCACATATCATGAGGTGCAGCCGAAATAAGAACAAAAAAGGGTACATATCATGAGGCGCAGCTAAAAAAAGTAGCAAAAAGGGCACATATCATGAGGCGCAGCCGAAATAAGAACAAGAAAGGGGCACATATCATGAAGCGCAGCCGAAATAAGAACCAAAAAGGGCACATATCATGAGGCGCAGCCGAAATAAGAACAAGAAAGGGGCACATATCATGAAGCGCAGCCGAAATAAGAACCAAAAAGGGCACATATCATGAGGCGCAGCCGAAATAAGAACAAGAAAGGGGCACATATCATGAAGCGCAGCCGAAATAAGAACCAAAAAGGGCATATATCATGAGGCGCAGTCGAAATAAGAACCAAAAAGGGCACATATCATGAGGCGCAGCCTAGTGTTTTATTGATGTTCTTTCCTCGTTTTGACGTCTTATCTGATTTATTTCAGAACAGACGCATGCCGCATAGCAACATGAAATCTTTTTGTTTTATATGATAGAGAAGCAAAGTTAACAATGGTTACGGCATCTTTGCGTCTGTCTTTCAGTAGATCGTAAATATGACCCAATCGAATTACGTATATAATGCAGCTTATTATATAATTCTGCGTTGATAATGTTGTTCTGACATCTTCCAACAGGATGATAATGAAGATTTTCATCACGTGCAGCATCCATATGCCTACTGGAAAGACGACCTCGTAAGTTTATTTACACCATACAACACACCAGAACACGAAACCTGACCTTTCGTATATTACTTTCAAATGTGTTAAGTTCGACTTCGGATGCTACCCTATTGATTCTTGCTTGGTAAACTGGCCGCTCACCAATTTCGTTAAAGATTCTCACGTCCTTTTTCAGTTCTGGTCAATGTCTTTGAACGACAAGGAGCTAAACAAGGAGGAACCCTTGATTCAAACTTAAACATTTTTTCACGCCACCCGCAGCAGCAGCTGTTTGTGAATAGCGCGTTGAGGTTTTTAGATGTGCGGCTAGTAGGATGTTCCAACGGCGGTGTCTTATTGTCGAACATTTAATTCATTTTATTGCACTTTCGAAACGTTGTTAAAAAAAATAAAAGTAAAATGGTTTATATCCTTTTCGATAGTGGAGCATATTTTCTCTTTAAAATTGTCTCCAACAATTATAATAGTCGCAAACGTTGCGTTTTACACCTTTCCTTTGTTTATCTGTGTATTTAGGTCAACGGCCACAAAGAAGATATACTGTCGATAGCAGTTAGTCCACCAAACCTTCTGGCAACTTCTAGTTATGACGGCGAGGTACAACCACTTAATTCAGTTTCATAGCAAATTATGGCCAATCTGTTTTAAGGGTGGATAACGCTATCCATCAGATAAATTGCTATCCGGCGGAGAACTGTTTATTAAAAATATGGCACTGTCCAACGGAATCCAAAGAATTACATTAACTTGGCACCCTTCGAACAACCTGGACTGGAGTTCGTATCAGCTCATGTTCTTTGGAACAGCTTTCACAGTCTTTAACATGTTTTAACCTTAACACGTAAAAAGAAAATAGACAAAGACAGTAATCCTCAATGGCACAATTGATAGCTCAAGAATTGTTGGCTATGTTGTCCTCGTTCCGTGTACAATAGCTCATGGCCTCCATAGTCGACTAAGTACAAAAACAGTTTCATCAACTGGAATATTATGCTCGGAACTTTGGTCTGTAGCACGCAGTCTCAAAATTCTTTACCATAGATATTGAAATCACTTTTAAATTTCATGAAACACTTTTTGGTCGCTCTTGTTTTTGCCGTCATGATAACCACATAAGTACATGTACCATCTTTCTTTTCGTATAGATCATCATCTGGAATCAGATTTCGGGGCATATATTTTGCCACATATTTTCACCCTTTGCGACCAAAGAGAACGGGGAGAATTTGTCTTCTCAAGACTGTAAGTACGCAAAGAAAGCCATCGGTTATGGCGACTTCAAGCATAACGGGCGAGACACAATTTTTTCACCTGGACGCAGCATACATTTCCTACGATTTCCAAAGAGTCTTGAATAGGCCACTGTACAGCTATGTACTTAGTTGCCAAGCCTATGATTTGGAGTGAGGTTGAGGGTGACCTTCTGGTGATAGAGACCAGTATCTAGTAAGCATGATAACAAAGTATTCTACATCTGAAAAGCAGCAAGGTTTATATCATAACAAGGACACCCTTACCCTCACTCCTGTTCAAAGGCTTGGCAGCCAAGCACGCAACTGTAAAATGGACTATTGAACTTACTTAAGGGTTTGCTTCCTTAATGTCAGGTTTTTATAAATGGCATCAGTGCCACTCTACGTGTACAGAGTGCATTTTTGCTGAGCAGGTGTTTAAATAACTTCAGTGTCCATAAGCGGAAGACCGCTAATGATAGACTTTTATTGAAAACCCAGTTAGATAACGTAAAACCAAACGAAATTATCCCAGCAACCAATCAGAACATAGGAAAATATCACAAGGAGCCGATAAGAGCTCGAAATAAAAAAACGCAAACTGCATAAAGCAAAGAGTCCAGAAATGCATGCAGTAACCAAAATGGCGAAAATTCGTTAAAATCGTCAAATCCGCCCAGCTAATTTCGCCTTGACGAATTTTGCTAAAATTTGTCAAAATCGTCAGAATTATCAATTCCGCCAAGCTGTTTTCGCTGTCACAAATTTGACGAAAAATCGTCAAATCCATGAACATTCACTCGATTCGACGAAAAAAAAATCTTCCGTTTCGTAAAATCTGCCATTTTCGTTACTGTGTGCATTTCTGGACATAAGTGAACGAAAAGCGAGCGACAAATCGTCATCATTTTTAGATTTTGATTCGATTTCTGACTGAGGATGGTGCGAGCTTTTAAACTAATCGTGGTGTAAAGTAAAGAAACACTAAAATTGCGTCGGGTTATTTTTGAGACTCGATAAAAAAAATTCACGAATAGACAATTGCAGTTGCTCTAATCTCTTGACCTTTCAAGGGTTATCGGAATTAATTGAATGGTCATATTTCATGCTCTTATTTTGTTTCTCAGTGGATGGAGGAAATGCTGTTGGTAAGATAATATTCTTGAAAGCTAGAGCAATGAAGAAAGACGCTGCCACTCTGGTGGCCAGTGGACCACAAGGTACTACTATATGTTATCGAACGAATCTGTCCCATTCATCGTTAGGACCAAGGTGATATCCTCCGTTACAATGTGATTTCGCTGAGCCCGTAGATGTTAATAAAGGTTACACGTCCTTTTGACGTTAGACCAAACGGGGTATCTTTTTCAGAGTTCTGGCTTTTTGTCCAGTTTACCACGAACGTTTACTCTAGGCGCTTATTGTCGGCTTTATACTTTGCCAAGCAGAAGAGGACGTGCAAAACTGAAAAATAAGTGATTGTCTTGAATGATGTGTTCTCTTGTTCGTTAGTTTGTTTTTATTCTTCGTGGTGTCGCACCGTCAAGTACATTTGCGGTATCCCTAATTATGAAAGAGATGCTGTGTACATCAACTTTTCCGCAAATTGTAGGCTACCGATATTAAAAGTGCCCCCTGAAATGCTCTTGTTTTATGCTCTACTAACATTGTGGCTATTGTTCCTTAGGGCTGATTCACTTTTGGAATATTTACACTGGTGGCACTCTTTATGCTACGTTTTCTCCGGTGAGCGATTTTTTAGCGTTCGGCACCAGCGTGTGAATGTGCAATGCAAGTCGGCCAAAGGGTCTGCAAGGGGTCTAGTACTGATTATTGGTGCCAGACCCCCGGCAAACCTCTCACTAAGTCGTCTCAAGTCTTCCCGCTAATAATGAGGGTATGGAAAGATTAGAAGGGAAATCTGACGTTATGTAGAGGAGTGGTATCATGTTTCATGATACGCAAATCGTGATTAGTTCCGTCGGCATGGACCACCTAATCTCATCTTTAGACATGCACATTACAAAGGCTCATGGTGCTTCTTTTTTGTTCACAGTCCAAGTATGGTGTCACCACCTTGACGTCGGTTTCAAACGATACCAAACTCATTACCGCTGATTCAGCAGGTTGGTGGATTGTTTGGTTTGTCGTTCTTCTTGTTGTTGCTTCGGTAATGGTGGACTTTGTTTTGTCATGGTAGTTTGATTCCATTTTTTGACTTTCGATGTGTATGGAGAATATTGCAACACGTCCGTGCGTGTATTCCGTATTTATCACACCTCTTACCTATTCACCCCGCTCGGTTGTGAGATACATCTTGAACTTGAGGGGGTGGGTGGGGGGAACAAAACGGCAGTGGACAATTACGGTATCCTGGAGGTACAAAATGCTTTTCCTTACCACTAAAGATGAATAAGTTTTCCTTTCATTGTTTTGGTAGCAAAGAACCAACAGCGGCTATACTGTCGCCCAAGAGTTTCAAGGCTTGTTAATCCTCAAAATGTTCTTGGCTTTTCATTTCTTCAGGTTTCATCTCGGTCTGGGATGTCGAGGATTACGGTATGAGAGGAAAAACCACTAAACCCCCGGAACGTGAGTGGAACTTAATGATTTTCTCCGAGTAGTTGCAAGCTAGGACCTTCTGTCGCAACTGATAGTTTGTGTAGTTTGAGTGTGCCTTCATGGGGAATCATAACCCTAATTACGTACTTTCTATCGTGCAGAAACGAAGGTTCCTTTTTTGTTAGGTAGGCCACCTCAGAATAAGAATTCGTCATTGAATTGTGGGGCTAAAATTATGCAAGCGCTCGTATGTAAAATAACTTTGAAATTCTTTAGGAAATAACGTGTTTTAACTATGGAGTGTTACTAATCGTTAGAGAGTGTGTGAACCTACCCCTTCGTATAGTTATCAAAATTGCATGGTTCTTTTAAGTTAAGAGTTATGTTATCTCTGTTTCTGTAGGTCTATTCTTTTGGCGTGCACATGTGCAGAGCATCACCAGGTAAGCAATTCTCTCTTCTTTTTTCTTTTCAATTCTCTTTCAACTGTGAAGGAACCATGAGTCTTAGAAACGGGAAGCAATTCCATGGTTAAGGCATCTGTGAACAACCAAATTATCAATTATACTTTCCCCTTGGGAACGCAGATGGACTGAATAGTTGACGAGTCTCTCCGTTGCAAGTTCTGTTATCCAACAACTGAAAAGCTCCAATTTAACCTGATCACATTTATTGTCCAGGTATCAACTCTCCTCACTGCCGCATTTTAGCTCTGGGAATTTGTTGTTGATTAACAATATGCTTCAGTTGACATTTTTCTTCTTATAGCGAATAATTATTCCTCGACATGCGAACTTGGTAAGGAAAACTTGCCTGTTAAAATGCAGCATCATGGACATGTTTTATTTGTAAATTTTCAGCCTTGAACCGCTGGAAATATGGAATATTGACGTGTTGATGACTGCGTCTTTGGACTGTACAGTCAGACTGTGGACCATGGACGGACATTTCATCGGTATGTTTTGTTTCGTTCTATTGTAATGAAGAAGATTCTTGTCTTCACAGCATACCTTGTACCCCCCTGTAGTACCCTTCGCAGCATACCTTGTACCCCCCTGTAGTTTAGAAACTAGTTCTTCAGCGTCTCTGCAGAATCTGTCACCTTAAAGATGACAGACGCAGGGATTTTCTTCCAGTTGTATTCAAAACTGGCTCTTATACCTTCGTCGCAGTAAGAGCAATTTGATTCATTGAAGTCAAGAGCGTAGGGTGATAAATACTCTTCTTGTCGATCCGTCTTCCATTCAAGTGTCGGCGGTTCACACTTTGTTTTTCAAATTGCTAGTTGTTTAGTGTTGATTTTATTGATTTTATCCTTTCGTCTCTCAAACCAATTTTCATAGATATCTTGCTTGGCGTCGACAAAAATCACAGCGGTATATTTAAACTCTTTGTGCTCTAGGTACTCTTGGTCAGCCTAAAATATGGGACATAACAAACCCTGTGTCTTACCAACATCCAATGGCGCCCTATGATGTACTGGTGGATCCTCAGACTGTGCCTCACATCCCTAAAGCAAATGATCCTGACGAAATTACGTCACAAAATGACACCAAAGAATCCGACAAAGCAAACGAGGTCAGTGCCTGGAAAATAGTGGGCTACCGCGCTGCGATTTTTGACCAAGTTTCACTCTTTTTGTAACCTTTTTTATGTGCTGTTTTATTTTTTGCCTGATGTAAAGCACCTTGAACATCTAGCCTACCAGACAGCTCTCCCAGAGTTCCATTCCTTCCTTGCGCACCCTCCCCGGTAGATAGGGGTCTGGGTACAAGGCAGCCGCAATGCAATACTCAGACCTCTGTCTTTGCCCTTTACTGTTTGCGCTCGTTTTTTTCATATTCATTCACCGAACATTGTAAATGGTAAACTCAAAATGCACATACAGCTTTACAGCACCTCTAAATACGAAGAGTATTCCAAATTGAAACATTGTTTTGTTCTTTGTAGTTGGATTCTCAACCTATCCCGTATTTCTCCAGTTCTCATGGAAAAGATCCGCTTGTGTAAGTAGATGTTGCTCATAACTACAGCTTGAGGAGATCCATGTCCAAAATGGCGACTGAAAATGAAAATAAAAAATGAAGAATTTTATGTAAGCTCCATAATAACCTTCCTTGGTTTGGTAATCTTATTAAGTTCCGTCTCAGCAGGTGTTGTTTTGGCGAAGAAAGTATAATTATGAATGAGAAAAAATCGGCATAAGTGTTGTGTGGGGAACCAGCCATACCTTCCTCAGTGACAAAATTGCCGGCAATTATGAACAATGTCCTCTGATAATGTGCATCACCAACTTGTTAAAACAACTATCAATTGTCAAAAGTAATCCTAATAATGGTCCTCCCTCTTTGGCAGTCAATTTTCTATAGCGGCCCCCCCCCGATCCTCCCCCTGATCCCCTCGTTCCTCCTGATAACCATATAATGCCCCCAAAATCCCTCTCACCACCCCCCCTTGTGATAAATAACGACGGGTCCCCAATAAGCCTTCCTTTATCATAACCTTACTGTAGTTGGTATATTTTTGGCCCTCCTGGTCTGTCGTTAATATTTTTTTCTGTGATTTGTATTTGTATGTGAACTATTAGAATCGACGAACATGCTATCGCTGAAGAGTTAAAGAAATCACCTTGGAGGGAAGGATGCGGAAAGAGGTGAGAATTTATCTGAAATATCCTAATGATTACAAGACCAGATGTTACTGCTCCACTTGGTATACATGGGAATGCCATGAAAAAAATTGAATTGAATGTTCCTTCTCGTTGCAGATTGCGTCATGAAAGGTTAAAGAAAGTTCCTAGAGATGTTGGCGGACCAAATGCTTATCAAACTCTGACGTGCTTTGAACTAGAAGATACGCCTGCTCTCCCTAACCCCCCCTCGTCTTCATCCATCGATGATCCTTTTGATATCACAATATAAACAGTTCTTTAAAAGCGCCAAGTGACCGGCTAGTATCTAAATGTAATGAAGGGAATTAACACGATTGGATGTTTTTTTAAATAAAAAAGGAGAGGGTTGGTCTTTTTATTGTAATGAAAATATTGTAAATAACCTTCAAATTCACTTAAATATCTTCTGTTTCGTCATTTATAGTTTTGCGTTCCAAATATGGTCTAAATCTTTTTACATGCAGAAATTGATTTTATTTTGACAAGTGGAACGCAACTCCGCCTAACTACGTGTACATTTGAATATCACGGTTAACGGTAGCTTTCGTTTTCAGACACTCTCGCATAACTTGAAACTTTGTTAACACTAGTAGTTTCAGTCAACTAAACTCTGAGGTTAAAATCAAGTTTCTCAACTCACATCAACTTTTTTATTGTGCCGTTATACGTATATCAGTGGTCAAAGGACTTCTTCGTTCATTTTGTGGTACATGGCTATTTTCAAATAATTTTACCTTAAAACTCTCCACAAATGAATGTAAGGCAACGCTTGTACAAGACAACTACGAAAATACATGAAGATTCGTAGTCCACAGAAGCAGTATGAAGTGCATTTTGCGAATTTTTTTAAATACACAATACTGCCCAGATGCTCATAATTCATAGTTAAACAATACTCGAGCGTGAAGTGTGAAGTTTGACGAAGTTTCACAGTGTTAAATGGGATAACGATATCGATTTGAGTGTTTGAAAATTGCCTGAGTAAGCTTAATTTGTAAATTTTCAAGCCAGCCAGCTCAGAATCGACAGGAGTATTTATCTTTTCTTTTCATGTGTAATATTTTCGTTTCTTTATTTACGGGCAAAATAGTATTTAAAAAAATTAATTTTAATAAGGAAAGAGTGTTCTGTATCGCTGGATGGGAAGCGTATTGTAAATAAATGAATCCGAAGAATTATTCCAAGCTGTGAATCCGTCCAAAACTTGTAAAATTTGAAAAAAATTAAATTTCTTTTTACAATGTGAGTCAAATCTCTCTTGGCCTCATACGAGCTGGATCTCAGTATATTCTCAACAAAATATCACGTTCGTGATTGGCCAATGGCGAATACCTAGAAAGGTTTTAGAGCGCAATACTGGGTTTCCGTTTATATTGCTCTTTCCTCAGTGAAACTTAAGCTCTTAAAGATAAATAAGAAAAGTTGATTTTTGAAATATTTCGACAAACACCGAGCTTGTTTGTCTCACAAATGTTGCATAAAGTGATCTACTCAAAGAAAACTGACAGGCATCTTCTAATAAGCTGTTGAAAAGTATTTCGAAGAACGTGCGCCAAGAATGTACTAAGGAACTTTGGTGAGTGATAACCTTTTGAGAATATGATAGCTTCAAAATTGCATGAAGCGCGCGTGCATTACGACTGATTTATGGTCGATCGTAAAGGTCTGAAAAGTTTTCAAATGGCCCATGCCGAAGTCTCGTGCAATGACGAAAAACAGCACTCGTGTCCATAGATCATGAATCCACAAGCGTTCATGCAATTTCTTACACTGATCTCACCATCAGTCGATCGGAAACCAAAGCGCACTCGTGCCTTCATCCACGAGCAAGCTGTGAGAAAGTGTCTTCCATTTAGTGTATGCGGAGAAAAGGGAGCGAAACCTCTCCTTATATGATCTCTTGATTCCTATGCCCTATGCCTATGAGTCTCACAGCTGCCGCCCTTTTGATGTTACGCAAGTCGTTTGAATTAAACGTTTCCCCAGCTCAATATAGCTTTAAAAGAAACTACTCCGGAACATTTCGCTTTGTCCGGTGACCGAAGGACATTGAAAGCAGTTCAAAGTTAGACGGAATTGCGGGATTGAAGAACTCCAGTCTATTGGGAGACCCTCAAAGTCCGGCTAGACAGCACAGTTTGAGTCTAACTATAGCCTTCAAAGGCGTCTATCACTTGTTCACGTAAGTCCAAATTCGCTGAAAAGGAGACATTTTCTGCTACGTAGCTGTTTAGGTACAGCAAGTTTTTGATGGTGTTACAGAGAAGGCACTGCCATTCAATTCTGTTGCTTTACTCAAGCAAATTGTTATCAACCATTTAATTGTTCATGGTAACTAAGTCTATTCTTAGCTATGTAAAAATAGGCAAAAATTTAAGATTGCAACCAATCTGATGTTGCTTGCTTAAGTCACGCTGGAGCATGTCTTTAAGAAATTGCCTCGTGCTCTTTTGATGACTTGTTACTGAAAAGCAATGAATTAACGAAATTTAGTGTATTTTAAAACATTTGCGAATGCATTTAGGGCTATCTAGTATTCGTCTGATAAAAAATTTAAAGAACTGTAAAACACACGGTGACACCCAGAAATAACGAGAATAATGCGTTACTCATCTTCGCGTGACCACTTCCACATATGGGCATCTGTTAACCGCTGAAAATTTGTTTGGGCTTATTGATCCGTGGGCGACTCTGTGAGCACTTATTATGGTGACGAAAACTTTCCAGTCGTTTTATTGGGTTACGAACTTGGCATTTTTGTCTGAGATTTTCGTTCTCTGGTGAAACGAAGAAAATTTCACATCTTATTCGAACGACAGGGAAGTTCAGCGATCGAATTGGCGCGGTCTCCCCCGACAACGGCAGTTAAATGAACCGTCGAAATTGACATTATTGATGGCGCAGATATTGGGACACTTTTTATTCTAAGCTTAATTTGTCAATTGCTCGCTGTAATTGCTGCTTCGTCCCCCTGGATTAGTTGAAAAAACACTGTAAGGGGCCGCGAGAAAATGCTTCGTCTGTGACGAAAAGACTGGTACTTCATTGTCTGAATAACAAGACCCATGTGAGTTCACGCGCCCTACAGATATTATCGAGAGAGGTAAATCCATCATTTAGATTGGTTTTTGTGGCAGACCAGTATTGCACCGTTAACGGGGTTTATATATCAACGATTAGTCCAGGATGTATTCTTTTAACTCCGAACTGAACCATTCTCCGAAGCTGAGCCCTTCCTCGAGCGAATCTTCGCTGGGTGGCTCGCCTTCACCCAACACGAACTCGAAGGCTCATGCGGATATGGGCGAAAAAACAATGGCTGAATTGCAACAAGAGAACGCTCGATTGAGGAAGGAAATTGATGCCAAGGAAACAAAATTAAACTCCAGTATGAGAAGTATCAAAATGTTTTGGAGTCCAGAACTGAAAAAAGAGAGAGCAGCGAGGAAAGCCGAGGAAGAAAAATATTCTCGACTAAGAGAGCAGCTCAACGTTGTTTCTGAAGAATCACAGGTAAGGTCTCAATTTAGATGCGTTATTTTCTTTCGGGATTTTGGGATTGAAGTAATAAAGGCGATCTTTTATTATGGGATAAACAGAAAATGATGAAACGTGTGTCTATTCGTTTAAAACGGAAGTGACTGGCGGGGAAATCAAGGGAAAGCCTTAGCCCCGTTCGATATTAACTAATGAAACCACGCACTACGTTCTTTCTTAACAACAGTAACACGACATTGTCAAGATATTGCGCCCCAAAACTGATTGATTTAGAGGTACTCAAATTCTTAAGCCTAAATTAAGATTAAAATTTTGCAACGGTGTCGAAAAGGCATAGACCACTTACATTACCGTGCATTATTTATACGTTCTTATTGAAAATCTCTACAAACAATCGGCACAAGCTCTAATTGTTTCTCTCTTTCCGACAGCTGTAAGCATCAAGCATGGCGAGTATTGTTTTTCCTAGGTGGAAATCATTGTGTTTAGAACAATAAAAGGTCATTAGACGTGTGGTTTACTATCTTGAAACTTTCCTTGAATTTATACATCTATACATGGGGTACGAAACACTGTCGCAGTTCGCTTTTAGCTATACCGCCAAACAAATGAAACAAATTCTTGACGTGGTTCGTAAAATAATATAAATTTATTAGAGATTTATGGAGCGCAATAGTGACTTCTGATAATTCATCATTAAGCTTTCCTGAAGTGTAACCATTGCAGTTTCATTGTATAATACGTGTGATGACCACGTCTAAAAATGTGAGATACACAATTCCGTCGTTTTGTCACTTACATTAATGTAAAGGGTAATGTTTTATGGAAAGCCAAACTTGACTTCTATTACTCAAGAACAAGTCACAAGGAAAACAGATTTAGGAGTTTGATTTGACCAAAAATAGATAATAGATCCATCCTTACATTTTTATTTATTTTAAGCAGTTGCCCTCACAAAATTAGCAATTCATATGGAAAAGTATACTTGCTAATACACCAACTATCAAGCTCACAATAGTTTACTTAGAGTTCTGTATGATCTAATTATGTTCTCAAAATTTTTTTTCTTTAAAAAAATGTGTTTAGCTAAAAGTAGCATATTTTGTTGCCAATTTCTATTTTTAGAAGCCTCTTGTTACTGCCATGTTGGAAAAAAAAGAGATCTTTAGATTAAAATCTCCAGACTTGTGTATCATTAAATTATTTGTCATTTGTTACAAATAGATGCAAAATCCATACTTCCTCTGAATCAAAGCAGTCCTTTCTTAGTTGAACTTTTAATTGAGGAGGCGGAAGGGCTCTCTTGATGATGCAAATCTATCTACTGCTGAGAAACATATCACATGCACCAAAAAAATGTCCAAAACTTAAACATTTCATGGGTTTTATAATTTCTTTATTTTTATAGTGATCCGATTATTGGTAGTCTGACAAAGGTGATATTATTGATAGCCTCTAATCTGCCATAATTATCCAATTCAGAACCAGTAATTCCTCAGCTTTCTCTCATTGACAAATATTTGAGCATGCTGTCTACAAATACTATTTGCTACAGAGGGTTAGGAAAATTTGCAAGGGTTAGATTTCATTTAGGTGATGAAGTTCTGTGTGGGGGGTATCTTAATAACTTTCCACTAGTGTGACTTTGGTTTGATCTTGACTTGGTATCACCTGTGGATTTAGTTTCTTTTCTTTTTTTTTTTATAATTATCTGGTTAATCTCATCCTCACTTTAAGGATTTCCATATATTACCCCATTTTCCAACCTCCACAAAAACCATTATTTTTAATTCCAATCCAACCAGTAGAGACTGATGAATAAGAGCTATCTTTTGAGCATGCTACTTCTGAATCCAATGGATCATTTCATGAATGATCTGTTACATAACATCCTCTCACAAGTATGGTGAACATTTGTGAATTATAAAGGGAAGCTGTGGTGTCATAATATAATAATGAGACAAAATGCCCCTCAAAACATTACATCACATGTGTGTTAAGTTTTTGTTTGTTCTTTTCTGTGCTGTAAGGATTTTGCTGTGTGTTCTTTGGTTTTATCCCCTTCACATTAAGAAATATTCTTAAGGAAGAGAGAAGGAAAATCTGTTCAGTGGACATGTACATGTCAATTTTAATCACTGGTAAATTCAACTAATATATTTAAAATGTTTAAGTTGAGAGGCCCTTGTTATCCAGTGGCAGTATTGTGAATGTCATGCTCTTATAGACATGATCAATATAGTTAACAGAACCTTCTCTTTGCTTGGTGTGGTCCTTATTTATGTCTTTCGTCTTGTTTCAATAGCAAGAAGTTTCTATTTTTTTTCATTTTTCACCTTTGTACTCTTCAAACTTTTATCTTCTATCAGTTTTCTTATGTCAGCCGTCTTCCAAAGTATACTGTATGTTTGCTTGGCCCTTGTGCGCTGTGCCCCTTACAAGTGGGTGGGGTTATTTTCAATTTTCCTTGCCACCCAGGTACTCATTGCAGCCTGTTATTCTTAGAGTCTCATTCCTTCTTGGAGTTGGTATATCTGTAAGGTACTCTTACTCTCTCCATCTATTAGGTTGCATTTCACTTGTAAGGAATATCTCCAGAAATTCTTCCTCTCCTCTTTCTTTCTGTTGATGTCTGTCATCAGCTTGGTTGCCCTCTTGAGAAGCACAAGTTTAACAGATTGACTTTCATCCAGGCGATACTTTCATGATGAAGGTCTGAAAGTGGTCAGTGTTGTCAGGTTTTCTTTATGTAGGGACTTTTACAAGATAACTGTGCTACTTTGCTTTTCCTGCATATGTACTTTTCTGTTTAAAAAAGTCAAGATTTTCATTTTATTTTCTCTTAAATCTTTTATCTGGGTTTAGTTGATGGATGCAATTTGTAATCCTGAAAAAATTTTTGTAAAATTGTTACTGAACTCTGAGATATATTTGACTCTAAAGGTGCATGTACCTCATGGACATGTAAGCTACAACTGTATTGGTCAGGACTAGCCTCTGTATTGGAAAACGTCTGAAAGAGACAGTCATTTGTATTTTTACAGACTGAGGCTCTTCTCAGATCAATGCCCTCTGCAAATGAAAGAGGCACCTGTTGTCAGCCAAATTCAAAAGAAGGTTCCCATCCTTTCCCTTCTGTCTCTCTTTATAGAAGTACTGAGATAATAAGGATGTTAGTCATTTTTATTAGATCAACTGCAGTGTTTTACAAGAATTTTCAGCCCTGAAAAAACCCAGAACAACACGAGAAAAAAAAACCCATAATTTTTCATGTTTGTGTTTGATATCACCAGTCAGCTGCTGACATGTTACTCGTCTTTGATGCCATTCTGTCATGTTCATGAATGAATTGCAAAGCCTTCATCTTTCTCAAACTAAGATTGTTTGTAGACATTTTAGGGATTGTGGCTGCTAAAACACTGAAATATTTGTTTTGCTTACAGACAGTGATGTTCAAAATTTCTCAGAAGGGAAGGAAATAAAAACGTGAAAAGAAAAAATGAAAGTTACATACTAATAGGCTTTAGCAGTGGCATTTCTTGTAGCTAAGGGCAAAAATATTTGCCACAGGCCCATCGTGCTGAGTACCTGTGCAGTTTTCTTTTGTTGGTAATGAAAAGGTTAATAACTTAGAATTTTGCAAATTGAAAGTTACCTCCATGGTTTGTTTTTGTAATGATTCGATGCATTTTTATCTTGAGCCTTATCGCCAGCACACTTAACAACTTTTTTGAGGGGATATGGATCCTATTTTTTCATTCATGTATGATTAAATGTTTGCTTCTCTTGTCAGGAAAGAGGGTATTATGTCTATAAGATAAACAAAATAATACATGGTAATTTAGTAGTATCTACTGAGTTCATAGCGTAAATTGGCCATGGTAAAGAGTTTAAAAGCTGACATTTCCAGCGTTAGTCCTTTGCCAGAGCGAGGACGAAGGGCTGGCACTTGAAAGGTCAGCTTTTAAACTGACACAGTGACCAATTTAAGTTATCAACTCAGTTGATAATACTTAATTACCCTGTTGTTCTCTCCCACCAATGCAGCACCACAGTTTCTTTAAAGACCCACCCCCTTTTTTAAAATGATACTTGGTTACTTGTAGATATGGAATTTCTCCTCTTGTGTTCAACTCAGTATCTCACTCGTGAGTTATCAAGTTGAACTCTAGAAAAGAAATTCCATATCTACCTGTGCTCATGTATCACCCTATTCAATTATTTTTTTCTGGTTATGTAACTTGTGGATACACAAAACGTAGAAACAAGTTTCAAGTTTATTTTAAATTTCTGCTTTTGTTGAAAAAGGGGTTTTAATTTGTAAAAAATTATATCATTATGCAGGCCACTCTTAGGAGAGATTAAATGAGTGCCTTGTTTGATCAAGTGCCCTCATCTTTTGCTTGATTTGAAATGAATAGAGGCTAATTAAAGGATTTATGTTATTCGTATAAACAAACATTTGACTTGCCCAGTCTAAAATGATTAAAACTTAAATTTATTTATTCCTTTTTTTTTTTTTTTTTTTTTTTTTTTTTTTCAGAAAAAAGCTGAAACAATTCGAGATCTGCAGGAACGGTTACAGCAACAGCAAGAACAAACAGATCGCCTTTCAACTGGTCAGCGGTCCCTTTCATCCTCATCACATTCAGTACATTCACAGGATGGAATTCAGCGCGAGTTAGAACTTTTAAGAGGTGAAAAAGATCGACAGGACAATGAGACATTTATACTGCAAAGATCATTGGAGGAATTGAGCTCCAGACTTGAAGCTCAACAGCAAGCAATACAGGCTAAGGATGAAACTATAACTCAGTTAATGGAAATGATACAAAGCAATAAAGGACTTGAATCCAAGCAGCTTGAGATGCACAAAGAACAGCACAATGCTGACAAAAGAAGCTTGCAGAAGCTCTCAATCAACTTGTTAAATTAAGAGAAGAAATTGATGAAAGGGATAGAGCAATTTCATCCTTGCAAGAGGTAATGGTACATGTACTTAAAAATCTGTTAATTATTAATTGTCCTCTTTTTTGTCTTTGCTATTCCATGACTCTGTTACACAGTGTGATCAAACTGATACATGTACACCAATGAAGGAAATCTTCAGCTTTGAAGTCCTGAGGATGTGGTTTGTATTAAGATAATTTCCATTTGTGGATCATATTGTGAGTTTTCATAACTAGATATTGTAAAGATGATTTATATATACTGACAATTACTTAATGGTAAACTCAAAGAATAAAGTTAATGACACTCTTACTCCTCCCTAGGTGGGGAAGGTGTTAAAAAAATTTGTTGTGGTGGAAGTTCAATCACTCCCAGACACAATTTGATGCATGAAAACTTATTTGTAAATTTTTATGATATTATTGGTTCTACAACTGAGAAATAACTTATCACTTGACTCTGAAAATGGCAAAATGACTGTTACTACCAATTAAGACATTCCTCTTTGTCCATTTCCTTTCTCTTTTTGTCCCTCTGATGAAGGGTTAATGCTTGACACATTAACTTCAAAAACTCTTAACAGTGGCTAAGTTATATCAACTCAATTTTAAAACCAAATTAACTGGTGATGTCATTACTGACTCAGTTTCTTTAGAAACTTACCCCTTTATCCTTTCCTGTAAACCTTCAACCAAATGAAATGTTGTTACGTGTACCTCTACAAGTATCTTGCATCTGCTCTGTGTACAATGTAACATGTCTTGCAATGGATACATGTATTTATTTTCCAGAGCTAGTACACGTATCAATGATGTACCGTGTTTCTAGCTGTTCATTCAGCATCAAAGATCAGAGAATTCTCTCTTTATTTATCAAATTTTCCAGCTAGATTTTGATGTCTTTGGCTATATTTTATTCAGCCTTGGAGAAGTATTTGGCAGTCTATTTACCCCTTTCTCCTACTACTAGACTTTTTAATGAATACCCTGTAGTTTACATGTACATATCAATAAAATCCTTTAGATGCATGTTCTGATGGGTTATACCTTTTGCTCATTCTACTAGTGAATCCATAGCTATTGGATATATGAACTGTAGATTTCTATTAACATTATTTTATTGGTGTTATGGTAATGTTTATGAAGACCGAGAAGCTTATTGTCAAGGGTGTTGGTCTTGTGACATCTGGTAATCCCCAGTTCAAGTCCTCCTCTTTACCACTCACTGGCCTTGTTCTCAGTTAGCTTGAGTTCAACTCCTTAATGGCTTTGCTTGTATACAGCCAACTGATCTGCCTCCTGCCAGTTGAGATTTTTACAACACTATGTTTATTCACCATGTTTGTTCCAATTTGTTTGTTAGGGTCTAGATGAAAATTACCTTGTGGAAATCTGGTTTACCCCTATAAAATAAAGTCTTTTTTTTTCATTATGTAATAACTTACTTGGGGGGTTGGAAAAACACTTGTTCATTACATGAATCACTCTATGTAACTACATCTGTGAACAAAAGGAAAATGCAGTCAGTGGCTGCACCATGAAATGCAGCATTTAATGATCAAACCCTAACCATTTTTGTTTTATTTACTTTCAGGAAATTGATAATGTTAAAATCAACAATGTAAATGATGAACTAAAACAATCTGCAAACCTGTTGGCTAAGGTATTTAAAATTTGTTATAAACTAAAAATAAGTGTGAGCAGGCCATCACTGTTGAAAGGTCTACTAGTGTTAAAGAGCAGAGGAACTTTTCTCTTTTCCTTTTAATTCCTTCTCACCCAGAAGTTGCCTTGCTAAGGTGCAACCTGTAGTAGTTTTAAGAAATTTCAGAAAAAGTTATATTTTTGATCCCATTTTAGTTTAGAATGCAAGATTGTTTGTTTGTTCATTTGTTTTTTTAATAGTTTTGTACAAGTCATTTAGTTCTGACTATTATTATCCTATGGTAGATGTACATGTAGGTTACTATGTTGGAGTTTCTAATGGAAAGTTTTAGTGATAATTAGTTTTTGTCATATGTACAAGGTTTTGTTACAAAATTTTTTGTATTAGCAGGGCATCCTCTGGCTACCCTGAATAAATAAAGTTGTCTTATTTTATCTAATGATTAACGGGGCTATAATGGTAATATTTGTCTCAGAGAATTGTTTTTGAGTGGGTATAAACCTTGAAATATTTGATGCCTAAAATTGTTTGCTGTGGCTGCAAACAAGCTAAAGCTATTAGAAAGATGAAAAAGTTGAAAAAATGTGCTAAATATTTTAGATGGATTAATAGTGATGTACTTGTAGTTCCTTTATCACTATTACAAAAACAATTCCAATTACCAAGATTTACAAGCAGCAAGAGTGAATTAATTTGTGAAGGCTACTAGCTCCCTGAAATGACTAAAAAGTTAGGAAGCTAGATAAAATAAAATATCATTTAATGATTATAACAGAGGTTCAATATATTGATGTATACTAGTCAAAATGATTGTTTTTACAGGGGGAGTTTTAGATATCACATGTTGGGTTGCGAGCTTGAGTTTTCTGCAAGTCATCATTTTGCAAACATAATAATGTTGTGCTTGCCATTTATGAAGCTTGGTCCATGGAAAAAGGAAAAACAAAAGGACACTTAGAGTTTTCTATGACCTTCTATAGAGCTTCAAGTTGATTGGCTGGTTAATAGTAATAATTTCAGATGCATAGCCTTTGATTGTGACACAGCTATCATCACTTTCCTGGGGGGGTAAGGGGGTCTTGTTTCCCTGCACAATTGTGAAAAAAGTGAAGTAGTTAAGACATGCATTCCTTTATTCTTAGTGAAAATTTTTACCTTTGGAAAGTGGTAAAGGGAACAAGTTGTAAATTATATCTAGAATTGATATATAGGTACTTGACCAAAGCAGAGGTTTGCTTTCTCACAATCAATAATAAATGAGAATCTTGAAAAGTGTTAGATAGTTTCAGCATGAGAGCGTAAGATTGGATTTGTGTGTTTGAGTCTCATGCTCAGTGCATGGAGACTTGAGTGGTGTGCTTTCTTCATTACTGACCATGTGGCGTTATCTTTGAACTAACCACTGTTGCTGGTAACTCTTCTTTGAGACTCTTTGGACATTTTATAACATTATACCTGAACAATAAAGAAGAAGGAGTGTACATATTTTTGAAAGAACCAAGTCCATAAGAGAAGCAATAATATTTATGTAAATTTTATCTCACTTTCACTCAAAGACCACAAACACTTATCAAAAATATTTATATTATGCTCCATGAACACCACAGATAATTCTTAATTGGCACCTTTTTCTGAAAATGTGTTTGTCAAATGTTGTATATTTATTTACTTCCAGTGCTGACCTAAGTGTTCTAGATAAGGGCAGTGTACAATATAAACGGTGTTTGTATTCAATTCAAAATCCTCTATTCAAATAAAGAAAATGCTGGATGCTGACCAACTTGAAAATACTTAAGAGTAATCTTTTGCTGTCTCATGCAGATGCATTCATAAACACGCTACATTTACAATATATCAAATTTTTTTATATATTTTAATGACAGTGTAACTTAATATCTTAGTTTCCTATTGGTAAGTCTGTTATCATCTCAAACTCAGGTTTTTCAAAGGACATGTATGCATCTTTTACTAGAAGAGATGCGTGTCTAAAATTGTATGCTGGTACCTTTACATCACATGCTTTCAAATATGATATGGTGTTTTACTTTATTCATGTTATGATTGAATGGGCATCAAGACATTATATTATAAAAGGAGAGGTTTATCAACTTGCATTTTGTTATGTTAGCCCTTTCCCAAACAATTAAAACAAGTACTGTTTGCCAAGAAATTTTGAGTGATCTTCTACTTCGAAATTCATAAGACTGCTTCTTAGACAACAACAATATGACAGGCAGTTATGTTTAGTAAACATGACTTACAACCTTAATCAATAACAGCAATAGAATGTACGGTAGATGAGTTTTTAATGGTTACATTGGGTGCATGAATCAATTAAACTCTACTTGTCTTCTTTACCAGTCTAAAATTTTTTCTTCTTGAAACAACTTTTCACTCTCAATATTAAGGAGTAAGAGGTCACGTCTCTGATATTGTGGTCATTTCACTGTTTTTTGTTTTTAGGATAGCCACATTGCCGCACTGGAGACACAAATAAGTCAGCTGGAAGCAGAGGTTTGTGGACTTGTTGAATACCTGAACTGTTTAATTGAAAGCTGTCTTAAAAGCTACAATTTTGCAGTAGTGAACGTTTCAAGTTTACTTTTGATATTCGGTGTGAGATAACTTAATTTGTTTTATAAAAAATTTGATCTATACGTTAAGTTTTGATTTACAAGTGATCAATTATGTATTTTGACCTTGTTTATCTAATATTGGATGAAATGCAGTCAACAATCTTTGGGATTTACAATTATGCAATCAATATTGATAAACATATTTTCATTTTCTTTCAATTTGAACTAGTATTGAGCTGTATCTTACACTGAACATTTGACATTCGTTTGTTGTGAGCAATACATTAACTTCTTGTGATCATCATGATATACCTGTCAGATGGAAAATCTCAAAAAGAATGCTTCAGAAGATGATAAGAAGAGAGAGGAAGATAGGAAGCAATCTGAAGTTTATGAAAGCCACTCAAAATTCATGAAATGCAAGGTAAGTACAAGTGGGTATTTTGGAGTGTGGATATTCATCTCTCTGCTGTTACTAATTGTACCATGAGATGTATATTTAAAGTTCTCTTTACTGTGAAAGACAAAGTTTTTTTTCTTTTCATGTTGTCATTTTTGGTCTCAAAAGCACCCTTTTGTCGGCCCAATTGATTCAAAATGCACAGTCTTTCCAAGTCATTTTTTGCCTGTTTATATGTAAGAGTACATGGCAAAGTACATGTCAGGTCACATTTGTAGGCTAAAAAGTGTTTGATTTAAACAAGCAAAAAGTTTGATAAAGTTTATAATGTTATGCCCTCATGGGTTGAAATTCAGGGCTAAATCGAAACATCTGGAAAACTTGAAACATAACACAATATAATTTTATGTAAATTTAATTAATTTGAATGAAACTCAATGGCCAATACATAACCCAGGTGATTTTAAGCCAACTGAAAAAAAAATGTATTTGCTTCATTCTTGAGTTGTACACAACTGATCTAGGTGATGTTGTTGTTGCTGTTTTATTGTAATTTTTTTAGTTATTGTTTTTTATGTATGTCCTAAGATTGAATCACTTAAAGTGGATCTAGGTAAGAAGGATGCAGAACTAGTAGCAGCAGAAACCAAACTGGAAACACTGAAAGCTCATCAGGCCAACCAACAAGAACACATTTCTGTGTTACAAACCTCTTTGTCAGCCAAAGAACATCATATCAAGAATCTACAGAGTGAGGTTAGATGTGTGTTTTGTTGGTCCATTTGTTTTAATATTATTTCGATTGATATTCCTATTGATGTGCACTACATATGTTCAGTTTCAATGACATTATTGTGTATTAGTTTATTTCAACCTCTATCAGTATATGGTTGAATTTAGTTTTTGTCATGGGCAGTTTCCTTTGTTGTCACGCCCAAAGTTTGTGTTCTTAAGGGGTAAATATTTACAAGGAGTCATTTCTGTGTACATGAAGAATGGTGAATTTTGTAGATTAAACCTCCTATGATAAAAAAAAATAGAAGAAATTTGTTTTCATTATCTAGGGATTATGGAAGTGTGGAAAAATTAGATGATGAGTAGAGAATGGAAATGGCCTGGTGTGTGTCTTGACTTGGGTCAGTGTGTTGTGTTCTGGGATGAGACACTAAACACTCACAGGGCCATCATCCACTTAAAGGAGTGGGAATGAGTACCAGTGATTTGTGAAAAAACCTGACAAAACTGTATGGGGGAGGAGGGTGGGGGTAACCTGGCATACCATCATCCTGAATCTATTCATGTCACTAAATGCTTTGCTTGATTGACTCGTGGCAGCTGGAGTCTTTACGTGGTCGACTGGATGACAGAGAAGAGTTGTTAAGAATGAAGGAGAAGAAACTGTTGTCAGTGTCTACGGAACAGTCAGAGAATTACTATGCTGTAGAGAACCTTCAGAGTGTACTGAATACTAAAGAAGACAGATAAACAGTCTCAAACAAAAGGCAAGGACCTGAATTTTTAATTGCACAATCAATCCTTCAATTCCAAATATAATATATTAAGTAATTCTTCCTCGGAACTGCTATTTCCTCGAGAAATAGTTAATTTTCCGTTATTTAAAACTGGCATGGTTTTTTGAGATCTTTTAAAGCTGAATTTCACGCAAAGTGCCTCGGCTAAACGCTATTTTAGCATTGTTGGAGATTTTAAGTAGGAGGCGGGGTAGGGCTTCGAAACTACCGTTCTGCAGAGACCGCGCGATTGGTCTCGTAATATCGAGAGTGGAATAATAGAAGGTGATAAGCTTCTGTAGAAGGATGGTAAGATTCTGGAAAAATTCCTGAGTTTGTTGCCCAGATATACGTTTGATTCCCACAATTAAAAGGAAGCAGATAACAAACATGGACCGAAAACCCTACGTTATTTCTGTTATTAATGGTTAAAAGAGGGAAACATACTAACTACTTACTTTTTTTTGGTTTGCGAAGTGCGAATGTCTCGAGAGAGATCTACACGAGAAAGATTCCACCGTCGTAAGTGTGAAATCTCAATTGTCTTCCATGAAGGCTGAGTTTTCGGGGTCGTCCACTACCATCGCCAATTTGGAAGCGACTATCCGCGAGAAGGATAGGCGAATAGAGATACTACAGAGTCAAAGGCAGCGCAGCGGCGCTGAAAACGAGGAGGAGGTGAACCGAGTCAAAAGATCACAAGAAAAACTGGAAGCGAGGGTCGCATCTCTGAGGGAACAACTCACAGAAAAAGACGTAAGCGTTGAGGGTACTTTTTTGTCCTACTGCTCTAATAAGTTTGTTTCTTTCCTTCTGATGAAAGTGTATTAGAATCGCCATTATTTTATATTTTTGCTTGTACGTGTGCGACGTATAAGTTAAGAACTAGACACGCCCGGACGTAAACGGCCAAAAGCGCGCGAAAGCGCGGGTGACCAAGTCTCGAGGTTTGAATCCGATTGGTTGACAAAATGGTGCCAGGTTTTTAGGCCAATCACAGAGCGCTGTGACATACATACATTTATTTTTTTCTCAGTTCGTGAGCAGGCGGTATTCTACAAATCCTGCAATCTGATTGGTTCCGAGAGCGGGCAGTATTCTCCCCATCCGGCCCGCTCACAGCGGGCGGTATTCGAAAAAATGTTACGAAGTTTTCTGGGAAGCCTTTTAAATCACCTTTTAATATCATTACGCAAATAAATATGTTTTGATGAAACCTCTCTCTTTCATTTGCATTGCCCTTGTTTTCTCTGCCATCTACTCGCTCATAAATTGTTCCGTTTATGATAATCTTGCCGTAATTACAGCCCTTTATCATTCACGTGCTTTTCGCAACCATTTATTAGGTTTTAGAAAAAAAATAAAAAAGTTATTCACCAGCCAAGGTCGGTCCGTATTGGGAAAACTGTGCCTTCTGTCTTGTGTACCGCGGGCGGTATCCAAGACCTCGGGCACAGTCTTTCCAATACGGACCGACCTTGGCTGGTGAATAACCTACATACATACATAATTTATTTGAATAAGGTCATGATAAGGGCAGCTTTTCACTGATGTGACGCAAACGAAAGCATTTTTTCTTTTTACGCTCATTCGAAAGTTGCTCTGTTTGCTCGTTTTCTGATTATTTCAGAAACAGTAGTAGGAGTTTTACTTGTTTGTTGCATTTATCAACCGCTTATGTCAACGCGTTCTCGTTTGTCTTTTGCAGGAGGATGTTGCTAGCTTGGAGAAACAGGTTTCGTCTCTGAAGACATCGCTACAAGAAAAAACACCAACTGTTATCCTCTCAAGAGAGAATTAAACATTTGGAAGAGAAGATAGACGAGGTATGATTAATATTTGAATTTTTCGCTTCAGTTGCAAGACTAGTCGGTAAAATCATCTATGAGAAGGGCGGGAAGTGTTTTGCAAAACAGTTAACCAATATCGAGCTGTCCAAAAATTGATGCAACACTTAGACGGTTTATAACTTTGTTTGGTTCATGAATGTCCCTTCTTGACTAGCAACTAAACGTTTTCACCCACGCCATTTTCAGTTTAACCGTTTCTTTTTTCCTTTGAAAGTAAACAGTGTTTTTGTTTATAAAAGTTCAACTGATGCTAATTCACTTTACTACATGGCCGATATTCATTCTGCTAGTCAGCCAATATGGCGCTCTTGACGTCGAGTGCAAACATTTTTTCCAATAAAAGATATAACGTTGTAATTCTTTGATCATAAATTAGTCGATTGACTCATTTATTCAATCATTCATTCACAATTGCAGCGTGTCTTCCGAAGTCGTGGTCACTCAAACAAAAAGGCAATTTGGATGGTGTTTTTATGGAATACTAAAACATTTCCTGAACACAAGTTACCGATATGAATCCACAAATTAAAGTCTTTTACACTTTTTTTTCAGCCAGCGACCTTTAGTAAACGAATATAACATGTGCTTCTCCAATTCTTGCTCTAACAACCCCTTGTGTGCGTTAATTTCACCGTCACCCTTATTATCTTCACTCTTTCATCCGATGGCCCCTTTGATAGTAACAATAGTATCATTAATTCCTCAGAAAATCAGCAAAACGGATCAAGTGACGTCGGATCTGAGCAGTAGAAAACTTGAAATCTCTATATTGGAAAAAGATCTCAGAAAACAACAAATCGAACTCAAGAGCAGAGAGAGCAAAATGAAGAAATTACAAGAAGAACTGAAAGAACAGAACGCAAAAGTGAAGGAGTTGGCGGATGATTGTGAAGTGAAAGACCTTAAAATAACTGAACTGGAAAAGTAAGTGGAATAACTTTTAATTCCTCTCACCCTTTTTTCCGCGTGTCCCCTCTCTTGTTCATTCTTTCCTCCTTTTGTTCACGGCTCGTTCGTTTGCTTGATCATTCCTTCGTTCTTTCGTGCCTTCGTGCCTTCGTGCCTTCGTGCCTTCGTGCCTTCGTGCCTTCGTGCCTTTCCTTGATCTTTCGTATCTTCGTTTCTTCATTCCTTCCTGCAATCGTTCCTTTTCTCATTTGGTACAGTATAGCAAACATACGAGTGTATGGTTTGCGGAACAACAGTTTAAAGCCCGTGAGGAAATTCAAAAGCTTGTATTTATCGGTTGCCTTCTTTGCCTTTTCCTCAGCACATAGAGATGGCGTTGATATTTTCTCTCTTTAGGCAGCTTAAAGAACAGAGCAAAAGTTGATCGGTGTGAAGAGAAATCAGCAGCTTGAAAGGGAAAAACAAGCCGAGCTGTTGAATGAGGTCAAGAAAAAAGAGGATCAGAAAGGCGAGACAGCTGAATTCTTCCAGGTAGTTTGTGTATCTAATAGCGGGTGAGAGGGAGCACATATATGTCGCCGGACAGGGTATGATTTCGGTTCTCGAGTCTTAAAGAGGCAATACAGTTAAATAACTCATCGCTTTGAACAGGGTTACTTAATGAACTACAGGCTATGAACAGCGAGTAAATATTGGCAGTGTTTAGTCCACTTGGGAAGAAATGACGAAACCCTATCTTTTGTAAGGTCACGCAACTTGATCCACATGTTGCGTCGTATAACTTCACAACAGACCCAATGTTTTCTCAGTCTATAAGTGTAGTTTATAGAATATAAGAGTGAGATACGTTATATTAATATAACTATGAGAGTGAGTGAACAATGTTATGAGAAACGCATGAGATACATGTAAATTTCAGTTATAGAACTTCGGCGTTACGTAATTTATTCGAAGTTAGTTCGTGTAGTGAGTTTGATTTGTAACAGTCGTTAGTAAAGTGTCTTTAACTTAACCGGGAGCAATTCAATGCGTATGTATTATTTTACAAAAGTTAAAGCTGTTGTTACCCCGAAAGTAACATGCGTCATATTACCCGACCCCCTCCCCTCAACCTCCCTTTAAAGGCCATCTCTCTGAAACGTCTACAGTAAAGAATTTTTTACTGTACCTTAGATGTTATGGCATCTAGGCAATTAGATAGTTTGAAACTGCTTTAAAACGATAGCAATGCTATTTTTCCACAGAGCGAGCTGCAGAAAAAGGACGAGCGAATTGCGGTCTTGGAAGAAGCCCTCACTGAAAGCGTGTCCATTGCTGCTGAACGCGAAGAACTGCTGGCTCAGCAGGCTCAGAACGCCGAGACAGCCACACATCGTGTGGAAGAAATGGAGTCAGAAGTGGAAAGAGTTCGAACGGAGACCGCTGTAACGAACACGAAGAACGCGTCCCTGGTTCTCGCTTTGAACGAGAATGACATCATCCTGTCTTACTACAAAACTGAAAGGCATGGGATGATAGAACAGCTACTAGAAATGAGGTAAATATGTTATATTTTTAGCGTTGATACATGTAGCTGTTTCGAAGGCTTCGTAACTCCCACATATCATAATAGGAACTCTAAAATGTTGCCTCCGCGAGATAAAAACCTTTAGCTGATGAGATTGTTTATTCTCACTACCTGTTTGCTTATGAATATATTGCTACAATAAGGAGAAAAGAGAATTAAAGGGATGAGCGTAAGTTTATTTTATATAGTCTAACAATGACTTACAATCCTGATTTTTTAACTCCTCACTCGCTTTTCGCACCCTGGTTCCAGTTTCCCGCCCTTCATTGCGTCTCACTATAGAAGAATGACTCAGTAATGACAAAATTTTAATATTTCACTCCCGCTTTTCGCCCTTTCCTCTTCCGTCTTCCTTCCCCTCTCACTCGTCATCATCAGGGGCTCTACCCACCGCGTAACTACCCCCCCCCCCTTTGATCTCTTTGATGTTACTCCCAACTAGTTGTCCAACTATTCAGAGGTACGCTTCGCATGTTGGTGTATCATTCAAGTTCTCTGATTAAAATCTTAAAAACTGGCGGGGTTAGTCGTCGTTCGGTTGTAAGTGGTCGAGAAAGCAAATCGGAGTGAACAGAGATAAGGTTCCAGGTTGCTCTGGTCGTTAGCTGTCTGCTCATACTAATTGGTCTATCGTTTATCAAGTGCACTTGTAATGGCTAACAGATCTTTGTTTAAATCTTTTTTGTAGGCAAAATGCTTTACTTGCCACCATCTCTGAAAAAGATGCTAACATCGCGCTGCTGGAGTTATCTCCCACAGCTGGCAGTGACGCCGAGGTGCGAAAATTTAAAGCGGAAAAAGACAAGTTGGTGAACGAGCTCAAAGAACAGGTACGAATCCACATTGACAGAGCTTCAATGTTCGTCTCAAGCAGCGGATTAGTCTAGAGGAGAGAGACGAAAAGAAACGCATGTTCCACTCGAGAAGTGGTACAAAAAGCTGTTTGATAACAAAAGAGAACAGGGTCCAAATATATTTGTTTATATATATATATATATATATATATATATATATAATTTGCACAATGGAGAATGTGCTTCCGTTTTCAACGCTTTATTCAAGACCCAAATATATATATATATATATATATAACGTCGCTTGGAAATTCATGGAATAACGCGCGCACGCGCGCGCTTCATACTCCCACTGTGCACGCTTATGACGTCAGCAAACAAACACCTCGAGAAAAAAGTATCTCTGCGATTTCCTTCGGCAATTAACATTCAGAAACGGGGGAAAACTTTAGACTCTCAAGATGCTGAATTTAGATGGGGATACTTGGTTCGAGTGCAGATTTTCCCTTTATAAATTTCTATGCCCATGTTAATAAGTCTATACTTTTTAAAACGCCACCGGCGTATTCGTGTACACGAGGGGTTTGAAATTTGTACTTTGTTTTTCAGACTCAAAAGCGAATGACGCTTTTGTCCAACGAAGATAACAAAGAAATTTCTCTTTCGTCCGAACTCGCGCAAGCCTCTACGGAAAAGGTAAGATGACTGGTTCGCTGACAGTCCATGTTTAAGAGATACACAAAGCACTCTTCTTTTTCGACAACGGGCTTATAGATTTGTGGTTACTGAGTCGCCGTTATGACTGATAAAACCTGCCAATCACAAACTCCTTTGTTGGAAGCTAGCTTTATTCTGTCCTCTGAAGTGTTTGGTTGGTTCGCCTAATTTGTGGCACAACTTTTTTGGTGACCTCAGATGTGTCGTTATCACTATCAAAATTATGGTTGTGATATCAAACAAGCAGGTCTGAACCTGTTTTTGTTTCTTCTTTTTCTTCTTTTTTTTTGTTGTTTTTTCAGCCGCTTTACCGTATAGCTACTTCGTATTTTTACTTAACAAGTTATTTTCCGGTATTAAGGGGTAACTTATTTTTTATTACAAACGGAGAATTACACACAGACGTTTCTACGAAAAACGTATTGAAGCATTCAACTTAAGTGCACATTCATCTCTTTTCATCTCTAACAAGCTATCCAAATTAAGTAAGCACACGAGAGCTCATTACCGCTCGCGCTTGGGCAACGAGCAGGCCTCTGGTAAACCAAGGAGAATAGCGGCTGAGAAATTAAATTGGTTTTTCCCACGACAATCCCAGACAAATTAAAGTGGTTGAGCACACGGGAGGAGTGGCTAAAACTTATTTACTTATTGTAAACCCTAAATAAAAAGATGGAGGTGAATGAGCGAGAGTAGCGACTGAAATGTCATTGGTTTTTGGCGTGCATGGCCTTTGGAGACGAAAATGGCATCCGATGAAATATTATCTCAAAGTTTTCAATAATTTCGTTGTGGCGACCATTACACGACTTTACCAGCATCGCTCGTTGTCTGTAGTAATTTGATAAAAAATGAATCATTTAGCGGTAAAAAAAGCTTAGGTTTAAACATGCGCACTCCCTGCTTTGTTGAGGTACTAGAGTTGTATACTTCTCGGGAGACTGTATTTGAATACAGGGAAGGGAAGAATGTGCGAAAAGAGCTGTTGTAACTTCTGTCATCACGCAATCTGTGTTAACAAGGTGAACTCGTTAGCAGAATCAGTCTCTTGCTACAGCTTTTGAGAATTTTTGCTAGCTGCGCTGTGTGTGGGAAACCTATGAGGTGACTCTTGAGAACTCAATTAGCGCCTATCGTATTCCAGAGATTTTCAAGTTTATCCTTTGGTAATCCTGTCTACTGATTTAATCAACCTCGCTCTATGCACGGTTCTATTGTTTAAAAAGTCGAGCTGATGAAGTATTTGGCGCTTTACTCTCTTTAGGTGACGCAGATCTCTCGTTCGCTCGACAGTTTGACGTAAACCGATAAAAGTTAAACAAGTGCCAAGGCGCGATAAGACTCGTGTTATATCTAGGGGTCAATAACTAGCCTCCGAGATTGTTTTGAATGATTAATTATTTGTTGAAACAGTTGTTTCGCGAAAGCAGTGTTTTTTACTGACGTCACTTAAACCCGCTTAATCGGCAAAGTGGTTCTTTTCACACGTTCTTTTCCATGTTAATCTTCGTGTGAAGACTTCCACATAGCCTAATTTAGAAACGCGATGTATTGACAAAACATTTTTTTTCCTGGTTAAAAAGTGTTTGTCATGCCATAATTAAGTTGCTTTAGAAAATTATACAAGGATACACTAAAAGAACTTCCTGGATAGTACTTTTGGCGTCGTGGTCTGTTACAAATATGTTCGTATTTTCAACTTCACTTTAACTTTTTCAGGAAGTTTGCTTTCATTTTGTGTGGAGTTTTTAATTATCTGCAATATTTAGTTTGTTTTTCGCGCATAAAAACTTGAGAGTGGGTATCATAGATTTCCACGTTTTCGTAATGTCAGTAATTTAAGACGTGAGTTTTTCCGATGACGGCCAATAGAAAGTGAACAACTGGGTTGAAAACGTAAATTAGCCACCGTAAAGGGTAAAAAAGCTGACGTTTCGAGGTTAGCCCTTCGTCAGAGCGATGTATCGCTCTGACGATGTATCGCTCTGACGATACAACTCTAGTACCTCAACAAAGCAGGGAGTGCGCATGTTTAAACCTAAGCTTTTTTACCACTAACTTAGTTGTTAACACTAAATTACCTGCTATACTCTCCCACCGACGCAGCACCACAGTTTCTTTAGAAACTTACCCCTTTAAACAGTTCGTTTGGCTGATGTAATAAGCATATTGCAGTGATTTTGTTCCGATTTCCGAGGAATTACACAGGCGAACGATTTCACACGCCAGGTGGTGCTAATGGTGCTAATACCTGTATAGTTGGCACAAGGAATATGGATAGGCTACAAGACATGATATCTTGAGTATCTGGCCAGCACAGATCACGGAAAGCTTTAACAGAATTTCCATTCGTTTCTTTTGAGCGAAAAAAATCTCTCTTTGCCAGCTGACTATATCACCCCCGTGTCCACTTTGATGTTAATTCTTCCAACTTGATGCATAGCTTCAGCGTGAATTTGAGTATTGTGCGAGATATCATCCCGTTGGAGAGAGAAGCTCTCTTTCACCACTTGAGCATATTAAGCCCAGTTTTGCAAATTATATGTCTGACTTAGACGGCGGTTACAATCAAGAAAAGAACCCAATCAAATGAAAACTACCTCAGCGGACCTTGGTCATCTAAAGTCACTTTTGTATTTGATGAAATCTAGCCTACTTTTTTGCGCAAAGCCATTTATAATTGTAGCTCGAATTCTCTTATTTACTTGATTAAATGAAGGATGGGAATATATATATATGTATATATATATATATGGGAGTTAGCAGCGTAGACATTTATTGTTTACTGAGGACTGGAAAGTTGCATGTTTGTTTCAAATGATGCAATGACATCCTCGTGGAACTTCCTTAAATTTTTGGTTCAAATTGCATTTCGTCTCTTACTTCCATTGGACACAGCTTTATGCTACCACATACCTTTACTAATTTCAGCTTTGTATGCCTGTTGTGATCGGATTCGAACAAATTCGATTACAACCTATTTCAACTAGCATAACAAGATTATTCTCCTTAACTTGAGATATTTTTGAGGCCGTGTTGAAAGTTCAGTGCCACCTAAAATTGTAAATGACGCGTCTGTCATACATATATTCTGCGTCACTTGTCAGTTAATTTTTAGATGTGATAAAGAATGTACAAATGGAGCTCACTTTTGAGCAAACTCTCCCCTTATCTTTGTCTGTCGCGCGAGTGATAAGAATACACAGAAAAAATGACAACTAACTGAAAAAAAAAAAAGTTTAGAAAACCTTGAGAAAGAAGTTATTTTTACTCCTGCGACGAGCTTACTTGGGAATGAAGGGGTACTATTTGCCTATGGCGCTGTGATTGGAGCGTTATTGTCGCCTGGGCTCGATTCCCAGATCGCCAGGCTTGGGTCATGTAGGGTTGATTGTTTAATTGGTTCGTGTCCTTGCATCACGGGTTTTCCCGAGGTTCTCCGGTCTTCTTCCCTCCACAATTACTAACACTCCAATTTCGTTCTCTCTATTTGTCTTCTACCCATAATGAGACGTGAATGTCGTTCATCTTTGCAATTAGAGCCTTCGAAATTTATGGTTTTGTCATTTATTTGTTTTGAAATTTATTGGTTTGTCTTCGTAGATAGTGGAAGTTGTGTCGCTGATGGAGGACAGTATGGACAAACTTCAACAATACGGAGACGAACTGGGTGAAATCTGTGAGAAACACTTCCCTGATATCAAAAGAAAGATTCCCAAAACAAAACGCCGACAAATGAGCGGTATAGACAAGCTTAAAAATGCCAGTCAAAAGGAGGTACGTGTCCTAGGCGCTGAGAATTCTATCTCTCTATAATTGCTTTGTGGTTATAACTCATACTCTGCATTTCATAGTAATCCACCAGAGGCTGAGCAAATTTGTTTTCGGTTTAGTATAGGTAACAACATGATTTGGAGTGCAATTTGGTGCTAATAAGCGCAAGTCAATTTTTCAAAAGAGAACAAAACTGCACGAGCCCGTAGGCCGAGTTCAGTTTGTAGTGTTTTAAAAATTTACAAGTGCTTATTTACACTAAATTAAAGGAGAAATATAGTTGTTGCTTGTTAATAATTTACATGAAAAACGTATCACAGAGAGTCAAAACGGACGAGATTTTGGCAGCGCGCGCGCTATTTGTAATTGCGCTAGTGTTACAACTTTGCATTCGTGTTACATGAAAAATGCACACGTTTTCAGTCAATCAGACGCGCGTAATGTTTTCATGTTCATGATTACTGACAGACATGGTTTGATGCTACTCTGGTTTACAGATTTAACCCATTGACATCCGATGCGCCCTCATGCGCCCAGAAATAAAACCCCTCTGAAATTCCAATGCGCCCTCATGCGCCCTGTCAAAATTGGCTTGTTTTGATTGGCTGTAGCTTAGAAACAAAACTCCCCTGGGTATTGAAAAGCAGTGAAACGTGACATGCAAAAAATAAGCTTTCGTTTGAGACCAAACTCACTATTACACGTTTACCGTGCGATTTTTTACAAATTTTTCAAAAAATGTGTCGTGGTCTTAGACATGGTTTCTGGAAGAATTGATGAAAGTTAATTTTCATCCGATGAAGAGCAAGAAGTCTTCGCTGGTTTTATCATCGAAGAAATTGAAAAAAGCGACAAGCTCGTCAAGCACAGCATGAACAAAACTTGCTTCGAAATGTGGATGACGAGATGGAAGACTTTTTCGACCTACGGTCGCAAGAAAGGGGAAGCGATTCCGATGTTGAGCTATATGCTAGTGAGGAGGAAGAAGAAAGCGACGCTAGTAGTGATGAAGAATCTGCCGCAGAAGAAAGCTGACCAAATGCTCTTCAATGGTCTAGCTAATTGCGAAAATTTAATGTTGAGGAATTCTCCATTCGTCGTGGCCCGACCAGAGATCTCGGAGAAAATGCAACTGCCAAAGATTTCTTCAATGTATTTATCGACGATGCTTACATTGACGAAGACGTCCGATACACCGTTGCGTACGCTCGTTCGAAAGGAGATCGATCGTTCACATCTACCCAAGCGGAAATTTCAGCGTATCTTGGGCTAAACATTCTCATTGGAATCCATGAACTTCCTCAGCTGGCAATGTACTGGGATTCTGACGAGTTTGTTGGAGTTGATTGCTTAAAAAAACGATCCCAGAGCACCGCTTCATGACTCTCGGGAAATATTTACATCTTGCTGACCCGACCGCAGAAGACCGAAACGATCTCCTCTGCAAAGTTTGCCCCCTTGTAACTCGCTTGGAGCAAAAGTTTGCCTAAGCGAAGAACATATATGCATTGTTCAAAGTGAAACTTTTCATTTAGGCGTAAAAATTGGTTTGTTCTTGCTCATGACTCGCAAAAAGTAATTTTATAGCTGCGCCTTGTGACGTGTCGCGATGTCGCTATGGCGGGCAAATTCAAAATTGACCCGCGTTAGAAAGTTTAGGATTCCTTTTGTTGAGGAGGAATTTGCGATCTGTCTTTTGGTGTTGTATTTGAGGGAAAGCTTTTTACATGATTCTGATGGAATAAGAGTGCAAAAGAGAGTCATCATACTGATAAATACTTTCAAAGCTGAAGGCAACCTTGCCAATGACTCGCTGTACATCATGAAGTTGAATCCGTTCTCTAGCTTTAGAATTTTTTTTGAGAGAGCCTGATGCTCAAATTGAAAATAAAATTTGACAGGGGGAAATTATATTATTTAATATGCAACTTTGTGCAGTTTCCCTTCAGTAGAGTGAAATGAAGACATTAAAATCTTAAATTATTTTGGCAGTGGTCTGTGTGTTCACTGTGGCAGCCATTTTCTCTGGAATTTCAGGGGGTGGTCTGAGCTCTAAGGTGTGGGGCTCAATGGGTTAATGAATGTAACCGAAGAAGTTACAATTCATTTGGGTCTATGAATTGTAACTTATTCGGTTACATTCATTAAATCTGTAAACCAGAGTAGCATCAAACCATGTCTGATTGTCCACCTGGTTGCCGTGTGAACTTTAATATATATGGTTACTGACCTTCGCTTGCTGTGATGCACGCTTTCTAGTACATTCTCATTGTTGTCTACGAGGTCATTAATAGTTACTCGCGCGTGCACGCTCGACGGACCTATATTTTTTCATGAAGGGAACTTCGATCCTTCTGGTAGATCATGCATAACTCGAATCTCTTTGAACTTTTTCGTCATCCGATGCCATTTCTAATTTTCTAAAGTTCTTTCTTCATGCCAAATACGTATTAGAGGAATTTTGCTTTCCAGTGCATGGTGGTCATGGCAAATGGCAAAAGTTGAACTTCTTACCGTCTGCCTTCAGCCATTCGACACCTAAAATAATAATTTTTGTATCTCATACCTTGTGTAAGATTTATTTTCTATTTCTTGACAGTATTGATTGAAGGATTGGATGATAACAAAAATGAAAAAATCCGAGTTTATATTTTTCTTTTGCCGTTGCAGAAACAACGTTATGCCTAACCTCATTGATATTGAATTGAACTCGTGCTCAAAATATATCTGTCATTTATCTGCTTCTGATGAAAAATGTTCTGAATCTGGCTAAGTTTGGTTTTGATAAAAACGAGTTTCCCTTCTCGCAAATTTATGGTCCAGTCAGTTTTGATTTTAGTGTTAAGATTAATCGTAACGGACACGACTACCAACGAACTTCTGTCCAAATGTGTACAGGTCTGTCTTCATACAAAAACTAACACATCAGTTATGTCACTTTTTATTAATTTGGCGTCAATACTACTATGGAAGCCTTCTTATAGGGCGTAAGTGTTTCAACTCGGCCAAAGAGGGTACCTTTCGTGAAGAGCATTTGCTGAAGGTGGAGACAACGAACCATCGGATGGAATGGATACAGTTTTGACCACCCAGGTCTCATTTTTCATCGTATGCAATACGCTCCCCCTTGAAAGTCATTTTTTTTTGGTTTTTTTAAAATACCTGTTTGGTATTGACGTCAATTTTGGCACCGTGCAAGCAACCTAAATAAATTAGAGTAAGTTTTCGAACCATGACGTTGACAAGGAGCTGTCGGTAAAATTTTACGTTTTTTTTTTCGTCAGCCAATTTTCGGCATGATAGACGGCTTTACCGACTTGACTTTTCTTCCTTATCTCACGAGCACACGAAACCACACATCCGGCTATTATCTATACTATGTACAGCCCCTTAAGCTCGACCACACAAAGTCCTACATGTAGTCGTTTAGGCGTATTAGAGTCCTTGAGGTGCGCCGGCGGTTTAGCCTCAAAAAAAATTCTGTTGCATTACGGCTTCGTAAGGCTTCAACACTGAACGGTTTCCGTTCGTCTTACAGGTTGTTATCCACACTTGCAGACGTTGGAAAGCGGACATGCAGACCTTACAGGACAATATACACAAGCTTCTAGGAATATGATCGAGGGATTTCAGCTATACGTGACTTCTAAGCGTAATCTTTTACATCAAGCTAAAGAAAGAAGGTTTTGCAAACTGTTGTTTTACGCGCCTGATAAGGTGGAACTTGCTACGCACTTGACCACTTTTAACAGATGATAAGTGCATTAGACTTAGTGCAAAGAGTACGGGCCTTTGCCTCATTGAAGTTGTTGTCTAAAAGGGTTTAGAAAATTTCTAGGTGCGTGTCTTGAGCGTGCGAGTATGATTTTAATCAATTCAATCAAAACCTTAATTACGAAAGAAAAAAAAACTATCGAAGATAAAGGCATTGGAAAATGTCCCCCATGGCGGATGCTTGTTCAGGTGAATATTTTATTAGATACGTGCTTGTCCTTAAGAAGTCCGCCGAACAATCATCCATCATCTAGCGCCCCTTTATGTGATTAACACCCACAGTTACCCTAGGGTGCATAGCTGAATGGAAAGTACTTCACAAAACACGTCAGATAGAATCGTATTATGTAATTGACGGAAATTTTCCGCCATCAGCTTTTTTTACAACTTTTCACCCACTAATCGAAAAGGAAAACCTTACCGACGATACCCACTAATTGGTTGAATTAAGTTCACAGTCAAGGTAACCCAAGATTCCTGACATTATTGTAAGACCAAAGTAGGGCGCGGCGCACGGTTTTGTTTGTTTGTTTTTTTTCTGTTTGTTTTTTCTTTGCTGTGCTGAATTTCTTAAAACTCTATGGTGTGTTTTCCTTTGTTTATCCAGTGTCATACTAAGCTAATCTTGGTCTAGACAATTCCAATTTTAGATTTACTGCTAATATAACTTGATAAGCGTTAGGTGTTCTTTTCCTGAGCTTGGAAAAGGATAAAAAAAAAACCTCTAAAGCCACGTTACTTTGAGTTGATTCCACTACGGTTTGCCAAGTTGAGTCCAATCGGTTTTGAACGCAGTCTAGCGGAAACGAAGAGTACTTACTTAGTTATATTGCAAAACTGAACCAAAACCCTTACTCAACTCTTTATTTCACACAATATCGACCAACATTAACTTCCCATAAAATTGTTTAAACATTATCAAACAACATGCGATGAGATTTGACATGTTTAAAAAAAACTGTTTAACCAGACGGGGACGTCTTGATACAACACCAAATTCTCCTAACTTAATGTTTAGAAAGAAGATGGCCGCTTGTTAAGGAGATTTGCCGATCAAAATCTTGGGAATCGCGTGGTTAACGTGTCTTCTTAGAGTCGTGGATTATTCATAACTGCGCGATTATTTGTTAGTTGGAACTTACAACGCGTTGCCTCTAGGAAAGTGCAACAGCGCTTTAAAAATGTTCTTGACCTTCTTACTCAAACCTTAAATCCATTATTTCTGTAAGTGCTCGATAAAATTTCTCAGTTTCTGCTTGCAACAATGGACCAAAACGGCACCGAGCCCGTGAAAGGAAGGCCATTGCTTTTGGCCGTTTCGCGTGATTTCAAGTTCACCCTTGAAGAACAAAGACCAGAACTCCCGTGAATAATTTTTCAGGAAAGAATCTTGTTATGACGTCAAACCAATCAAAGTCCAAAAATGTCGCCAGCCTTATAAATCCTGCCTATCCTGTTTGGTTGGCCTACCCTGAAAGTTTTCTTAGTCAAAATTTTGTACGTCAATTAACCAAGTGTTGGCCGTCAGTAACCCTGTAGGGAAGGATAAGCGCGTTCAATTCGGTGGTGTTGCTGGAGAGAAAACACAACAACTAAAGCTTTAAAAGAGTTATTCTAGAGGCAAAGTATCATATAATATATTATAATATAATTATTTCAAAAAATTAGTATTTTGCGTAGTTTGTTCCTAGTGTATTATGTCCGTAACGTAAAGATGGGTGTTGAGAAACGAGTGCTTTTTACGATACCAGGTGGGCTGTTAGGGAGTATTTTAAGATTGACAGTTTTTGAGAATTGATAAATAATTACTAAAGATTAAACCGTTTTTATTTTCGCCGTTTGGTGTATGATATTTGATAGTGGATTCGGAGGCTTTGACTTAATGAAGCTCATTATATTGTCCCGAGTCCTAGACGAAAAATGTCGTTAAGGTGTTTCGTGAATAATGGTGTCTGTGATTGTTCCAGGGAGTGATTTAGTATTTAAGTGGGGATAACAGCCATTTTGTCCAACCCGGAATTTGAATTGACCGTGTAATATACGAATTTTGCACTTAGGTTTAAATAACATAAGCCACCCAACTAAACAAAAAACCATCGCTTTATCTTGTCGGTTTACATCTCAATTACTTAGAATGGAAAACTGAGAAGCTACGAATGTAAGAGAGATTAATCCGCAATGCGAGTGATTAACCCAAAGCAGGCATGTCTATGCTGAAATAGGTTCCAGCAAGGCGCTCTTGACTTTTATAGTCTGGTGTCGCTTCTGTCGCTGCTTGGAGAAGATCGCGGTTCATTTCGCCACGTACACAGTAGGAACAGTATTTAAGCTCAGGTGGTCAACATGGACATACGGTAAGGTGCAGTGACTTGTCGCATCTCTTCTTTAAGAAATGGATAAGTTAGTGTTGTGTACATTTAGCTATGGCTTTTGCTAATGGCGAATTGGCTGTGCCGCTCGATTTAATTGCTCTTCAAACAAAGCCCTTAGAAAGACGAGTGTGCAGATATCTCGGTTAAGTTAAACAGTGATCGACAGAGATACCTCATTTATCATTTATTTTCCGAAAATTCAAGCTCCGTAGAGCACTGTTTTGTTTCGACTATTTCTATCGAATGTGTTTCCGTTGTTGAAAGGAGAGAACAAAAGCATATCTGAGTAACCGTGAGTCTGCCACGTTGTTGCATGATTTTACACAATCGAACCCCTTTATAAGCCATTATTACGGCTACCTAACAAATATCAGATGTGATTAAGCTGTTAGGCTCAAATCGTTAACGCGTAACCTTGCATAGAGGTGGTAACTATTCACTCGGCTTACTTCGAACTTGCACGGCCGGCGGCGAATGGGCGAAAACTCTTGGAACATGGAATGTCTGTTGGCGTGATCGCATAGTTTCTGTCAGCTGTAAGTTCCTTCTGGTGTAAGTCTATCCAATATCGATATGTCGTCGTATGATTTTGCAGGCTCAAACTGCAAGGCGTGCCTTCCGCAGAACAAAACTGCCCTTGGAATGTTATGAAAATACTTTTTCCTTACCTAATCGGATAGTTTTTTGTCTATACGATTTCGTAGGCGGCAGGTTAGGAAAATATTGCTAATAAAAGCACATTAAGCAAACTTGTTCCTCGTTCTTCGACCTTGGTGGACATGACGGTGCTGACTCAAAAAAAAAAAAAATCTAATGAGAGATGTAAAGTGCCGGTCATAAATCTTAACGCGTTGTATGAAAGCATTTAGCAAATGTTTTATGTGGTGTAATCCTCTTCCTTTAAATAACATTTTGTTTTCGATGTTGTTTTGATCGTGTGGGAAAGTCGAGACGAAACCCACAGTGTTGGCGCTATGTAGGCAATGTTTTAGATGAGGAAAATGAAGAATGCTTTCAGTGAATACGCGATGAATACAGCCTAACTTTCTTGAATTTAGCAGAGAAAAATCCTCTGTTAATGAAGATGGCGCTATGCGTTAACAGAAAATAAATTGGATTTGTTCCTGATATCCACGCTAATGCAAGGCCTGGCGAGATGTGGGAGGGTAATGAAAGGTGGTGGCTTGTTATCACTTACTGGGAAGCTTTGTCTCGAAGCCAAACCAACACTATTTTCGAAGGACATCTCTTAAAGAAAGTGATATGCTTCACTTAAGTTCTCGACTGTATGTTGCTGTAAAACTGAAGTGGAGAATGAATCGTCTTCGTTTATCACTGAACACTGAAACTAACCTCTTTCTCGTATAGTCAATGGATTTGCTATCGGATAGACTGTGCCTTTCCACAAATATTTCATGAAATTGCAAAAATATCTTTAAAACTTTTCCTGATAACACGAGTTCATTCCAGATATCGTGCAAAACCTTTTAAATATCTCACGTTTGTCTGAAAATTCCCTTTCGTTGGCAAAAACTTTTCACTACTAGGAGGGGAAATAGTGTCAAAGATTGTTCACACGAGTATTGGGGAAATATAAACAGTATGTAATACTATTAAACCAGCATGTATGCAATGCTTTATTTCTGATCAACAATGGATTAATCAGTTGGTAAGTTTTGCGACAATTCTGGCAAAAAGCTGATAATATTTTTGAATAACATGGCGCGGATAACCTACAAACCTACTTTAAATGTTTATTAACACCCCTGAATTTTCCAAATATCTCGTCAACCTCTCAAAATCCCAAAGAGGAAGGCTTAAAATAGACAGTCTCTAAAACCCAATAAAAAGTCCTGAAATCCCTACTTTGTAAACTACCGCCAGCTTGGTTCCCTTTCGGGTGACACATCGTCTCAAAAGGAAAGAACGCCCTCTCCCGCGTGGAGAGATGTGAATAGAATACCTCAAAAGTCATTACCCTTTTAATTAAGGCTTAGAGTTACATGCGTTTGTACGCAATAATGTAGCGTGAGATTAAAATAAACCATGCACGCATTTTGGAAAAGTTCCATGAAGTGGCTATCATTGAAATGTGATTTGCTCATGAGTTCCGGCATAAATGCTCTATCTTGTAAACTCAAACTGACAGCAGTATAGAAATGTAGCTCAATCTGTGATCTTGGAAATCATTCTTAATTGCTGAATAACGGAATTAGACTAAACGAAACCAAGAAACATAGGCACGCTACGCGTACAAAATACGTTTGTTTATTTATTCATTATATTTTTTGATAATAACGTGTCATTTAAGTCCTTATCTGATTACTTAAACTGTCTTTTACATAATAAATATTATAAAGAGGACGTCTAAAAGAATTAAATGGATACTCTTCTGTCTACAGTCATCATAACATTGCTTGATGGATCGTGTACAAGTATAATTTTGTTGAAATAAAATGTCGGGAATTGAGATTATACCATCATTCTTTGTTGACCCTGTCACCTATACCATATCAATCGTTGAATATATAAGTACATGTAGCGTGTTTTATTTTTCATATTGGAAAAGGCGTCTACATTTTAGAAGCCTTCATTTCCAGTGAGCGCGAGCAATAGTGTAAGTATGGTGTTGTTCCGTTTTGGTTAATTATCGCTGATATAATCCACACAACCTTCAAGTTTCTAAATAAGAATCGTTGGAGTTGGTTCCAGATCGTCGTAACATGTCGTTAGTGAATCTTAGCCTTTGACTGATACTGTTGGAAAGGTTGGACACACAACGAAGAGGCAAGCTTGAACGGAACGGTTACAATGATAGTTCAGGACAGAGAAAGTTAACTCACCTGCAAATGACAAACCAGAAAATTTAAGAGATATTTCTCGACTAAGACAAACCTTGACGCTTTTCATGATCATCAGAGAAGTTGGCAATTCCAGATTACGTGCTATTGGTAAAATCTGGTTCCATCTTCCTGTGGACTACAGCATTCATTAGTATGCGGAGAGCTTTTGGTTTATTTTTCATATGACCGCTGTTAATCGACGTCCAAAACTAAAATGGGTTACAGCTCCACTGGTAATCTGAAATATCGCTATACTGCAGGGAAACTGTCCATCTTAGAACTTCGTCAGTGATTGAATATCCGATAGTTAGCAAAGACTTTATCAGTCATCACCATGCATGGTTAAAGGAAATTCTTTAATCATTCTAACCTCGTAATGAGAAATCCTTCAGGGAAAACCACTCGAGCTTCCGTAAATCTGAACAAATCCAATTTGCAGTGTGCATAGGAATTCATTGTTAGAGCCAACTGTCCAACTGCAGTCCTTTTAACAGTTTCGTGGCATGAAGTGGCTAAGAGCATAGCTTACTGTACTGGCGCCCGCTTCTCGAAAGTCCCGCCGGGTAACTGGACGTAGCCGTATTCAAAGAATAGAAAAGCAGGTTCTGACATCCTAAACAGTCCATTTCGTTGCTTTAGCTAATAGTTTTATTGTATAATTTTCAAATATTTGAAACCCCTATCGTGAATGAAAACAAAACAACTTCACGGGCCAGTTAAGTTCTTAGGATCTTTCAGAAACGGACCAGAGGACGAAATCCAGTTTATCGCTGGTTACCCAGCAGAATTTCGCAAATTTTCCCAATCAGAATTTTAGACCCCTTTATGATTTTGGCTGGGTGAAGTGAACCACTGTAATAGAGTCTGATTCGATTCAGAGTCTAAAGTTCTGTTTGGAGGGTTTGGATTAAAATTCTTCCTTGAGCCACACCCTAGGTCAGAAACCTGTAGACCCTTCCTCCTCTTTATAACGCGAAAGTTGCTGTCTTTATGCGGTATTTTTAATATAAAAGATCTTGAAACCAAATTGTAGCTGGCAGTCTTCAGAATATATCCCACTTACGTTCTAAGATTTTTAGTCACTCTTAAAACATGAAGGGGATAAAATTTCCTTGAAGCAATTCAACAAGATCAAAACAAGAATTAAATCAGTTATCTGATGATAACAGAATTGGACATAAGACGATTAGAAAAGTTAACTCTAAATTTATTTAGTACTTCAACGGTTGCTTGAACCTTGAACTTAAATATCCTGTATACTGCATTGTGTCGCCGTCCCTGAAGCGATCCACAGTTTTATTTTTTATCAACCATGAAGGGTTGTGAAGAAAAAATTTAACTAAACTTTCGCAGTGTCGCAGTTTGATCTGGTGGTTATCGATGATAACATCCATTCACTGGATCTTCATACTTCTTGGCAGTTAACGAACGAACAGAAGAAAGTAATGAACCGGAATCGATTTAATGTAGGATAGGCACGTCGGAAGGAATTATTACAAAACTTTGATTATTAAATTAAAAGTTAGTAGATATCTTAGCACGCAGAGCTGTTGAACGATATTTGAGTAACTTCCATGGGTCCTTGAAAATTTTCGTCAGCTGGAAAAAGAATTCTATATAATAGCTGTAGTTTGCCAAAGAGGAAAAACTCTGAAGTGGAGGAAAAAAATAAAAAAGAACGAAGATGGTTAGGAATAGAGAAGGTCAACACGGATTCAAAATGATGAACTTGAGGAAAACAGGAGAAATTTTTATACTGCACAAGTTGTGACGCAGTTTCTTCAAAAGTGTATCAAACACGAAATGGATTTCTCCTTGCTTGAATTGTGAAACATCACCTTGCCTTTTTATGGTTCTACCAGGGACGTAAACGGAGGGACATAAAACTTCCTCTCAACTTCAAACTGAAGAAGATTTACAACGTTCGTAGAGAACAATACTTGAGGAATAAAAATTTTGCAGGTTTGCAGAAAATGTGTGCAGGATCTTATCTAAACGTGACAGTTACAACGATCAGTTGAAAGAATCTTCGTGCATAATGTTCACAGGGCAAATGTTTTTCCAGAATAGGAGTTGCTTTGTCGAGCGAGGACCATCGTGATAAAATGTATTGAATGTAAAGCGTTTCCGTGTCTTCTTTCCACTTGAAAATTTATGCTTAGTCTCTTGAATGATTGGCAGAAAAACTCTTAAGATCCACTAACAAGTACAAAGAGGCAATTATTTTCTCTTGAAAGAACATACTTAAGAGCTGCAATAGAAGATTGGAAACAATTGGTTACGAGGGTTATTTTCTGTGTATTATGACGCAAAAGACAATACTTTCGAGAACGTAATTGCAAACATGGCAACAGAACGATTATGATAATCGTGATGTCTGGAAACGTTCGGCACTTTGATTAATTACATTCTTGAATTCGAAAATCCTCAAGACGCAAATTCTAGCTTAGACATTGGCTAATGGATCCTCTTTACCGGCGCCGAAAACGTTAAGTTAATTTACGTAACAGGTATTAAAATTTTCGCAAACAACAAGAATTAGAGGTGGTTGAATGATGTCAAAGATCGGGTAGATTACGTAGAGTCTTAAAGCTGTTTAAGTTTTAAGGTATTTGTTCGACTGACCTCCTACAAGGATGGGTCAACTATGAACTGCCGACTGCAGATTAGACTGATTACCATAAAATCTCTTAGGAAAACTTCGGCGTAAATTATGACCACGCCCTAAAATATATTTTCTCTTAAATAAGCCACTGCTTTAAGAAGGCTGTTTATCCAGGTAAGATATAAAACAAAATTAGTTTTGACCCTGATGTGTTACGGATGGCCTTATGATGAAAAATATGCCACAAAGTCTGTGCAGAAATTAAACCGCTTTTCAGTACTTAATTTTTAGAGGCCTTTTAAATTCATACTGAGCGTTAATCCTGCCTAGGAAGGAAATCTTTTTTTTTTATTTTATCTTCCTTGCTTCAAAATATCCGATGTCCCGGTTTTTCCAAAGGACTTACGATCCTTTGCCTCGTGGGTCCGTCAGCATTGACAGAAATCTGTTTCAGAAGTCTTTAAATCTTATCAGACTTGGTTGTTTTCTTTTTCGCCATTCGCGCCATAGTTCCTGGTAAATAAAGAGGATAAAAAATTGGGGCGAGCGAAAAAAAACAACGGCGGAGATTTGGGGAAGAGAGCCATTTTCCTTTCCAGACCCCTTTTCGTTTCACTTGCCTCATGTGCTCCAGCGTATACACTACGCTACGAGTTTAGTACAGGTTACGTTTGCTGTAAGCGCCATAATTTCTCTTCATATTGTGCTGCAATAAGCCTAAAATCCCACATATGAGAAACCGTGCCGCCCTAGCTAAATTTTGATCCTATAAGCACCGTCTTTTCTAACACCGACATATACCAACCGTATTAGGGTACACGTAAAGACACGCTTTCCGAAAAAATTAGTCTGCAGATGTTCATTGGATTATTAGATCTGCTAGGGTCAAATATTAGAATTTCAGATTTGTGTCAACATGCAACATTGAAAAAAACCTTGTCGTTAATACTTTCTGCACCAAGTGAAAAAAACAAAACAGAACTTTTTAAGCAACAAACATGTCCTAAGCCTTTCAGTTTTCAGTCCGTTTGAGAGATTATGTAGTAATGGAGCTAATGGCATAACACACTAGCTTGGATTTCATGTCGCACGCAACTTAAACCATTCATTTATCACTTGTCAATGCATACATGTAGTTTGTCATGTGCTATTGAGTTGAAATCGGTATGAACAGAATAGAACATTCCTTCAGCTTTTTTTGAAAGCATAGGCCAAGTTCAAACATCGCAGGGAATCACTATGGTGGTGTGGGCGTGGTTTCATCTCACTGAAAACGGCATAAATTAAAATTTCATCATCAATTAAGCACGGCCAGATGCAAGGTATTTATTCGGTGACAAGTTAACTTCAATCTCCCTACACAGTCTATATGCAACAATTTGACCGGTGGTAAGTGAACTGAGTCATTCTATGGTGCGATGACCAGCAAAATGTTTTCGTTACAAAACTATTTTCGAAGCTAGAAACTACAAAACTGATTTTCTTAAATGCCCTCGTCGCAGTTATTTAAGATAAAACTATGAGCATATCAATGAAGTACGTTATCTGAAATTTTTTACAACTGTTTCAAGATGTTTCGCGTGACTAAAAGTCTGTACTCGTAGACTGAACACTGTTGATGAAGATGTGCTTAGATCAACCTTTTTTCCTAAGCTGATCAGTGGGTTTTAACTATTCAAGGTATTTCTTGTTCACGCGGTTCCATGACCTCTAAATTTCCTCTGCAACTTACCTGTTGACTGATTCTTCTCTCCTCTCATATTTCCATTGAACCCTTAACACTCCTATATCAGTATGTACATTCTCCATACAGTTTCCAAACATTTGCTAATGTGCTGACAAGGAGAATTTGACTTACAATTAAGAGTTTCTTTAGTTGATGATTATTTATTTTATTCTCACGAGCTTATAGGGGGGAATTTGGGGTGAGATTATAAGGAGAAATTAGATTTTGAAAT